>NC_139226.1:39183285-39752626 GCF_055691185.1 Crinia signifera | reverse complement strand
TAAACTGCTGCTGGGCTGTTGTCTGCTGAGAATGACAGTGGTACATTATTTCAAAATTTTGGAAAACAATAAGGACAGCTGGCGACTCTGAGACAATTGCGCAAAGCAGAAGGAAGAATCAGCACATAGACTACACACCGCCACCGCTACAACAGCTGTGCTGCAAGCCGCCATCCTCCAAGCAGGATGTTTACACTGACACTGAATGTACTGAACTCTCTCTAGACGCATACAATACAAATAGTGTCAGATGAAATAAAACAATCTCATAAATAATGCTAATAAATAAATGTTGTCTCCTTGCGGCCCTGGCGTAACTTGTGCGAAAACAGGAAAAAAATTGACCCTGTGATCACCCTCCCCTCCCAGGAAATGGATAGGCTTGTCTGAAGAGCTGAGTATTCAGTATATGGTCATTGGGTCGACATGTATTGGGTCGTCCACTGAAGGCTTATGTGGACCCCTGAAATAGCTCGACGTGCTTAAGGATCCATGTCGACATTAAGCATGTCGACCTATATCTGGTGACGACCTAAGCCATGTCAACCTTCTGTGGTCGACCTAATGTATTAATGAATAGGAGCGAATAATGCGGGAGGATGTGCAGAGCCAGGGGTGTAATCAGGGCCGGTGCAAGGCACCAGAGCGCCCCAGGCAAGTCGGGGTGGGGGCGCCCCGGTGTCTGACGCCCGGGTACCTGTCCTGTGGCGATGTAAAGCTGGCGTCGGCAGCGGGGGGTCCCTGCAGTCAATAAGAAATAACGAGCGCTATCCACCAGGCTATGCGGAAGCGCTTCTGTTTTGGAAACACTGGCCGCACGGCGCACGCTGATTGGCTGAATCTCAGCCAATCAGCGTGAGGCCAGTGTTTCCAAAACAGAAGCGCTTCCGCATAGCCCAGCGGATAGCACTCGTTATTTCTTATTGACTGCAGGGACCCCCCCGCTGCTGCCGCCAGCTTTTACGCACATATACGTCACAGGACAGGTACCCGGGCGGCAAGGGGGGGCGAAATACCGCCCTCCAGTGGCCGGCGCCCTAGGCAAATGCCTAGATTTGCCTTGTGGTGGCGCCGGCCCTGGGTGTAATTATAATAGGTGCAAATGGTCACCTGAGTTCATGGTGCATCCATTTTTTTTTTTATAACTACCCCCCGGAATCCCACGCCATCCCATTTTCCCGAAGATTTGCACATGTACAGTGGAGTCTGAGGTCCGCAACTCCAGGCAAAGAGGAAGGGGCCCAGCCGGAGGAGACGGCACATGGGCATCCTCCTCTCTGACAAAGCCCCTGTGCAAAGTTGGGAGATATTTTGAGATAAAAGAGGGAGCTGTACATCGGTGTAATGTGGTTTATCGTCTTGTGTGTAAGTCAAAGTATTTTAAACTTAATACGGTACACAACAGGTACCCCGCAGAGGGACTCTCAGAGCGGATTTGCAGACGAACATCTCTCAGAAGCATACATGATGGACTGTAGTGGTGAGGGTCAGTACTGGGGAAGACCAATAAGGATACTATTGCAATAATCAAAGCGGGAGATGATGAGTGCATGGATTTGAGTTTTAACAGTGGGTACTTGTTTCCTAGCACGGCCACAATCTTATGGATCGTGTACCTTTAAGTTAAGGTACACGATCCACACGATGGACCCGATTTCCTTTGAAATCAGGTCCATTTTTCCGGCTAGGACACAATATCGGGGGGCATCGCGTCGGTCGGGACCATTAACATTGGTCCCGACGCGACCGACGCGATGCCCCCAATTTTTCCATAGGCTTCAATGTTAAAAAATATTTTAACATTGAAATCGTGTCGGGAAAGGTAAAATATCGGGGGCATCGCGTCGGTCGGGACCATTAACATTGGTCCCGACGCGATGCCCCCGATTTTTCCATAGGCTTCAATGTTAAAATATTTTTTAACATTGAAATCGTGAGAAAATGTGAAAAATGTGAAATGGGCCAATATGACCCATTTCACATTATAGATGTCCCCGTCGTCACCCCACGATAGACGCCAACCCGAAGCGTGGCGAGCGCAGCGAGCCCGCGAGGGGCGGCGGTGCGCGTCCTCTGACCTTTTCATTCCCCTACTATCCACTAGGGCGTGGAGTGAGAATAGAATAGTGTGGCGAGCGCAGCGAGCCACCGAGCCCGAAGCGTGGCGAGCGCAGCGAGCCCCGCGAGAGGACGCGGATACCTTCACAGGTAAACGCGTCCCTTCGCGGGCTTCACAGGTATCCGCGTCCCCTCGCCACACTATTCTATTCTCACTCCACGCCCTAGTGGATAGTAGGGGAATGAAAAGGTCGGAGGACGCGCACCGCCGCCCCTCGCGGGCTCGCTGCGCTCGCCACGCTTCGGGTTCGCGTCTATCGTGGGGTGGGGTTTACGTCGTTAAATTTGGGGGTCTAGGGAATATTTTACATTGAATCCAATGTAAAATCGGGTCCCAGGGACCCAATTTACATTTTATTCAATCAAAAAATCGGGTCTAAAATCGGGTCGGTCGCGTCGATCGCATCGCATGCGACCAAATCGCATGCGATGCGATCGACCCGATTTTTCCGACACGACCACCCCGATGTAAATCGGTGTGGCCGTGCTAGGAAACAAGTACCTAACAGTGTATTGTGTAAGGCAGCGGTTCTCAAATTGTGAGTCCTGGCCCCAAAGTGGGTCCCGACCTTCTCAGGATGTGGCCGCGACTCCATGTTGCTGACCATCACGCTGATATCAATCTTTTATTCCTATTTTAGTTTTGTAAAACATTTTTTTTATTTAATATTTTTTGAATAATCTTTTATTGAAATATAGAAGAGTATACATCATATACAACAAAGAAAAGATGTAATTATACATGTGTTATCATTAAGTAAGGATTACATATATAGGGGGAGATTCTGTAACACATGCAAAAGCTGGCGATTCCCTGCAGAAGCCTATGGGCTTCTTACCGCAGCGCTGTTTGAGGGATCCGTCACGGATCCCTCCCAGCGTGCCCTGCGGCCGGCGCCGGGGTCTGCGCATGCTTGACCAGTCAATCATAACCTTGACCAGTCAATTATAACAATAAATGACGTATATTCTGTATGTTCTGATGTGTATTGAATTTTACACTTGTTGAGACTTTACCCTTCTCATTACCCTCGGTATCATTGGGAACGAAGGAAAAATGTAGACCAGGTGAAAGTGCCACGGAACCGTCATGGCATCCACCGCCCAATCGGTCGGATCCCTGGTCCTGGAACAAAATTTCTGAACCTGACAGTTGTTCCTGGATGCCATTAGATCCACTTCTGGGAGCCCCCAGGGACTCACAATTTCCTGTAATACCTCCAGATGTAATAACCATTCCCCCTCCAGCAGGTCTTCTCTGCTTAGAAAATCCGCCTCTACATTCCGGATCCCCGGAATGAAGACTACAGACAGAACCGGAATGTTGATCTTTGCCCAGCTGAAGATCTGCAAGACTTCCTGCATTGCCATCCTGCTGCGAGTCCCGCCGTGATGATTCAGGTAAGGATGTTCCATTGAAATGTTCTGGAATGAAACCTGGCAAACTGAAGCACCATATTGCCGAGGAGCTTCACCCCTTGCCAAACTGTAGGCCTTAATGCCTGCAGTAACAGTAATACCAGCTGACGGATGTCCCTTGCTTTGGACTCTGGTAGGAATACCCGGTGTAAGTGGGTGCCCAGGATTACTCCCAGAAACAACAATCTCTGCGAGGGAATTAAATGGGACTTGGGCAGATTGAGCACCCATCCCATGTCCTGCAAGAACTGCGTTGCCACCGAAAGATGTTCCTGCAATTTTTTCTCTGACTCTGCTTTGAAAAGCAGATCGTCTAAGTAGGGAAAAATCACTATCCCCCTTAGCTGCCATGACAGCCATCACCTTTGTAAAAACCCTCGCTGCTGTCGCCAGACCAAAGGGTAGGGCCTGGAACTGTATATGGGTCTCCCCTATCGCAAAGCGAAGAAGGGACTGATGTTCTTTGCATATGGGTATGTGCAGATATGCATCCTGAATATCTACTGATGCCAAAAATTCCCCTGGTTCTTTGCTGGCAAGCACTGAGCGCAGGGACCCCATGCGGAAGTGATCCACCCAAAGGTGACCTTAAATTTAGTATAGGTCTGACTGACCCGTCTGGTTTGGGCACCAAGAATAGGATTTAATAAAAACCCTTCTTGTGTTCCTCCTGAGGAACCGGGACAACAGCCCCCTTCTCCCTGAGAGCCAATGCCGCCCCCAAAAGGGCCTAGCGTGAACCGGCTTCCCTTGGCAAAGGGGTTGGAAGAAATCTCCGTGGAGGATCCCCCTGAGATTTATCTGACAACCTCTTGAGACAATTGACAATATGGTTGGAATATTCCACTTGTCCCGAAACTGCAGGAGGGGACCCCCCACTTTGAGGCCAGAACAGCGAGCCTCCCCCCGTCATGCAGAGGATTTATACTCTCCTTTTGACGCTTGCTTCTTTCCAAAGG
Organism: Crinia signifera; assembly: GCF_055691185.1. Classification (NCBI taxonomy): domain Eukaryota; kingdom Metazoa; phylum Chordata; class Amphibia; order Anura; family Myobatrachidae; genus Crinia; species Crinia signifera. The sequence goes on along the minus strand of NC_139226.1, from coordinate 39,748,130 downwards.
CACCAAACCTGGACTTGGAGACTTTTCCTTTACCGGCTGGGAATCTACCTCTTCCCGCCTGTCCTTTGCTGGATGCTCCCCCTCGAAAGGAGGAGCGAAAAGAAGGTTTAAACACTCCAAACTTAGATCTTGAAGCTTTTGTAGTGGTAGGAAGAAATGTACTTTTCCCCCCCGTAACTTGCTTTATGATAGACTCCAATTCTGAACCAAAACGCTGCTCCCCTTTAAACGCCAGAGTTTCCAGGGCCTTCTTAGATTCACTGTCTGCATCCCAGGCCTTAAGCCAGAGGGCCCGCCTTGCAAACACAGATGTGGCGGATACCCTGGACGCCATTTTAGCACCCTCTTCCCCAGCCTCTGTGATGTACTCTGCTGCACATCTCAGTTTTTTCTGCTAGGATAAAGGCCTCAGTATCAGGCCGCAGCTGATCTCCCAAAGCCTCAGCCCACTGAATCATTGCTTTAGCTACCCAAGCAGAGGCAATAAAGTGGCGGAGTGTTTAGCCCACTCCCTCAAAAACTGCTTTAAGGCATCCTTCCACCTTCTTATCCACTGGATCCTTAAAGGCTGCACCACCCTGAACCGGCAATGCAGTAGCCTCTGACAATCTAGCCACTGGGGCATCTACCAACGGGACTTTCTCCCACAACTTCACATGCTCTTCAGGCATGGGATACATATTTGCAAACCTCTTGGACATAGTCACTTTTTTATCAGGAACTTTTCAAGCTTCTCCTAACAAGGAGACCATACCTTCATCCAAAGGAAATGTCACAGATTCTCTGCGCATTCTCTTGAATACACACTGAGCCTGTACCTTGTCTCCTCTGACAAGTCTAACGCCTGTTTTACGGCCAGGATTAAATCCTCAATGCCCGGGACAGAAGCATCAGCCTCTTCCTTTGGGTCCCAATATAAATCATCTGCACACACACCATCATCATCAGAATCTAACGATAACAGAGGAGGTGTAGCTGAAGGCCGCCTAGAGGAAGGACTCTCAGGAGGTTTTGCAAACTTTTCCATAAGTGAATTCATCTTATGAATCCCCTGTGCAGTGTCCTGCATGACCTACAATAACATGGGTCCCCTTGCAAAGGAGCAATTGATCCCATGGAAGTCTGGGAGGAGGAACTAGGGCCAGGAGACTTTATTAAGTTATCCTTCTGCCTATTAAGAGCTTCAGCTAAGGCATTCATAGACCTCCCCAACGCAGCAGCCCACGCAGGTTCTTGTTGCTCAGACCCCTGGGCTTGCACACCGCTGGGCACAGTTTCACAAGCAGGACACAAATCCCCTTGATCCATCTGCTCACATGTTAATTTAACTCTGCAAAATCTGCAGTCTAAAAACATGCCCCGCGCATCCCCCCCCCAGCAGCAGCATCATCATCACCACATGTGTCAGTCATAATTAACCCATGGTGCACAATGTTAGGCAAAGCACAAAGCAATGTAACTATACAGTGTACTTAACTGTCTGCTTGCTGTCAGTGACCTCAGGTCAGCGGGGGTGGCACTTTTCAGGAGAAACTGTATCCTCTTGTACTGTGAAGAAAACAGCCAGGCTTCAGCTCCGCAGCATGGAGAGAAATGGCGCCAGTACACAGAGCAGGAAGAGACCAAGTCTCTGCTTCAGCGGGGTAGGAAGCCAGAATTGGCGCCTTTCCCCCTTTAGCCGCTCCTACAAGTGTTTCTCCTCACCTCCAGTGCCTCCCCTTCTCTATGGGATCACTTGGAGTTGTCCCAGGCTGGACACCTGTGATAGACTTCACCCCCCTAGTGGGATTTCAGTCTATAAACCCTTCCAAGATGGCGCCCACCATCGCGGGAGGTCTCTCCCCCACGATCCCCTTCTAAGCAAGGAGCCGGTTCCAGACGCTCTCAGGGCCCAGGTAAACCTTTAGCAAAGCAGAGGTTAAGCGCTGTGCAGTGAGCACAGACAGTATGCCCCTGCACACAGAGCACTGACAGGACACGCTTCTGTCAGCCTCTGCTGCGCTCTCAGCGTGCAGCGCTTCCTTCAGAAGCCGCACACTGGAAAACAAAACCTGCACTAAACATTAAGTTAATAAAACAATAAAAAACCTAACTATTCTAGTAAAAAATCCAGAAACAAAGCTGGCTGCAGCAGCAGCCGATCAGCATAGCACCCACTCCTGTGGGCACCTAAAATTAACTGAAGCATGATGGGAGTGCAGAAGGGAGGAGCCTGCGTCCAGAGGAAAGCTTTCAGCATAGGTGCCTTGGCTCCTGCAGACCCTCCTACATCCCAAGGTTAGCTGTGTCACCGGGATGGACGAAAGAGAAAAGTAGTTTTATCATTGATGGGGGACCAGTGAAGTTGTACGTGGTGCAGATGTCTGATAGCAGACACGGGCTGTGAACCATCAACATTTCCCCGACAATGGGAACCCATTGGCAGATGGCAGATATGGTCAACCCTACCAGGGGATGTAGTGCTCCCATGTAGAATGACAACACACACACTTGTTAAGTGCACCCACTCAAATTCTAAATCACATATTCTCCAACACTACCCATTCCATTAGGTACAATATGCTCAATTAACTAGTTCAACACAGGTGATGGCAATCATACAGTAAGAGGGAAGTCCAGGGGCAGGGCGTATTGTACCTAATGGAATGAGTCGTGTTAAAGCAGAGATTCTCAAACTCAGTCCTCGGGGCCCCACACAGTGCATGTTTTGCAGGTCTCCCCACAGAATCAAGTGAAATAATTAGCTCCACCTGTGTATCTTTTAAAATGTGTCAGTCAGTAAAGAGTGCACCTGTTGGGTGACATGGAAAACGTGAACTGTGTGGGGTCAGAGGACCCAGTTTCAGAACCCATGTGCCCTAAAATGACCCATTCCATTAGGTAAAATATGCTCTGTTCCTGGACTTCCCACTTACTGTATGATTGCCAACCATCACCTACAGGTTTGCTTGGTACACATCTGCAGAATTAAGGTGCCCATACACTAGTAAGATTTATCTTCAGATCTGGCTGGTTGTAACAAAAACATGGTTATGGATGAGTGACAGTTTGTAAGTTTTCCAGCATTTCCAAGCAAATGGTCAACTGTTATTTGCTCTCACCCATAACCAGGATTTTGTTCCAACCAGCCAGATCTGCAGATAAATCTGCATGTGTATGGCCACCTTTAGACTGGATGATGGGGTCATCCGCTGCAAGCCCATGTGCATGGACATTATTTAGTGGCACAGGTGGATTCTTTACATGTGTATAGTACACTGACAGCACTATAGGGGCTACTTGCCTTTATATGGGATACGCTCATTCGGTCTACAACAACTAGGTCGTCAAGCATTGGGTCGACACCACTAGGTCGACATGCAGGAAAGTTGACATGGGTCTAGGTCGACATGGGTCAAGGTCGACATGGGTTTAGGTCGACAAGTCATTAGGACGACACAAGCATTAGGTCAACATGGGCAAGGTCGACAGTCAAAAGGTTGACATGGGGTTTTTCACAGTTTTTTTACCTGACATGTGCCGACAAACGGTATTTCATGCCCTACTATCCACTAGGGCATGATGGGAGAATAAAATAGTGTGCCGAGTGTAGCGAGGCACTGTGCTTGAAGCATTGCGAGTGCAGCTGGCAATGAGAGGGGATGCGGTGCACTTTAAAATGTGTCCATGACGACAGTGTCGACATTCGGGTCAAAAAACTGTGAAAAACCCCATGTGAACCGTTCGACTGTCGACCTTGCCCATGTCGACCTAATGCTTGTGTCGACCTAATGACCCTGTAGACTTAAACCGATATCGACCTTGTCCCATGTCGACTTAGACCCATGTCGACCTAGTGGTGTCGACCCAATGCTTGTCGGCCTACTTGTTGTAGACCAAATGATCCACACCCCTTTATATTGGTTGCCATGCACAAAGATAGACATACCCCACTCTGACAGGGAGGCAAACAAAGACATTGCAGTTAAAAAAAATATTTATAAATACACATCAGTAAAAATGTACCATCCTCCTAACACAACTTGCAGATCATCAGAGACCCCATAGCAATGGATTTGTTACTACCTAGTGTTCCTGGAGCACTCACTTTCCTATTACATCCTCCTGCTCTCACTTTTAAAGAAATGTCAGTAAAAAAAAAGCTGCCTGTCAGTCATTTGTTACACTGCCAGTAATAATAATAATATTAACTCAGCTCTGCACTTGTGAATCACAACCAGGCTAATGCATGATTAGCACAGCTATGAATTGACATCTGTAATGTAAATCACACTGATCTCCTTGTGCCCCTGACACGTTCCCTGGGATGCGATCTGCAGTGCACACTGCACAGCCCTGAGCCTCCTGTGAGTGACAGCCAGGCCCCGGGCAGGCCACGCCCCCGTGTCGTCACTGTGTCAGGGAGAGCAGCAGAGCAGAGGGAAGAGAGCAGCACAAGCACAGTCCCTGGTCCACTTCCTGCACAGCACACACAGAGCAGCACTGGCAGTCATACACATTGCTCCTCACCCTCTGCCAGCCATGGACCTGGATGCCATCCTAGACCAGCTGGAGACTGGGGAACAGGAGCTGGTGCATAAGGCACTTATGGAGTATAATAAAGAGGTAAGGATGCTCCAGAATAATATCTGGGTGCTACAATGGAGGGAGGAGATTAAAAGGGATGAGTAGGGGATTTTCTGCTTCTCACTGTAACCCTGGAAGTGGGTGGGCATGCATGCCTGAGTAAGAATGCTAATGCAGGGTTCTGTGGCATGTGGGTATAATAATTTGCATATTACCTGTGTTATAACGCTGCAGCCTGCTGGTGGTGTTCCTTATGTACAGGACTAGTGGATAAGGTGCACCACATTAATAGATCCACTGTACATCTGTGCCACTGCATGCCAAGGCAGGCTACTGAACAACTATAGTACCTGTGCCCTTGTGATTGCTCGGGTCTACAGCTGTTGTACTACAAGTGCCAGCATTTCTGGCATATCACAGCTGTGGATGATTTATAAACCATATCTCTAGCACAGTGGTTCTCAATCTCGGTCCCCAGGACCCCCCCCCAACAGTGCACGTTTTCCAGGTCTCCAAACAGAATCACAGGTGAAATAATTAGCTCCACCTGTGATCTTTTAAAATGTATCAGTGAATAATGAGCGCACCTGTGCACCTGCCGGGCGACCTGGAAAACGTGCACTGTTGTAATTCACGTGTCGACCCTGTGCATATCAACCTAAATTGGGTCGATCCAATGACCCACAATGTCATGTCCTGCCAATGTTTGAAGCCACATTTTATAACACATACAATATTAGTCAATGTTGTTCCCCGTCTGTCAGGGGACTGGTGTGTCATCACTGACATGTCTGCTCATTTAAAAGGAAGATTTTTATTGGCCTCTATAATGAATGTGCTTACTGTGAGGGCTGTTAGTTGGATTGACGTTGCCCTAGATTTATTAGGTGTCAGGAGAAATGCGTAGGTGCAGGGAATCCGCTGAAAAAGACCCGGGGATATTACTACTAGGTGCGCTAAGTGCTTACCCACTGTTGCCGAGTGATTATTCATTTCATTCAATGATACATTTTTTTTAGTTCACTCGTCAGTCTTAATATCTTCTACTTATTTGAGAAATACCATATATACTCGAGTATAAGCCTATTTTTTATGCTGAAAAAGCCCCCCTCGGCTTATTCTCGAGTGAGGGTCCCACTTGAGTCAATAAGTTTTCCCAGTTTTTTTACTTATACTCGAGTATATCCGGTATGTATTTTAGCAATCAAATACCTGGTAATCAATAATCAAGATATCTTGACAAAGTGCAAAGATTTTCCTAATCTAAAATTCTTAAAGATCACTTGACATGCCTGACCCATACCAGGCCCATACCTGACCGATACCAGGCCCATACCAGGCCCATACCTGACCCATGTCTAGCCCATGGAATGAGGGAAATTGAGTCAGCAACACTGCAGTCAGGGACATGCAAGCAATGGCCAAACAATATCTGTTCCCTCAGCGCACTTCTCCCCGCGACTGGCGCCCCTCCATACCAGCGCGCACCTTTGCACAGGTATGGGTCATAGGATTGACCACTGAAGGTTGACAGTCAAAATGCCAACATGGGTTTTTCACGTTTTTTTTTGTCCTGAATGTTGACATAGTGGACCTGGACATCATTAGTGTACTGCGTCCCCTTGCGGCGCTTGGCACGCTATTTTATTCTCCTACAACGCCATAGTGGATGGTAGGGTATCAAATACCGCCTGTCGGCACAACTTGGCTCCATTTGGATTTGGGGAGAGGGAGCTTTGTAGACAGAAATTGGAGGTAGGAGCTGATTGGTACTGGGGTTGGGTGTAGAGTTTTGGGGCTAAAACTAGGGATGGCCATTGACTATCGATGTTCCCAAAACATCAGTGGCTGGGACCTTTGGTGATGGATGTTTTGGGCATCAATAGGGGAGGCACGAATAGGTCATCCGCAGTGACTCGTGGCCCGTCCCATTCTTCTGCGCGTCGTAGCGATACCGGGAACCATTGATGGTAGGTGGTAGAATGTTTTATATCCATTGATGGTTCCTGCTTTAAAAGCCATCAATGGCAACCATTGATGGGGGATGTGTCGATAGCCATCCCTAGCTAAAACTGTCACAGCTCAAAGTGAAAGTTCATTGCAGAATCCTGACCGTCTTGTAACTAGTATCATATTTAATAGAAGGCTAGTGCTGTTCCTCACCTCAATGGGGGAAATTCAAGTGTTCTAGTGTTGTGCACTCCGTCGGCCACTGGAGAAAGGCAAGTTTTGCTCCGTTTGGAATGTGTACAGGCTTTACTGCCACTGACATTCTGTTGGGTCTGGTAACTATAGATCAGGTTTCCTCAAACTATTTTGCTCTGGGACCCCATTAGACAATAAAATTAATGACAGGACCCCAGCAAGTTACTGCAGAAGGTTATCACATCACATGTGTAGCCAGCAGACAGCACATACATGGCAGCACTGTGGAGGCACAGAGTGATGGGAGGAGTCTGATATACCATAACCCATCACATCACATGTGTAGCCAGCAGACAGCACATACATGGCAGCACTGTGGAGGTACAGAGTGATGGGAGGAGTCTAATATACCATAACCTATCACATCACATGTGTAGCCAGCAGACAGCACATACATGGCAGCATTGTGGAGGCACATAGTGATGGGAGGAGTCTGATATACCATAACCCATCACATCACATGTGTAGTCAGCAGGCAGCACATACATTGCAGCACTGTGGAGGAACATAGTGATGGGAGGAGTCTGATATACCATAACCCATCACATGTGTAGCCAGCAGACAGCACATACATGGCAGCAGTGTGGAGGCACATAGTGATGGGAGGAGTCTGATATACCATAACCCATCACATCACATGTGTAGTCAGCAGGCAGCACATACATGGCAGCACTGTGGAGGCACAGAGTGATGGGAGGAGTCTGATATACCATAACTAGGGTGGCCAATCCCGGGATCGGGATCGGCGGGATCCCGGGATTTGGCCCCAAAATGTCCGGGATTTCAATCCCGGGATTGGAGTATCCAATCCCGGGATTTCGGGATTAGACTGCGCACGCGCAGTCTAATGCCGAGCAGCTTCTGAGCACCCGCTCAGAAGCTGCCCGGCTGTTCCCAACCCCGGCGTGCGGCCTGCGCAGCGTGACCTCTGACTGTCACGCTGCGCCGGCCCACAGCAGCCTATCACAGGTGACTGCTTCCGGCCGCACTGACCTCCCCGCAGCGTCCGCAGCAGCGCTATGTGCCCCACTGCAGCCCGCCTATGTAAGGTAATCTGCGGGGCTGCAGCAGGCACCCCCCGCAGCGCTGCTCTGTCCGACCGCCCGCCCGCCCATGTCGATACCCGACCGCCCATGTCGATACCCGCCCGCCCTCCCGCCCATGTCGATACCCGCCCGCGTCGATACCCGCCCGCGTCGATAACTGCCCACCCCCCATGTCCATGCCCGCCCGCCCGACCATGTCCACCCCCCCCCCCCCCCGCCATGTTGATTATACGGGTGGACAGGGCATGTTTTTCTTTTAGGGATGCCAATCCCGGGATCCCGAGAATCCCGGGATTGAGCATTTTTCAATCCCGAAATCCGGGATTGAAAAAATGCCCCGGGATTGGCATCCCTAACCATAACCCATCACATCACATGTGTAGCCAGCAGACAGCACATACATGGCAGCACTGTGGAGGTACAGAGTGATGGGAGGAGTCTAATATACCATAACCTATCACATCACATGTGTAGCCAGCAGACAGCACATACATGGCAGCATTGTGGAGGCACATAGTGATGGGAGGAGTCTGATATACCATAACCCATCACATCACATGTGTAGTCAGCAGGCAGCACATACATTGCAGCACTGTGGAGGCACATAGTGATGGGAGGAGTCTGATATACCATAACCCATCACATGTGTAGCCAGCAGACAGCACATACATGGCAGCAGTGTGGAGGCACATAGTGATGGGAGGAGTCTGATATACCATAACCCATCACATCACATGTGTAGTCAGCAGGCAGCACATACATGGCAGCATTGTGGAGGCACAGAGTGATGGGAGGAGTCTAATATACCATAACCCATCACATCACATGTGTAGTCAGCAGACAGCACATACATGGCAGCATTGTGGAGGCACAGAGTGATGGGAGGAGTCTAATATACCATAACCCATCACATCACATGTGTAGTCAGCAGGCAGCACATACATGGCAGCACTGTGGAGGCACAGAGTGATGGGAGGAGTCTGATATACCATAACCCATCACATCACATGTGTAGCCAGCAGGCAGCACATACATGGCAGCACTGTGGAGGCACTGAATGATGGGAGTCTGAAGTAACAGACTCCTTGAATCACTGACTGAGATTAGAGAAGTCATCAGTTTGATGGTCAGCAACATGGAGTCGCGACCCCATGCTGAGAAGGTCGGGACCCACTTTGGGGTCAGGGCCCACAGTTTGAGAACCGCTGCGATAGATACGATTCAGCAGAGAGACTTTGGGTGGCAGCTTGTGTGCCACTTGCCCTCTGAATATTATATGTCCCAGCATGGCAGATTTTAATAACCGGCTGATGCTTATTTAGTTATTGCTGACATTTGGCAGATTACCCCCTAAGGAATGGATGGGACCTCAGTGAAATAAATAACAATAGTATAAGAAAAGAGAACTCTTTGCTGAGGGCCCCTCCCCCTATATTGCTATATATTGCTGAGGTACTATATAGAAACAATTGTACTGCACCCAGGGGGAATGGAGCTGCAGCTCCAGGCCCCCCATTGATAATAGGCCCACATAAGGCTGACAACTTTGACAGGAAAAATAACATTTTCCTGCCAGAGACTACCAGCGGCCGTCCTCTGTCAGATGACGGTGAGGATTCCCCCAAACAGCGAGGCTCACGGCTAATGCAGGGAGCCTGCTGCCTTTTTGCCGCCAGCCTTGCTGTTTTAGCGGCCCCACACACCGTTTCCCTGTCGCTGAAAAAAACCAGCGGCGGGGAGATGGCGTGTGCAGGGGTCAGTTGAATACGGACAGTGCGAGCTGTGACAGCTCGCAAAAACCATTAAATATACCACATTGTGGAGGCCGCCCCTCCCATCTGCTTTTTCCTTTTCAGGGGTCCTTAGCCTGAGTTACAAGCCCCGCCCCCACGAGGAGATGCTGCTGCATGTGGCCTGGGACTGTGTTTGTCAGGGAACGGGTAAATTACGCCAAGTGGGGTAAAAATGAAATTCCTGGGGTTAATGGACAGTCGCGCTGCTGAGACACAGCCGGGCATTTATATGAATCTGTATGCATGCCCGCTGTGTCTAGGCAGTGTGACCGTCCATTACCGCCAGGAATTTAATTTAAATGAATATTGAATCTATATATAGACTCTATATACATGCCCCGCTGTGTGTGTTACAGTACTGTAGTGTACCAGGACCTGAGGCAGTGCACTGTGTCAGGCCCTTGTGTATAACATGCTTCCCTGCGTGATGCCCCAGGCCCCACCTCCAAGTCCGCCCACTTCTTCCGTAGTATATATATATATGATGGAGGATGGCGGTGGCTCTCACTGGCCTTCAGTAGACTGAAAAAATAACAGACACTGCTGTCTAACTGCAACAAAGTTTAGGTCTGTTAATGGTCCTTCGGCAGGTTGAACAAAACATATGTGACAATGACTTCAATCTGAATCCGTCTGCGTAACACATGTACACATCATACTGAGTGTCATTTGGTATTAGATCAGATCTTTATCAAGCCGGTACGGCTTTCACATGAAAAGAAAAATATATTTTAATTCACTAGGCGGGATACAATTACCCGCAGTCATTGGCCACGGGTAATTTCTTCGCTGGGGGTTTTCAATGAGCTCCTATAGGCCGCCGCATGCTGCACGCCCTTATCAGGGATTTTGTTTCACCTGCTTTAGGCATGCCTAACCAGATCCCCGAATTTGCTCCAGGTTGATAAGATTGGTTGGGTGGGTGGGTGGGATGTTTTGTATACGGTACTCTTTAAATGGTGCCACAGATTCACAGTTGGCTTAAGATCTGGGCTTGGCCATTGTAGACCCTTCACCATTAGCAGTCACCACAGTGTTTCTTTGGCCTTGTGCTTGGGCTTGTTGTATTGCTGAAAGGTGAGCTTTCTCCCAAGCATTGGCTTTCTATAACAGAGGTTCCCAAAACTCAGGGCATCCCAACAGAACAGGTTTCTAAGGCTATCAGTGCTGAAGCTGGCTATCCTGCGGTGTCTCCCTGTATTACGGTATTGCCGTGTGCGTGGCTGGTATGTTTTATTTTCTCCTATGTAGTAACACATCTGTTGTGTCTTACGCAAGTTTTAATTACTCTCCAGGGCGTGCCCATGGTAATACTGTGTGATTATATCTAGGTAGTGTTTACCTTCTGTGTCCTGTCTTCTAATACCATCTGTATAACTGCACACCAGCTGAGTGCTTGCTGCTCCCTGTGTGCCTTGTCTGTACCAACCCAGGCCCATATATATGAAGGCTGATACCGGTATCAGGGCCACATGCACTAAACTTCAAAAGTAATCAAATGGAGAGTGACAAACAACCAGCCAATCAGCTTCTGCCTGACATTTTTCAAACACAGCCTGTGACATGGCAGGTAGGAGCTGATTGGCCGGCTGTTCATCACTCTCCATTTTATCACTTTTGAATCTTAAGGTGACCATACATGTACCAATTACCCGGTACTTTTTGTGCTAAAATAGCATCGTTGTGCATATGTTGTGCATGGGATGCGATGCTATTTTAGCACAAAAAGTACCGGGTAATTGGTACGTGTATGGGCAACTTTAGTGCATCTGGCCCATAATGTTAAGCTGCGTGCATATTAGAGGATGCATTCCCAGTGCTATAACAGCAGCGATGGGACCCTGTGGGCTAGCTGTCATCGACAAGTGCATTCCAGAGCTTGTCTCTCGCTAGTGATATCCTCCGTCACCCTGCATGTACAGATGACCAGCGATGTCGAGAGGAGGGGGTAGCGGTTACTTTTTACCCGGGTTCCGCTTCCCCCTCCCCCTCCCCTGTTGCAGGGAGCCGGGCAATAAGGAGAGGGATGACAGCACAGCCTCTCTCTCCAGCTTGGCACGCGCTGCTCAGTGCTGTGTGCTGACCTGGGGAGAGAGACAGCTGCAGTCGCAGCCTGTCATCTCTTTCCCTCTAGTTTATTTTTTCATGGGGGCGTGGCCACAGCCCCTCCCAGAAGCCCCACCCCATCCGGTAGCCACTCCATTATACCAGGGCCCTGCGGACCTGTCGGCGCCCCTACAGAGGATATCGCTTATAACCTGAGGGACCACACATCCTTAACCAACTGGTCATTATCATTCATATCATTTAAAATATCTTCTACCTTTCGACTTCTGCTTACCTTTCTGTATCCTGGTCCGATTAAAACAGATATCATTAAATAAAGTTTATTGCACTTTTTTGTTTGTTAGCAATAAAATAGCCCTTATTGCTTTGTGAATAAGATGCATTTTAATGGTAAGACACTGCTCTACCGAGACACACGCAGCTTATGCGTTATGTGTAACGTGACTTGTAGCATGCAGAGGATAGATGTATGTCGACACATCTGTAGCGCTGCAGTTACCGGTTGTGTTTGGGTAAGGCACCATTAAAAAAAAAAATGATGCCAAAGTGAATTTGTCAAAATAGGTGTGAAAAATTGCCAAAGCAAACCTATTTATTCATCATTTTATTTAAAATGTTTAAACCGTACAGGAGCATGCATTGCATTTGTTATGCCTAGTGTTCATTCTAGCACCCGCCATCTTTGAAAACCCGTGCAGTTCCTGTTCCCTGCCTGGGGTGTCGCTGTATGCTGTGTTGTTTCTAGCACATGTCTGGTTAGAATATCAGTGCTGATATACAGACCACACTGTGCTAGAAGCACTACAGCAGACAGCGACACCCTAGGCAGGGAACAGGAACTGCATGGGTTTTCAAAGATGACAAGTGCTAGAATGAACACTATATGCCTAATATAATAAAACTGAATCATTTCAAAATGAATCGGTTAATGTTGAGTACATTCAGATACCCTTGGACCAAAGTGAGTTCAATTTCTGGATCATTTTATTCGGAAACTGCAGCACAAATGGTAGAATGTTGAGATCACGTTTCTTTAAACCCTGGAAATGTAACTATAGGGCTGAAATAATCCCTCCACCTTCCCTATATCCAGAGATCAGTTGTTCATTTAGGAGAATTGCGGTGGTAGCGGACTCAGGCTTAAGCTGTAAATGCAGCTCCTCACTGAAGTGGACGCGGCTTCTGTTCTATTACAAATTGCGCTTATTTTATAGCTACCAATTATATGTTTGGAACTCTGTAATATTCGACATCCTCTTGGAGTGGCTACATAGCTGGGGTTCTGATTGAGGCCCCAGCTATGTAGCTTACACTCTGCAATAGGGCTGCTGTTATCGATGGCTAGAACGCAGCATAATTATCCATGCAGCATGTTCCTTTCTCACTTCCACCATGTACTGTATCTTATATATAGCCATCTTTCAGCTCTGACACTGCTGTATTTTCTCTTTCAGAATTCCCAGTGTTTCTTCTTCAATACGGAGCAGAGAGAACAGCGGAAGGTGAGCGGAGTCTGTGCTGAGGATGAGATTTCTCACCATGTCTTATCTCGGATACCTTTGATATATTTGCTTTTATCTTTAATCCTCATTTGGTGGATCTGCAGAGCAGGTCAGAAGTTACCTGAGTAACTGTGTAATAGATTCCAGCAGAACAGAAGGGTCAGTCTGCTGCCCCAGATTCTCGTGCCAAGCAAGGAAAGGATGGCCAGTCTTTGAAACAGGATTTTCTTTCTTTAAATTGTTTATGTAATTGGCACATACGGGCTGTACTGGTACATACATCTTGCCCCGGGTGGCAGGGGTGTCTGCTTTTCCCAAGGGGGTGTAGGCACGTGTCTTGCCGGGGCACCGGTCTCCCAGAGGGTGGCGGAGGCGCCTGCATCTCCAGGGGTGGTGGGGGCTCGTGGCTGTTGAGTGAAGGCTCCTGCCTGTCCCGCTGTGACAGTGATGCCTCACTCAGATAGCCTGCCTCGCCCTTACCTTAATTAAATAAAGATGAAATAGATAATAATTAAGTTATATACAAACATCAGGCTTAAACCATCCTCATACTCCATTGGTGGCCTCATAACGGGCCAGTTGTTCTAAGCATGAAAAGTGATAACATGGAAAGTGATTAAACCACCAGCCAGTCGGCTCCTAACTATCACTATATATTGTCTGACAAATGGCAGTTGGGGGCTGATTGGTTGGTGGTTCATCTTGCCCAATAAGGGATCTGTGATCTACTTAATATTAAGTCTAAAGGTGCATTTATGAACAGTTGTATGCTGGGATATGTGGTTCTGGTGCGGCTGTGGTGTTGCATGTTGAATCCACTGGACTAGAAAACCATTTCCTCTCCTATAAGGATGTGTGGCCACTGAGAACCTGCAGTACTATACATAATAATAAATAACGCCTTAGCTTAGTCAGATTTGGGCAGAGACACCTCCTGACATTTAATCCTACTACATTGGGACAGATCTGTCTTCTATGCCCTGACGCCCACTGTATGGTGAGCCCCGTCCCGTATGAAATTCATGAATGGTGAACAGAACAAAGTACAAATAAAAGTAACCGCGCACTTCCCTTACTACAGCATGGCAGCATGTGCCCAAAGGGAAACCGCCCGTGTCTGCCCCCTTCTCCCTCTTCTCTATTATACTTACATCGCTTCAGCAGAGCGTTTCATTGTTCTTAATTGGCCACTAATGACATGTCATTTTTGAGGTGAAAAGTGCAAAGTGGGGGAGATTTTAGGTCCAGGGTATGGGGCAGGTAAATTGGGGTGATTAATGAGTAGGACATCAGTTTTTAGGCTTGCCAGGTGGGAATAGTCAGCCTTTTTCCATTTTGGGTAGTCCTGTAAGTCGGCCCAAATATATCATACTAGTTAGCCCGCTTGAAACAACTGCTTCAAAAGCTAGTAGATGTAGTTTCACTTGCTGCCAACGGATGGCAGTGTTTTGGAGTAACACAGGCACTAGACATATAGCTGATGCTTATATCCCTTGTTAGTATCGCCGAATTTAATTAGAGTGCTTATTTTGCTGCAAAAAAAAAAAGATTGCTGTTATATTTTTTTCTACTATAACTGGTTAAAAAGTTATACAGTATATTTATATTTTTCAATTTATATTATTATATTGTTATATTTACACAGAGATACATCCCATATCCAGACGGTGGGTATGTCGGCGGTCAAAAGGCCAACCCCACCATCCCAATATTGAGAATCTTGACAGGGGCTCCCTTAGTGACCGAACCCTCTCCTTCTACACCACAACCCTCCCTGCTAGTGCCTAAGCCTAACCCTCCCTCACCGCAGCCTAACACTAAGTGCCCCCTCTGATGCCTAAACCTACCCCCCCCCCCCCTTCCCTGGTTTGATGCCCTGCACACTTACCGACTGGCAGCCCAGCATCCTAATTGATGTCGGGATGCAGCTTTTCCCCTTTCCGCCCCTCTCCCACAGCACACAGGAGCAGGTGGCACTGGGTGGTATACTGGCACCATAGAACATACTGACACTCTAAGGCATTCTGTATACTGGCATTGGTGGCATACTGTGTAGATAGACTCTGGCATGGGTTGGTAAACGTGCAGATACAGCAGCTGGCAAAATACTGTTATGTATTTAATACTGGTGCTGATTGGGAGGTTGGCACACCAGAGCTCTAAATACCCAAGAGAGGCTACAAAATGAATAACTACAGCTCGCCTGGCCGGCGTACTGTATATTGGGCAGTGCAGGCGTACTGTATATTGGGCAGTGCAGGCGTACTGTATATTGGGCAGTGCAGGCGTACTGTATATTGGGCAGTGCAGGCGTACTGTATATTGGGCAGTGCAGGTGTACTGTATATTGGGCGGTGCAAGCGTACTGTATATTGGGCAGTGCAGGCGTACTGTATATTGGGCAGTGCAGGTGTACTGTATATTGGGCAGTGCAGGTGTACTGTATATTGGGCAGTGTAGGTGTACTGTATATTGGGCAGTGCAGGCGTACTGTATATTGGGCAGTGCAGGCGTACTGTATATTCGGCAGTGTAGGTGTACTGTATATTGGGCAGTGCAGGTGTACTGTATATTGGGCAGTGTAGGTGTACTGTATATTGGGCAGTGCAGGTGTACTGTATATTGGGCAGTGCAGGTGTACTGTATATTGGGCAGTGCAGGTGTACTGTATATTGTGTAGTGCAGGTGTACTGTATATTGTGCAGTGCAGGTGTACTGTTTATTGGGCAGTGCAGGCGTACCGTATATTGGGCGGCGCAGGCGTACTGTACATATTGGGCGGCGCAGGCGTACTGTATATTGGGGGGCGCAGGCATACCGTATATTGGGCGGTGCAGGCGTACTGTATATTGGGCGGCGCAGGCGTACCGTATATTGGGCAGCGCAGGCGTACCGTATATTGGGCAGCGCAGGCGTACCGTATATTGGGCAGTGCAGGCATAGTGTATTACTATACTGACAAAAGAAAACTGACTTGCATGGCTGAAAGTTGTTACCGTCTCTGCCATGTTGGGCCATGATGTGTAATCTTAGTGGCATTCTAGCTTTGTGTACTGTGGCACCTGCACAGGTGGAGGAGTGTTATATGGGTTTTGTTGTGAGATTATTCTGTCAGTTTTACTAACCACATTGCCGCTTCTCTCTGATTCCTTCGCCCCTTTTTCCCTTATCACCGGCCAAGCTGTGCACTCCTGCTACCACTAGATAAGGCAGAGCTGCCCTCTGTATACAGTAATTACAGTCACAGCAGAGTAGTGTCATATCCAGTGTCAGACTCCATAAACTCTCATTGATGATAACAATGCAGGGCTCAACATTACAAGTCATGTACCCAGAAGTCCTGTCATCGCAGAGCACAGCTCTTACCGCAATAACTGTCCTTCGTGTTTTTCTTTGTGGATACGGCACTAATACAGCTGATCTGCATGGATGGAGTGGCGGGTTGCAACACATGCAAAATGCAATGATTGAGGCTTCCCTCCCACACAGCCTGGAACGTGACCGTTAGGAGCTGATTGGCTGATATCACTCTCCAAGCACTGATGCATTTTTTTTAAATCTCCCGGTTCACTTACCCACTAGTTCTCTCAATGACAAAATGGCACCCACTGACACCAAAATTCCTGCAGAATACCATCTCTAGTGACCATTTATACCCCTTTTACACCAAAACACTGGGTCGCGCCAGGTGTTTGGACCCAGGTGTGACACAGCGGTTGACCCCTTTTACATCAGTGTCCCCATCTGGCATAATGCCAGGCGGGTGGCGTCAGCGGAGTCGGGTCCTGAACCGGCGCTTGGAGCGGATATCCTTTCCAACACTGGGAAATCCACCAGACGGGACGCCTGCGACATCAGCTGACACGCTGGGGGCAAGCCCATCACCTGGGAAAGCTGCTGGGTTGCCCCTAGCCTCCATCTATGAGGTAAATAGATGCTGCACACAGGCATCCATTCACCTCCTCCCTGGCTCCGCTACTGTCTGCATAATACAACAGACAGCAGCGCATGCTGTACGTGCCCTCTGCCCAACCTCCGGACTGACCACAGGACGATGCAGTCAGGAGGTATGGGCTCCTCCAGTGGTGTATACCCTTTTACACTGCCCCTGAAATCCGGGTCTCATCCATGTTCAACCTGGAACATTTCCCTGGTTGCATTGCTCGACCCGGGTTATTTATTAATTTTTAAGCCCAGTTACTCCAAGCACTGTCCCGGGTTGACTCGGCAATAACCCATGTTATTGCTTTGGTGTAAAAGGGGTATTAGTGAGCTCCGCTTCATAAACAATAATCTATATGTAGCTTACAATCGAACCTCCTTGCAGGCTTCTTGGGGCGAGATTTATCAATACTTGGACAGAGATAAAGTGGAGAGTACAAAGCAGCTTCTGTCTTGTTACAGGCTGTTTTTTGAAAAATGGCAGCAGCTGATTGGTTGGTATTTCATCTCTCTCCACTCTGTCTCCAAACTTTGATAAGTTCCCACCATGTATCATTACAGTGTTATGCCAAACATTGATGTGTGCAGATAACATCACTGCTCAGTGACACTGGACACTATTTGATCAGGATGTTCTAATGAATTATAACACAGGTGAAATTTACAAATGGCCTAGCCTATGTACTGCTGTGCATTATTTAATATTTACTCATGCAATTAGTGGTAAGTGGGGCAGTACGGATGGTGTAATGGTTAACATTACTGCATCACAGCGCTGAGGTCATGGGTTCCATTCCCACCATGGCCCTAACTGTGCGGAGTTTGTATATTCTCCTCGTACTTGCATGAGTTTCCTCCGGGTACTCCGGTTTCCTCCCACACTCCAAAAATATACCGGTAGGTTAATTTGCTCCCCACGAATTAACCCTAGAATGTCTGTGTGTGTGTGTGTGTGTGTACATATGATAGGGAACATAGATTGTTAGCTCCACTGGGGCAGGGACTGATGTGAATATTCAAATATTCTCTGTAAAGCGCTGCGGAATCTGTGTGCGCTATATAAGGAACTGTTAATAAATAATAAAATAATCGTGGTCCTATAGTGATCTGATCAATATTTTATTATCCCAGTGCAAGAAGCAGCTAATAATAAATCTGGATTACAGCATCATTGTGCCACCTAGTATGTAATACCTGCTATTGTATCACTGCATCACTCCTCTCTTCTGAGACTGTCCTCTCTTTTACTCTATTGTATCTCTTATTTCTGTGATGCAGCGCCGGGAGCTGGAAGAGGTAACACGGGGCAGTAGTATCTCTAGGTGTAGACCGCACCCTTCCTTTGCAGGCTCTTGTTAGAATTCCGTAGTAAATATGCTGAAGTAGGTGTTAGAATATGGAGTATAGCAGATACATATAGTATACAGATGTGTCCACCTAGCCTCCTTTCATGTTAAACAGCTAGTCGGTAACACCAGGCATCTTTTTTTGCAACTTTTTCCATTAAAGTTAATAGAACGCACAAGCAGCTTCTGCTGAGACGAAATGCTGCGCTACAATGTTTTCTTGCCAAACACTGTAACGTAGCATGTCGTACAAGGATACAGCCACCGACACACACAGAATATAGGCATGCAGCATATCATTTTATCCAGCAGAAGCTGCTTGTGCGTACTGTTCGTTTATAGGAATTAGAGATGTGCAGGTTCTGATTTACTCTGATTTCAAAGCAGGATCTTATTGGCTATCCGAAATCACATAGCAGCTGATAGCCAATAAGATTCTGATTTCAAATCAGAGTAAATCAGAGTAAATCAAAACCTGCATGTCTCTGATAGGAATACAATGCATTTGAAAGGAAACGGCACCCAGTGCTGCAAAATGCATATGACGCTCACAGACGTAGGATAGATTTATATGTACACATATGTATGCTGCATAAGACCGCACAGTGCAACCCATGTATTGTATCTGAAAAACCGCTTGCTACAGCCCAGGGCAACTAGATACAGGCTTTTATCAGTTTACTGTAGATATGAATGAAAGCAGATGTCTGGTTAGTTGATATAAACGTGAATAACTTCTGTTCTAATGAGGTGTAGATCAAGGAGGAAGGCCATTGAATGCCTACATGTGCTGCAATCTAACCCAAGACTAGAATGTAGTCTTTTCTGGATAATGGTGCGATACTGGAAAATAACACATTTCTTCATTTGTATCACTTCTACTGTTAAAAGTATGGTCATCTGATATTGATAAGGCGCGCTAAATTCTTCTTATATTTCTACTAAACAAATTAATGTAACAAGATGCAAATTAATATTTAATAAAGCATTAGTATTCCGTTACTCAAATGAATGCAGACCCCCCCCCACCCCCACCCCATATATACTAAATAAATAATAAAGCTACAGAAGGAATGTAATCTCCTTGAACATCTAAAATTATCCAAATGAGTCTAGATCCCAAGCATTAATGACCATTCACTTGATCAACTTGTTGCATCTGGGTTTGCGTCAAAGGGTCGCCAGTGTCTTGTTGACAGGCACAGAATCGACATTGACAAAAGGTTGACATTGACGACACCTGTCACCATGGACCCCCAATTTGACCCCTTTTACACCACACAAATCACCTGGGTCGTTGTGAAAGGGCCATTTAAAATATCCCGGATCCATCAACCCAGAAATCCAACCCGGGATAAAAGTAGTGTTATTAGTATAGTGTACCAGTATCGGGCAGCATCGCATCGGGTACCCGACTGAGCAGTTCACCGGGATGGGCCAATAGGATCACATACATCAATGCGATCCTTGGCAGTAGTTCCCACCCAGATTGCATTTTATAGGCAATCCCATAGTAATTGGGCCCTCTAATCAATAACTCTGTTATTTTGATTTAACCACCTGTGCAGAAACTTGTATATCACTGAAACTAGGACTGTGATACCCCTTTCACATTGCACCTAATTACCAGGTTCATGCCGGTTTCTTGCCGGTACGACCCGGTAATTGGTGCAATGTGAAAGGGGGTTACCGTGTCCCACAAACCGGTAACAACACGGCAATACGAACCGGTAAAAAAGAAGGGTTCTTGTCTGGTCATTGCCCTCTTAGTTTGTGGTGTGAACGGGTTAATCGGGTCGAGTGACCCGTTTCCCGTTCTTACCAACGGAGGAGACAGCGCTTGGAGAAGCGCCAGCTCTAAGAGCTGCCTCCTCCTCCGCCCCAATGATGATCCTGCGCTCCCCCGGATGACTTCGCTGAAGTAATCTGAACAGACCAAAATGCAGGGTCACACCGGGACTGAACCGTTTCAAAGTCCTGGTGCGACCCTGCATTTTGCGGTCTGAAAGAGTTATGAGGACTGAGGCCTTGAGGACTGATACCAGAATTGCCTGCTCTCCACCGCTTGGTCAGTGGGGCATTTGTCTGCTGTATCCAACAAACCACTAAAGCTATTCATTCATTTTACCTTCCACACTGCAAAGGACTAGGCAGATGTACCTTCAAGGTTATTTAGGAATGGTAGAAATAGTATTCTATGAGTCATGCTATAAACTATATCTAGAGTTTATAAGTGGGTGCACATAAGGAACTTGTTATGAAAAGGAGTCAGCATGGCTTACAACAATGGGGCTTGCAGGATTCATTAGAGTACCAGCAAATGGTTTATAGAATCACATGTAACTACTTTGCTATTAGTGTTAGCTCCGGTTGCCCCTGCCATGTACACTGTAGTAAGTGGATCTCCCATACATAGTGGTGGCTCCAAAGGTGGTGCAGCACAACAGTGCAAAATTCAAATAGCGGAACCACACCAACTGCCAATGAGTTCCAGCCATCAATGTGGGGCAGTGATTAGGGTGGATGTGGAGCTGAAATGTAGCCGTGTGACGACCGATTGGTAACTGTGCCAGTACTGAACGAATTTGTGCTTTCTGTTTGTGTCATCAATCTTCTCCTGCAACTGCCTCGCTTTTAAGTCCAAGCTCCTCCCCGGAGGATTAGCACAGGACATCTGCGTAGTCGTACATAGATCGCTCTAGAATGCCCTCCTCCATTATAGATCTTCCTCTTGCTCTCTGTTGTCCTTTGTCTTTTGGGTCCTGATTCCACCTTTTACTTCTCACCTTCAATTTCACTCCATTTATACCTGTAGTTCAAGAAAAATAAATTCCGGGACTGGGTCCCCAAGTCCGACTCAGACTATGATCTTGATTACCTGGAGGATCCGGGTGTCAAACTGCGAAAGGTGAGAATGTCTTAGAACTGATGGTGCGGTGATCCGGCTGGTCAGCTAAGAATAATCAAGCTTTAACATCGGGTCGGGATAAATAATTAAGAAAATAAAAATGAAAACATACAGGAGATAGTTTATACAGCCATGGCCAAAAGCTTTGAGAATGACACAAGTATTGGTTTTAGACCTTTTTGTCAGATGTTGCTATGGTATACTGAAATAATCTACAGCATTTCAAGTGTCAAAGGCTTGTATTGGTAATTACATTAAGTTTATGAAAAGAGTCAATATATGCAGTGTTGACTCTTCTTTTCAAGACCTCTGCAATCCGCCCTGGCATGCTGTCAATCAACTTCTGGGCCACATACTGACTGATGGCCACACATTCTTGCCTAATCAATGCTTGGAGTTTGTCGACATGTGTGGGTCTTTGTTTGTCCACTGGCTTCTTGAGGATTGACCACAAGTTCTCCATGGGATTAAGGTCTAGGGAGTTTCCTGTCCATGAACCCACAATTTAGATGTTTCTTCTCCGAGTCACTTAAGGGCCCTACACACAAAGAGATTTGTGCCAGAGATTCATAATGATTCAGCACAAGAGATTTATAATCTCTCAATTGAAATAATGGTTTGGAATAAAGTCTGGGGGAGTGTCATATGACACATGTCGCAGTGTGACATATAAGAATTGGTGATATAGTGTCGTCCCCCCCCCCTAAACATAGACATTGGTGATATAATGTTGTCGCCGTCCCCCTAACATATAAACGTTGGTGGTATAGGGATCCCCCACCCCCAAACATATTAACGTTGGTGGTATACTGGGGGTCACCCCCCAAATGCAAGCATTGGTGGCACAGTGCAGAATGAAGAGGCTTTGGTGTCTCCAGGGGCGGCGTCCAAGGCTCCGGCATCTTCAGCGTCTCCAGGGGCGGCTTCGGACAGCATCATGGGGGCTCTGGGGCCACCATACACGCAGAGATGTGTGGGCCTTCTGAGCGACAATAACAAACAGGGCTGTTCTATATCGTGGTCCCGCGGGACTATTCATACCTGTCGCTGTGTGGGCCACGCACACAGTGATGGTCAGCCACTTTCTGAGCAATTTCACTTAATCGCTCAGAAAGTGTCTGACTATCGTGCTGTGTGTAAGGCCCATTAGTTATAGTTACAAGGTGCTCCTTAGCGAGGAAAAGCATTGTTCCTCACCAAACTGTTCATGGATGGTTGGGAGAAGTTAATCTTGGAGGATGTTTTGGTACCATTCTTTAATGAGGGCTGTGAGTGACCCCACTCCCTTGGCAGAGCAGCAACCCCAAACATGAATGGTCTCAGGAGGCTTTACTGTTGACATAACACAGGACTGATGGTAGCGCTCATCTTTTCTTCTCTGGACAAATGTCTTTCCAGATGCACCAAACTATCTAAAACCAGATTCATCAGAGAAAATTACTATACCAAAGTCCTCAGCAGTCCAAGTTCTGTACCTTTACAGAATATCAGTGTGTCCCTGATGTTTTTCCTGGAGAAAAGTGGCTTGTTTGCTGTCCTTCTGGACACAAATCCACTCTTTTAAAAGTCTTTGCCTCACTGTGCATGCAGATGCGTTGGCACCTGCCTGCTGCCATTCCTGAGCAAGCTCTGCACTGACGGTGCCTCGATCCCAAAGCTTTATCAACTTTAGTTGATGGTCCTGATGCCTGCTGGATGTTTTTGGGCACCCTGAAGCCTTCTTCGCAACTATTGAACCTCTCTTCTTGAAGTTCTTAACGATCCGATAAATGGCTGATTCAGGTGCAATCTTACTAGCAGCCATATCCTTGCCTGTGAAGCTCTTTTTGTGCAAAGCCATGATGACTTGCAGGTTGATATGGCTAATGTAGGGTACACACCAGGACGACCCGCTCACGATGCATATCGTGAGCGGGTCGTCAGTGTCTCGTCTGACCCGCTCACGGTGACGCGGGGGGGCACGACCCGCTCACGATGTGCACCGTGAGCGGGTCCGATCCGATGGCGACCCGCACCCGGCTGTATGGTCGTCATTGAGATCCTACCTGCAGCAGGTAGGATCTCAATAACGACCGACCGACCCGCGGGACCGCGCATCGGATCGGTATCGGTCCACACCAGGACAGAAAAGGGCCCAATCAGCACACAATCTACATCCAATTGATCGGAATTGGATCTAGATTGTGGGGATCGGGCCCTAGTCGTCCTGGTGTGTACCCAGCATAACACAATCGTCATGACAGAGCCTTGTCCTTGTCAACACTCTCACCTGTGTTAACGATAGAATCACTGACATGATGTCAGCTGGTCATTTTGTGGCAGGGCTGAAATGCAGTGGAAATGTTGGTTTTGGGATTTAGTTCATTTTTAAGGCAAATAGGGATTTTGCAATTAATTGCAATTCATCTGATCACTTTTCATGACATCCTGCCATATATGCAAATTGCCTTCATGAAAAACTGAAGCAGCAGACTTTGTGAAATTGGTACTGCTTTCCTAGCACGGCGCCCATCGCATTAATCGTGTACATTTTTATAAGGCATACAATCTGTGCGATACGTGCAATTTCGGTTTTTAAATCGTATGTATCGTATGAAAAACAGTAGTATAGTAAGGTGCGATTCGATGACTGCGATGTATGCATTTAAATCGATTGCCGTTGATAGTTTGGGGAGGCATTAACAATGGAAGTGGAGTTGACATTATAAGCACCCAATTTGATGCATCAACACTTAAAAATCACATATCATCTCATTATAAACCACTAAATACAGTGTCATTTTAAATGCACCCCATTCTTAACACCACCCCCACTATGAACGCCAACCCGAAGCGTGGCGAGCGGCGGCGGTATGTGTCCTCCGACCTTTTCATACCCCCACTATCCACGTCGGCGTGGAGTTGATTTTATAAAGTGTGGCGAGCCACGGAGCCCGAACCGTGGCGAGCGTGGATACCTGTGAAGCCCGCGAGGGGCCGCAGATACCTGTGAAGGTATCCGCGGCCCCTCGCGGGGCTCGCTGCGCTCGCCACGCTTCGGGCTCGGTGGCTCACTGCGCTCGCCACACTTTATAAAGTCAACTCCACGTGGATAGTGGGGGTATGAAAAGGTCGGAGGACGCGTACCGACGCCCCTCGCCACGCTTCGGGTTGGCGGTCATAGTTGGGGTGGTGTTAACAATTGCTTCACATACAACCGAAAGGAAACACATTTGATTCTTTATCGTATAAGCACCACCACCATAGTAAATTAACATGAAAATCATAGCACATTGCATGCCATGACATACCACTACTTATGATATGTGAAGGCATGTGATAGGATTTACAATGCCCAAGATAAAAAAATACTTTCATCGCATCAATCGTATGCATCTTATGACATTAAAACAGTACGACCAATGCGATACATGTGATAAAAATGGATACGATGAAAAATCACATAAATCGTATACATCGCATGCATCTTATGGTGCAGAAACACATAAGATGCATTCGATGCTTGCGATTAAGGACCGATACATGCGATGCTTATCGTGGGCGCCGTGCTAGGAAAGCAATACCGTGAAATTTAATATTTGTGTTGTTCTCAAAGCTTTGGTCATAGCTGTATATTCTCCTGGCACTGTGAATTCTGACCTATTACATCTCTGTTATTGTACCTCACAAGTTCTGCCATCCATTGAATGAGCTGCCACTTAGCAGCTTCAGCATATAACCCTTCGTTTTGTCTTTTACGTCCTTGCTATTATAAAATTGTTTGGCCTCTGCAAAAAACAAAAATAGCAACTTTGATTGCGAACATCATCCAGTCAGCAACCAGTAACAACATTGTAGATGTTATCCAGACTGTGTTCTTGACTGAGGTGAACATATTGCGTGTTTGACATATACCTGGTCATCTGGAACCAGGGCACCAGGAGTGGAACTGTACATTCCGTGATCCCCAGAGGTGTGGAATGCCAGCTGAACTAGGATATTTTATTTTAAAGTGGCTATCGTTTATATGGAATGGTTTTGCCTTATAAATGATTTTCTCTTTTAAAAATAAAAAAAGGTCAACCGGCATCCAGAACCTCCTGCACTTTGGACTGTATTACATCCCACCACAGGTGACAATGCCTAAGGAATGAAATCCAGGGCTCCTAACAGTGCGGGTTTCTCTTAAACGTACTTCAGTGATTTTTGTCCTCAGTGGCCAAAAAGTTACTGGCTTTACATTACACCAGTGCTGGGCAAGCGTGGTTATACGGTCATATCCTACATACAGTATGACAACAACAGGGACGGAAAAATATAATCACTCAGATTGATTGTGGTCACAACCAGTCAGGTTTTTGTTTGTCACATGCAAATGTCAGTAATGGTTACGACGTTTTCGTGATATTCTTCTAGTAATCCTGCTGAAAGCTAATGCTTTGAAAGCTAATAGATGTAGTTTCACTTGCTGCCAACAGATGGCAGTGTTTCGGAGACACACGGACACTAGACCTATATATTATAGATCCTTGGTTTCAATGAAGATATTGGTTATGTGCCCACAGTGAAGGCAGCCATTTTGTATTAAGAACCAATGTTCATGTAAATTCACTTCTAAGCTTTGACCAATCTGGTCAGGAATACCTGTGACCAAACTTGGTGTAGCTGCAGTCACATTGGGCCTTATTCTAGTTCACTCTTTCTGACAAAATCCTTCTTAGCTGGACAAAACCATGTGCACTGCAGGGGGGCAGTGTAACATGTGCAGAGATAGTTAGATTTGGGTGAGTTATTTTGTTTCTGTGCAGGGTAAATACTGACTGCTGTATTTTTACACTGCAATATAGATCTCACTTTGAAGTAAAACCCCACCCAAATCTAATTATCTCTGCAAAAGTTGCATCTGCCCCACCTGCAGTGCACATGGTTTTGTCCATCTAAAAAGGATTTTGTCAGAAAGAGTGAACTAAAATAAGGCCCATTGTGCATGGAACCACGTGTGGGGTCCTGATCGCTGTCCCAGACATTCTACTTAGCAACTGTGGAATCAAACTTTCATTGGAAACCGTGTTATAAATAATGAATTCATTTGCAGCCTTATACAATACCAGTGTGGAGTCCAATCCAATTTTGGCAATATTGCACAAGAAATGCTGGTTTGATGAGTGTACTGTACTTACAAAACTAGCTGGCACCTTCCTGGTATTGAACTGTGGGCAGGTACGAAATCTACCGGCATCCCTCACATAATTTCCAATCCTGTCCCCAGAATTTGACAGGAGGAGGAGCAGGGACCTTTTATTGATTGATTTGTTGACTACATTAACCAATAAGATTCTAGCAGTCCTTTATCTAGTACAGTCTATAAAATGATAGCTAGAACCTTATTGGCTAACTCTCCATTTGTCGTCTTTAGACTTGACAACCCACCTTCCAATCTATTATGATAGAAAATCACACATCACCCTGTCGTGCTTGGATAAAAACTGCCTTATGTGGTCTCAACAGCCACCCAAGTGCCTCAAAGCCAATTCTGCTGATTGGCCACAGTGGTTGGGTATTGGTAGTAGCTCAGGTGGGAAATTATATTTATGGAAATACTGCATAGGTACAGTCTACAGGGTGAGTCTGTAAATCACATTCATATACTGTATCTACTGTACATTGTTTTTTAAATACATAAGTTTTGTATTTTCTTCACATCTTTTATGTTAATATTTCCAAAATGTCTAATCTTTTTAGTCTCGTATGGGAAATAATTTTTTTGGTGCACTCTCCATATGGTATCAAGCAAAATGATTTCTACCATACCTTTTGCAAATGTATTGTTTAGTGCCAAAAAAAATATACATTGCTCAAATTTCTCTGTTGCTTACTGTCCTCTTGGTCTTTGTGTCCCAATAGAAACTGGGAGAGGTAGTGATTAAGTTCCTGGAACGAGATCTTCAGCCCTCCTGTCAGATGGCCTGTCTAGAGACCATCCGTATCCTTTCTCGAGACAAGTATGGATTATCCCCGTTCACCAGCCGCTCAGCCATGCAAATCCTGGCCCAATATGCAGGGTTGGACTACTTCGATGAGATGGAGGTGCCCCGTATCCCGGACAGTGAGAGTGTGGTAGAAGCCCTTAAGGGCCTGTGTAATATTGTTTACAACAGTGTCGAAGCCCAAGAGGTGGCCACAGAGCTTCGCCTGGTGTGTGGCCTAGCTCGCCGTCTCAAGCTCTACAATGAAACCAGGTCTTCTCATGAAAGCAAGTTCTTCGACCTCCGTTTGCTTTTCCTTCTCACAGCTTTGAGGGTAGACGTGCGGAGGCAGCTGGCCAGGGAGTTAAGAGGTGTTAGTCTTCTAACTGATGCTCTAGAGAGCACCCTAGCTCTGAAGTGGTCGGACATCTACGAGGTGGTGACGGACCTCCTTGCCCCACCCTTAGGCAAAGAAGAGACTGAAAGAGTCATGGAAATCCTGAAAACCCTCTTTAACATCACCTTTGACATCAGCCGCAGGGAAGTTGATGAGGTAAGCTTTGGTCAGCACACAACAGATTGCCCCCTGTGGATTATCTAAATCATGGGTCCTCAAACTGCGGCCCTCCAGATGTGGTGAAACTACAAATCCCAGCATGCCTTGCCACAGTTTTCCTATAAGGGAGTGTTAAAACTGTGGCAAGGCATGCTGGGAATTGTAGTTTCACAACATCTGGAGGGCCGCAGTTTGAGGACCCATGATCTAAATCGTATTTTACTGCGAAGAACATTTTGAACCAGTGTCTTAGAAAACGTATTACTTTGGTTAGACAGATTCGACCTTTGGCTACCTACCGGCCATTGTTATTACCATGACCTTATACATAGAGGAGAGCTATGGAATTTGTCAGCTTTGGTATACAAGTTTGACTATTTTTGTAACTTAACTGATTTCATGTTGCAAAGAAACAGACAAATGAAACAAAATAGGGACATGCAGTTAGTTTTTTTTTTTTTTTTAAACGATTAATCTGTTTCTTTCTTTTTGCGTAACACATCAGAAGCATTTGTGCACCTTTATAACTAAGTCTCAACACACACACTAATATGTAGCGTAATTGATCATCGCTTAGTAATCCGTACTCCAGAGACTTCCTCGTCAGTCAGTCATACTTGAATTGAGTGGAATTGTACAGACCCTTCAGAAGAGTTTTGCAGAATATTCTAATTACTCTGCTGCACTGCTATCATTAACGAGTGATTATGGCAGGAGTGGAAATTGCTTAGCATAATTTACAGTTAATTAATTGAGAAAGGCAGCAGCGAGATTACATGGTTAAAAATAATCTAAATTCCAGACTCTGTCCGCTGTATGTTCCCTTTTTGTGACTTTTTTTATGTATGTGACATACAGTATTTTAACAACAGTGAGTTGGGATGTTATGGTGCTGGTTGTTTCGTTGATACCACCCATATGTTCCACTGTAACAGTGGCTGTTACTCTGGTTGTTTACCGTTCAGCAGATTATTACTGCGGGTACTTAAAAACAAATTATACAAGTCCTAAAAATAGTCCATCTAGCTACAGATGTTTCTTGGCATAAAGGCCACAGGATATTCATGGCTCCGTACACGACTCTTGCTGTTTTTGTGATGAATCACTTAGGACAGTGCTCAGGGAACTTGAAATGGGGTAAAAATAAAATTCCTGGGGGTAATGGATGGTCGCACTGTTAAGACACAGTCGGGCACGCATATGAATCTATGTGCATACCCGGCTGTGTCTCTGCAGTGCGACCGTCCAATACCCCCAGGAAATTCATTTAATTGGATATAGAATCTATATATAGATTCTATATACATGCCCAGCTGCGTGTGTTACAGTACTGTAGTGTATGAGGACCTGACGCAGTGCAGTGCGCCAGGCCCTTGTGTATAACCTGATTCCCTGCGTGATGCCCCGTGCCCCGCCTCCAAGTCCACCTGCTTCTTCTGTAGTGTCGACTAGTTGCTGCGCCATCTGGGCAGTGCGCAGTCTGTACTGTCGCTATGGCGACGAGTTTCTTTGCCTGGTTATAGGCTCCTGTCAGGGTACACCCATCTGTAGTCTAGGGGAATAACATTGCACAGACTGTCACTATATCATCTTGTAATACTGACACTAATAGTTACCTGGACGTCACATTATCACTGGCTATACCACACACAGCCTGGCAGCCATTGATGATGATGATGATGATGACTACCATGTATGGCACAAATTTTGTACCACACACAGCCATACATGGTGGACATCATCAATGGCTGCCAGGCTGTGTATCGTACTAGCAGGATATATCCTCAATTTCAGGGGGTACAGTGTGTATTACAATTATATGTGAGCACAACACCCAGTGTTTGGGAAATCCTGTTGTGTCAGTAAGTAGATCCTGAGTGTCAGTAAGTAGGAGGTTCTAGCTGTAGTCAGACGTTCTGGACTGTTGTGTTTGGGTTTTTTCCCAGCGTCACGTTGCTGTCCTAAGAAAGAATGAGGCGTCTGTATTTCATGACTGTAACTGTTGCACAAGGTTACTCACGAGTGTAGTCATCAGTAAGCCCAGAATTCTTAGGTTCTAACCTCTACTAATCCTTTCCCATTATGCTCAGAATTTCAGTTTCCTGTTGTGTGTTTTCTACCAGGGAATAACATACTTCATTTCTACAGGACCTAAAATGACCCTGATCCGGGTGTTAGAACCTAAAATGACCCAGATCCGGGTGTTAGAACCTAAAGTGACCCAGATCCGGGTGTTAGAACCTAAAATGACCCTGATCCGGGTGTTTGAACCTAAAAAGACCTAATTCTATTACTTGTTTCAATGGGGCCTAATTCTGCCCCTTGTCCGATGGTGGGTTTCCGCATTCCTGATTACACGCATGTGCAAACGCCCACACCCAGCCCAGAGGTGCTGGGTGCGGGTGGACAGGGGCCTGGAACAGGGAAAGGCCCAGCGCAGGTGGGTCCATGCTTGCTTGGGGCAGGCGGCTGATGTCACATGACATCAGTGCCCGCCCCCTTTTTGGCGATCTGCGGCGGAAAAAAAAGTGAGTTTAAATTTTTATTTCCGAAGGGTAGAGAAATCGAATTTCTCTCTCCTTCGGCCGCCTGCGAGGGGATGTGTTCTGCGGTAGCAAACGCTGCAGAGCAGTATCATGACACATCTGTAATAAAGGCCGTGTTTAAAACATATGTTGCATGTTTTGTTTTTTTCGTATAATGTATAAATTCTTAAACTGATTTTTTTTTTTATCTTGAAAATTCTAAAACATGGATTGAAAAAAAAAATTCATTTTTTATTTTTTTTTGGATCCTAAAATCCTAGGACCTAGTCAGCAGTCCTGGGTTGCTACTGCAGCACTCTGGATATCACTAAAACCTGCACGGCAGTGCTGGATACACACTGGCAGATATATTGGCCGATCTAATTGATCGCCCGTTATATAGTGTTCGGCCAGTGTACACCAGCAATATGTCTGTGAATTACGTCGTTCAAGGATATATCAGCAACACATATGGCTGATCTATGGTACTTGGGGACGCTCCACCAACCACCCGTACACCCACACAAGGAGCCGGCGGTGATTGATGGCTCATGCACCCGCCCGGTTGTGCTGTCAATCACAATGGATCGGGCAGTGTGAATGGAGAACACTGCGCCTCTGTGGAAAAGGTTTAAGGGCCAGATGTATCAAGCTTCAAAAGTGATAAAATGGAGAGTGATAAACAGCCAGCCAATCAGCTCCTACCTGCCATGTCACAGGCTGGGTTTGAAAAATAACAGGTAGGAGCTGATTGGCTGGCTGCTTATCACTCTGCATTTTATCACTTTTGAAGCTTGATACATCTGGCCCTAAGAGCTTATCAGAGCCGCTGATATTTCCGATACGCCTTCATCACGATGAAGCTTTTTCCTCTGCACACCAGACTTACTCTTGGAAATGTCCGGCATATCAGTCCAGTGCTGTGGAATTTTCTCACAACTGTGGGGTCTTTTATTAGTGGAGTTCATGACGCGGTAGTATCGTCTGCGCCGGCTTTATATATCCAGTCTGTCACCTACATTTATGATCTCTGCTTCTCTCTATGATTGCAGGAAGATGCGGCTCTCTATCGCCACCTGGCAGCCATTCTAAGGCACTGCCTGCTCAGGCAGAGTGACGGAGAAGAGCGGACGGAGGAATTCCATGGGTGAGAACAGTGAGTATGTACACACTAGAGTTTTCAGTGCAGTTTCCCTCTGGTGGCATTGAGGTGTGAACAGGACTTGGACTGATCTAATTATGGGAGCCACCGATCTATATGGTAAACTTCCTTTTATATATTCTAGAGGGAGATAATCCCAAACTATTTCTCCTAAGCGTTACTGATCTTTTCTGTACTTCAGTCACTTTATAATAACACATCTTTTACCATAAAGATCAGTGATAAACAGTTATACCACCAGTGGGGAACCACACTAAAAATGCCATTGTGTATGTACCCTTCATTAATTTAAGATTGAAGTTTGGTGCTCCTGTCTGGATGTGTAGCGTGCAGTGGGCCTGATTCAGATGAGCTGCGAATGTGGCGGCTAGTGATCAGTTAAGATGCCGCCCTGCTAAAGTGTAATCCCACGTTGCCATATAATGTCCTCGCTGTGCGAATGGTTGTGTACGGATGCAAATCCATTCGCACCCGAGTTCAAATCCCGTCGCAAGCTGCCCAACATGGAATGATTTTTACACTGGGCACAAGTCATCCCAGGCACCATGTAGTCAGAGACTTACTCGACGGTGCGATGGATAATGGCTTTCCCGGCCTAACAGGCTTTGCCACACCTAGCGTTTTCCTGGCCACGCCTACATTTTCCCTGTCACACCCAGCATTCTTTTCTACGTTTTTGTTAGCACTCCCACCATACGGCCGGTTCCCACCCCCAGGCGCCTACTTCCTGTCAATCACTGTGCGACCGGCCAGCGATCAGAAAAAGTTGCAGGAGTACATGCGCAATTGTTCATCGATAATCGGCTGTCATTTGAATTGGCCCCTGTGTGTTGACTCTCTGGGGGCAGTGGCACCACTTAGGGAGTGAATGAATGTATGTGGTGGCAGCGGTGGTTCAGAATGATTTAAAAGGCTGTGTTCTCGTTATCGTTGGTTTATCCTATAAACAGCCACGGTGCCGTGCCTCGTTATTAAAGGGAACCACCTCAAATATTGTATAAAACTTGCGTATTGTAAATGTATGGTGATATGCGGAACCTTTAGAAGCTGGTAGTTGCTGGACTACCCATGGGTCTCATGATGCAATATTTTCAGGATGGCTGTGCTGCGCGGCCAACTGGATTATATTGCATGCGACCCAGTGCGTATTAAAGAAGGACGGAACAGTGATCGTTATTAAATGTTCCTGGTGTTTATGGGCAATTGGGAATGTAGTGTTCATTCTAGTGCATAGGATGAACACTAGGCATGGATGGGGGCGAATGCAATTTGGCTCGATCATTGACCCGATTGCCCTTCATTCAGACGCCTACTTACCCAAAATGTTTTTACGCAAGTTGTCTTTTACAGGGGGTGATGATTATTCGTGCTGGTAACCTCTTTATTTCTGTTACTGTACATAGGCACACCGTAAACCTGCTAGTGAACCTGCCTCTGATGTGTCTAGATGTTCTGCTGACCCCCAAGGTGGATCTGGGCTCTGTAGAATACATGGGGATGAATATGGACACAGTGGAGGTTCTACTTCAGTTCCTGGACAGGCGATTGGACAGGGTCAGTGGCGCGAAGTGAACTATGAATGTGCGTGTGCAGCGGGGGTGGGGTCTCCACAATACTATGTACATAGGACCCATTCCACATAGATCCTTATAATAACAACAATAACAAGCACTTATACTCCTGGCATTCTGTGTAAAGCAGTGCATATGCCAGAGTGACCAGCTTCCGGTCTTCTAGTGAACATAGTGAACCAATCAGACTATAGACTTCATTTCCTGCTACAACCCTTCATTTACGTTGTTGTTCACATTGCAGGGCCACAAGTTACGAGAGACGCTGACCCCGGTCTTGAATCTCCTTACTGAAAGTTCACGTGTCCACCGCGAGACCCGAAAGTTTCTCCGGACTAAGGTGAGAGGACAGCCAATCAGACGGTCAGTAGGCAACTACTGTAGTAATGTAGAATTTGATGGCAGATAAGAACCATCTAGTCTGTCCCTTTTTATCGTTGTTTGTAACTTCAACCCTATGTGTTCCTTAGGCCCTTATTCTGATTGAGTCGGATGGCTCCGAGTGCGGTCAAACAGCCGATGGTTGGTGTTTGCGCATGTGCAGAGGCGTTTCTGCGCATGTGCGAACGCCTCACACGTACGAACACGGCATGAGGTCCGTGCAGAAAATTATCGTACGGAACCATCCGAGCAGGGGGAGGAGAGGGGTGTGAAGGGCTGTTTGGGCTCATTACCATATGCGTACGCCCTGTGTTTCATGGGCGTTCCCATGAAAACACTGGGCGTACGTTTGGTAATGCGGCCGTGACGCACGTGTGGCCGGCTGACAGCTGACATAGCCGGATGCCAGCTGCCCGCCCATATCCCTGCTTTCATACGGAAAAATGTCCGAGTGGTCTGGAGCGCTCGGTGCTGCCTGACCACTCAGCCCATCATTCGGTGGTCGGCAACCATCGGAGGATGGGGGAGGTTCCCACAGATGGAGGAGGTGTTCACATGAAATATCCACTCGCGGTCCGTTTGGTCGGCGTCTTACCGCATTCGGATGGTGTGAGCGATCGGTACGGTAGGCGGGGCTAAGAACACTCGGTTCCTGTCCGAAATACGCATCCGTCTGATTCAACTAGAATAAGCATGTTTAAAATGCCCTACTGTTTACTATATCTATGGAAGTCATTTTTCCTTTAAATTCCTTTGAACCTACCTCCCTAAAGTGTTGGCCAATGTCCTTAAGTTCAAATTATTGTTATTATTATTATTTCTAACAGTTTCTTATAAAGCGCAGCAAGTTCTGATGCGCTTTACAATTGGAAATACGGATAAAACAAATCGGGTACTCGCAGACAGTCAATGTGCAGTATTCAATGCGGGGGCAAGTGGCTGGCGAGGTGGTTAAGCGGCAGGGATAGCAGAAAACAAGCGGTCCTCGCTATTTAACCCCCTCGCCGGCCGCTCACCCTATTCTACGTTCCGGGGAAATCCTCACTGTCACGGGACCAACAGTGAGGCTCGCGGCTAATGCAGGGAGCCTGCCGCATTTAGCCGCATTTGAATACAGGGGGAGCTGTTACAGTGAGCAGGCAGCCCTGCTTGCCCCCGGCATTGAATATACCCCAAAATAGTAGGAGGGCTCTGCTCGAAAGCTTACAATCTATAGGGAAATGCTTGGATACTGATAGGTGAAACTTTGCAGTTTTTTTTGGCCTAGAAAAAAAATTTCCGGGGTTGAATACCCCCCTAAGAGTGCAGATTTGTGCTGCTGCCCCGTCCGATCGTTCTAGAATCGCCCCCACAGTTAGTAAAGTTGGTGTGTTCTAGAACCTGCTCTTCTGATATTGCTATTTGAAGCCAATGCAGGCTGATGTATAATTGTGATGTTAATCTGCGGTCAGTTGTGCGCAGTACAATGCCACTACCAGATGTATATTCCCGTAGATGTTGCTGCCGCTCTAACGTTATCCATGGCAGACGTGCACGAGTTAAGGTGTTTTCTTCCCTCCAGGTTCTACCCCCTCTGAGAGATGTGAAGAACCGCCCCGAGGTGGGGAACACCCTACGTAACAAGCTGGTCCGTCTCATGACTCACGTAGACACGGATGTGAAGCACTGCGCCGCCGAATTCCTCTTTGTCCTGTGCAAAGAAAATGGTGAGTGACGCCAGGACCTCTGAGTAATCTGTTCCTCCTTGAGAGCAATGGTTTGTGCATGTCCGCTGTACAGGATTATTAGTGCGCACTGATGCGCTAGGCCGCTGTTGGAGATTGTGTGTGTGTGTACAGCCAAGAACACGGGTTCCTCCATCAGGGGAACCAAGCAGAGTTTCATGGGTGTCACCATGAAAAAGCTGGGCATTCCCCTGGGAATGCAGGCATGGCATGGCGTACTGCTCGGGAAGGCCGGCTGACGTTACATGACGGCAGTGCCGGCCACGTCTTCGGCCAGGTCCAAGACTGACTTTTATTTACGAAAGGGGAATAAATCATTTTTCGCCTGCATGCGATGGATGTGTAACCGTACACATCCATTTGCATGCCGGCCGGCTGGGACATTTGCGCGTTGGGCGGGCTTTCGCTCGCCCGGCGGGCGGTGTTTTCCTGCTCACTAAGCAGCAAATGTTTGCTGCTTAGCGTGCAGACCTGAATCAGGCCCATAGGCTGTTGCAGGTGTGAGCTGCCATTTTGTGACAAAAGGGAGTGTGAATCGCATTATACACAGCTATTTAGTAGGCAAACTAAGGTAGATATTGATTATGTGTGAGGAGTGTCTGAGAGAGGTAGAGTTATAGGGCCAGATGTACTAAGCTTGAAAAGTGAAAAAATGAAGAGCCAATCAGCTCCTACCTGCCATGTCACAGGCTGATTTTGAATTTTGAAAAAACTTTATCACTTTTTGATGCTTGATACATCTGGCCCATGGTGTGTGAGTGAGATGGAAGGGGGGGGTAATAAGTCAGACTGTTAGCACCGGGATGGTGTAGTTCATGAACGATTTGGAGGGTGGGTAAGATAAGGTAAAGGTGTACAGTGCAGTGGGAACGTATGGGTGTCAAAATATAGTAGTGTATTAAGCTGGATCTGTAGAACATTCCGTTGGATGGATATGGGGACTAATTCAGGTCACTATTTAGAGAATGAGCAAATCAGGTGATTATCAAACAACTGCGCATGCGAGTACGTCATTAGCGACAGAAATTCCGCTTGTATTGTAGTCGCAGTTTGATTGACAGGAAGTCGCCATTTCTGGGCGGAAACCTGCCATTTTCTGGGTGTGTTCTATCATGTTCTATGTTACCTCCAGCACTGTATAACCTGGTTGGCTTTCCCTGTCTTTGGCACAGTGTCCCGTTTTGTGAAGTACACGGGGTATGGCAATGCGGCCGGACTGCTTGCTGCCCGTGGACTGTTGGCAGGCGGACGCGGAGAAGGGCGATATTCTGAGGACGAGGACACAGATACCGAAGAATACAGAGAAGCCAAACCGAAGTGAGCCCTCACTCATTGTGCCCACAGTGTTATGTGTAGATGCGCAGTTGCGGCTGTGTGTAGATTTATCGGGAATTATGCCTGTGGTTTTGGGCACAATTACAGCCAGAAATTTTTGCAGGCAGGGAGCCGATGCACGGGGGCAGCGCAAGGGGGGTGGATCGGGCCCGCCGATGTCGCACTTGTTGGTAGTCCCAGGCCGCCGACATCCCAAAAGGGGCGTGCCCGGGCCACGACATCATGAAAAGGGGCGGGCCCTGCCACCGCCGTCACTAAAGGGGGCGGGCTCGTCCCCGCCGAAGTTTGCGTGATGCCGGGGAAGCGCCGGGCATCGCCGTCTAAGGCGGCGCTGGGCTTCCCTGTGCAGACAGTCGGGGCAGGCACCAGGCTGTTTTAGCAGGGCGTAGTGGGTACACTACTTTCCCTTTACACTTCCTTTAACCCTTTGAGTGTCAACGTTGCTGTGAGTGATCCTCAAAATATCAGCTAAAATGCCAGCGCCGCTCACAGCGACTGTTCTGTTATTATAAATAAATAAATGCAGCCGAGTCGCTTTACTGAAGTTTAGTTAAATATTGCACCCAAAAAAAAAGTGAGCGCCCGCTGGCATATTTAGCTTCTATTTTGGGGATCGCTCACAGCAATGTTGGCACTCACCGAGTTTAATAAAAAGGATTGCTTGGCAATTTTTCACACCTATTTTGCCAAATTCCCTTGGCACTCAAAGGGTTAAATTATTATAATTTCTGTACAGTGGAGACCACTTCTGTTCAGGCCTGGTCCAGCCTAATAGAACAGCTTGAAGGAGAGAGGCCGCCGTAACCTACAGTTTTACAGCCCCCTGCAG
This sequence comes from Crinia signifera, assembly GCF_055691185.1. Classification (NCBI taxonomy): domain Eukaryota; kingdom Metazoa; phylum Chordata; class Amphibia; order Anura; family Myobatrachidae; genus Crinia; species Crinia signifera. Next base: position 39,710,727 of record NC_139226.1, on the reverse strand, counting down.
GAAGGACCATAGTGCGGACATCATTCTCTGATGCTTTTATTGTTTCCAAGTTGTACTCCTGGATCCATCTAATCACATGTTCATTAGGAGCCCTCTCTGATTCTCCTGTCTGAGTACTCGCTGCCTTGTATTTGGTTGCTGCGCGTCGCAGTGTTTATCTCCCATCTCAGTAACTGGTTTCCTGATATAAAGCACACGACATATCAGGAGTGCAGATGCCGTCGTCAGTTGTGACTGAGGAAGAAGAGTTCTCTCAGACTTGGCCAAGAACTCGGAGTAAATCATTTTAAGCTTGTGGCATTATGTTGCTGCTGATTCCACTGTTTTGGTCGTACACCTTGTCTTATTTCTGTATTCTTATGTAGCATCAACCCCGTGACGGGACGCGTAGAAGAGAAACAGCCCAATCCTATGGATGGGATGACGGACGAGCAGAAGGAATATGAGGCTATGAAGCTGGTCAGCATGTTTGACAAGTTATCTAGGTGAGAGATCTGGGTAATGTAGTGTCTATAGCGGGTATAGTGTAAGTTTCCGACCGTCGTTTCTCCGACATTGGAATCCCAACTGTCAAGAGCCCAACAGGGGGGCGAGCGCTTTCAAGCCCCTTGCGGGCTCGCTACGATTGCCACCTATTCTATTCTCCCTCTATGTGGGTTGTGGACCCCACACAAGTTAAAATAGCCCATGTAAGATTCCAACTGTCCGAATCCTGACAGTGGGGGGTTTCGATGTCGGAGAAACGGCCGCCTGAATCCTGTCTGTCGGTAAGTAACGGCACCGTCTGTAGCACAAAAATAGTCTCAAAAATTGTATTAATACATTTTAAGTAAAGGGAGGGGTGTTGGAGAAGGGAGAGACAGGGGGGGGGGGACTTTACTGAGCCCTATCTAGGTATTGGTGTAGGAAGGCGCCCATAGGCATCTTTAGGCAATGCCTTCACCGTTTACTGATGGTACATTCCGCCCATAGCCCTGATGCATGTAATAGTGGGAGCTGCCATTCTAAAAGGGGGGCATTCCATCCCAATTCACGACTGTCGATCCTCCCCGACAGCCGTCACCCTGGCCCATTTTCGTTTTGTTCCACCGCAGATCGCTTTTAAAGTTTCGCCCGTTCCGTTGATCTGCCTCCTCAATGCTGTTGGAAATAGCGGCAGGGAGTGTATACCCCCCAAAATATCAAAGTGTCCCTGGCTAGATTATCAGGGGACAAGGTAGAATACCTGCTTGACTTTATAAACCAATGAAAAGTATTTACAGAAACGACCAATTTTTAAAAAATTATTATTGGAACAGAGAACAGATCATCCAGCCAATGGGGGTGACCTCTGACGGGAGGTTGGAGCCTTTAGATGAAGCGGCGCAGAAGATGCTACAACAGCAGGAGTCCTCTGACCTGGAGACGGACTCCGACTGATCTATCATCTCCCAAGAGAAGCGCACGCTCCAGATTCCTACCAACGCAGAAGCCGAGCCGGAGAATAAGAACCGCGGACAGTTATTCCAATCCCATAAACCACAAAGTGGAAACCAAACCTAGATTACTGTAGATGTATCTCTGAGACCTCGGCTGTAGACCGGTCACTGGGACACTTGTAGTGTAACACGTTCCTTCTAGGTGCACCTACAGAGCCGTCGAGGACGTGAAGATGGGAAACCCCAGCTGCCAGATGGACTTGGCACTGAGTGCTAGCTGCTTACGTAGATTTGTGTCTTTCTTCCAGCACGTGAGTCTTGTCCTCTTCGGAAGCCCAAGGATGTTAGCACAATACAAGCATTCCCCACTAGAGGGCAGTGCTACAGCACAGTGAAAGAGATTGCTTTGTACACCGTCTTCATTAGAGGCTGTGATTGTCTTGATGTTAGACTTATAAAGACCTTGGAAGTGTATGAAATGATTAGCAGGAGTGTTCAGTTTGCCATTACGGCTTGTCTTAAGCTTTCTATAACAGAAAGTAGCACAGATAATCATTTACAAAGCACACTACATGTCCTGGATCGTCCTTATATCATGTACACAATTCAACCACATAACCTTTTTCAGTGCAGTTTTATATTCAATCCCTATATTGTGCAACTTAGTCACAAAGATGTAGTCCGCATTCTAGTCCGTTAGACGGTGCCGGGAGGGACAGAATGTGGTCATCACCTTAATGGGACGTGGGCTGATGGTTTAGTCTAGCATTGTCCATCTCCAGTCCGGATCATGGCAATGTTCCGTTAGATGGGCGGTCCACAGAATGTGACAGATTAGTGATGTCTCTGCTGTGTTATCTTTCCCTTCTCTCGCTAGCCTTGGGTCCGGATGATAAGACTATGAACAAAGAGAAAATCCAACCACACTGAACGTATTCAAATCACTGAATAAAAACTTGTAGCAAATTATCAACCATCTATTTTATAAAATAGCCGACTATTTCAGATTGTGTTTTGCTTTTTTTTTTTTTTTTGTTATTGTTGATTTGGGATTTTTATTTCATGTGTGTGTATATGGGAGATGCTGCAATTCTTGACGAGATATAGCACCAAACAAATCGGCACTTGCTTGAAACGTGGCAGAAGCTGAATTGTTAGTACTTTATCTCTTTCCAAGCGTTGCTGCTTCTCTTAACTGTTTTGGTGCCTGCTGTCCACTGGGCGATTTTTTTTATGGGGCGCGCTCCCTAAAAAAAAACAAAAAAACACCACACTCTCCCTGGGTCCGGGCAGCGCTGCCGAACTGTGAATCAGCCGCTGCCCGGCCCTGCTCCCCGCCGGCCCGGCCCTGCTTCCGGCAGGCGGCTTGTCACAAGCCGACACCAGACAGGACAATACAAAAGGCGGGGGGGAGGAGGAGGTGAAGCAGAGGGGAGGTAGCCGGGCAGCGCCAAAGCTGCCTGAGATCAGTGAGTGAACTCAGCAGCGCTGCCCGGCTCTAAACAGTGGCATTGCTAGACTGGGCACTGAGGCACAGCCCGGAAAATTCTCGGGATTGCCACTGAAGGGGTTAAAGGGGCTGAACTAGTGACTAGTAGGAAGGGCCTGATTCAGGGGTGATCGCACGGCTGCGAATTCGCCGGCTGGGCAATTATAGATAGGCAACGCATTCATACGGGTCGCAGTACGCATGCACGAGGCTTCCGCGCGATGAAATCATGTTGCTACTTTTCATCGTGGGCCGTTCGCAAGTTGATTGACAGGAAGCTGCCATTTCTGGGCGGCAACTTGGCGTTTTCTGGGAGTGTCAGGGAAAATGCTGGCGTGCCCAAGTGTTTTCTGGTAGGGCGTGTGACGTCCGATCCGGCCTTGGTCCGGCTGATTCTATCGCAGCCGCCGAGTAAGTCCAGGGCTACTTGGAGCCTGCACACAGTGGGGAAATCATTCCGTGGTGAGTGATCTACAAATGGATATGCAGCTCCCTCCATAGGCTTGGGAAGGGGGAGATTACACTCTGGCAGGTGGGGGCGGCGGCTTAGTATTTGCACAGATTATCACATGGCGCTGCTCATTTGCTGCTGTGCTATCAGACCTGAATCAGGCCTGATGTAACCTGTTGCAGATGAGAACAAACAGAGGAACACTAGACTGTTTTTTGTGTCATTCTTTAACCATATTCCTGACCCTAGAATACTAACTCCTTTATACTGGGGCGTGCTGACTATTTCACGGTTGCTAGTTATTAGTCAGTGGCATTGGACATCTATGACCCAAATCTAATTGAGGGATAGATGAATGAGGCAGTGATAAGGGAGGAGGAGTGGCCCATGGCAACCAATCAGCACAGAAGTAACATCTATAATTTGCATAATATAAAATTATACAGAGCAGCTGATTGGTTGCCATGGGCCACTTCTCTCGCTAACTTCTACTCCCTTATCACTGCTTCCTACATCTACCCCTGAGCACCAAGATCTGGGATAAAGTCGCGAGGTCGGAAGGTCAACACAAGCATTAGGTCGACAATGGGAAGGTCAACATTCAGAAGGTCAACATGAGTTTTTCACGGTTTTTCTTTTTAGCCGACTTGTGCCGTCAGGCGGTATTTCATGCCCTACCATCCACCAGGGCGTGGAGGGAGAATATAACAGTGTGCCGAGCTCAGCGAGCCATGCGAGGGGACGCAGTACACTGATATGGTGTCCATGTCGACTTATGTCCAAATTTGAGACAAGCAAAACCGTGAAGAACTCATGTCGACCTTTTGACTGTGTCGACCTTGGCCATATGGACCTATTTCATGTGTCGACCTTAACCCGTTGACCTTCATGGTGTCGAGCCAATGACCCCATACCCCAAGATCTTGCTGGATTAGTGACCATTTTGTACAGTACAGAACCACCCTGGTGCTAGAATAAACTCTCTGCATCTGCAAACCTGGCGTTCGGTCACATTGCGGTGTCGTATCTCCAACTTATTCCTGATCTGAGAACACTGATTAAGTAGATAGGAACACAATCATGCTGAGAGCTGCTGCTGCTGCGATGTATTAACTTCTATGTGACGAGAGTGATATCTTCTGCAATATCCCTTAGAACAAAAGGCTAACACTGCTCCTCACCTCTGTGGCGGGTATTTAAGTGTTGTGTGCCCCAGCAGCCACTAGATGGCACCCGACGGAGTAATCAAAGTGTGGATCCACTGGAGTGCGAACAGCATCCAGCACTGACATTACTGTTGTGTTGGTCCATCAGTTTGAGAGGCTGATAGCTATTATAAGTTAGTCCTTCTTATGACCCAGCGTGGAGGTTCCCAAGTTGTAATAATATTTACAAAAGCCCTAATATTAAGCAATATTAACATGTCCTATAAAACAAGCAGAGGCAAAAATGTAGTAGTAAATGAAAACAGTATAAAGCAGCGGTTCCCAACCTTTTCTCTCTCCCGCACCCCTTGGTTAGGCTTTTTGTTTATGAGTACCCCCTCTTCTTAATTTGAAATACCTGCAGTACTTATGAATGGAGTTTAAGTGAGCGGTGTGTGTGCCCTTATATTAAGGAGTAGCGGAGGAGTAGTGTGAGGTCAGGACTCGGGTTCCTCTGTGTCTGGCCGCTGACTGTGCACTGTCTCTGCTGTTCCCGCTAACGCCGGTTGGACTATGCAGCTGTTTCCGCCACCCGTGTCAGTGCGGGTAGGATGAACGCAGAACTGTGAGAGCTGGTCAGGAAAAAGCACAAGGAGACGCTGATAACGCTGCAGATGGAAACCAGAAGTGACAAAGGGCAGACATCTTCAGCCATTACCAAAATGATTTTCAGCGTACCCCCATGGGTACACTTACACCCGCTTGGGAACCAATGGTATAATGATACACAAACTCGTACATAAGGTAAATACATAAGATGAAGGGGAAGCTCTCTAAGCTTACATCAGAGAAGTACTTTGTATAACACATAAATCTAAATACGTATCCTTGCTGCCAAAGGGAAACTTGGTGAGCGTTTGGGAGATAAACACAGGGGTAAATTTACCAAGAGGGCTATTCAGTACTGAGTGCTGTTTCGCTAATCTTGCCACAGTGAAATCCCGCCCTGTGCAAGTCTGCAAATTGCTTCGCACAGAATACGAAAATTAGCTGGATCAGTGATTTACTGCAAATCCATTTGCAAGCCGCTCACTATTGAATGATTTCCCGCTGTGTGCAGTCTGTGCGCAGCCCAGGACTTACTCGGCGGCTGCGATAGAAACAGGCTGGTCGGGGCTGGAGCTGGCGACGCATGGCCACGCCCCTCACCATCTAATGTTTTCCCAGTGTGTGCAGTCTGTACGTAGCCCAGGACGTACTCGGCAGCTGCGATAGAAACAGGCTGATAGTGGCCGGAGCTGACGTCACATGACTTCCCCTCACACACCTGGCCATGCCCCTCACCATCTAATGTTTTCCCAGTGTGTGCAGTCTGTGCGTAGTCCAGGATTTACTCTTCGGCTGCGATAGAAACAGGCTGATAGTGGCCGGAGCTGATGTCACATGACTTCCCTTCAAACGCCTGGGTTTTCCCTGAAACTGACAGACAATGGCAGGTTACCGCCCCCAAACGCCAGTCACTGTTAATCAACTTGCGCACGGCCAGCGTTGAAAAAAGTGTCAGGATTTTATCACAGGGTGGCCTCGCGCATACATTTTATGAGCCATATGCATGCACAGTCTATCGATTAAAGCCCAGCCTGTGAATATGCAGCCGTGCGATCAGGTCTGAATACCCCCCTAAGATGGGTGTTCTATTAAAGATGGGATGTTGCGGTGGGAATCCAATCAGATTCTATGTATTATCTTCTAGAAGATGCTAAATAAATAAGAAGTAGAACCTGATTGGCTGCCTATAGTAACATCCCACCTTCAATAGAACGCCCGTCTTAGTAAATGTACTACAGTGCATCCGGCAGAGACACCATGAAAGCAGAGATTGAAACCATTATTGCAAATACATTTTTTAAACAAAGTATCTAGAAAAAGAACTATGAAGACAAATAAACCCTTTCCGGGATTCTGAAAGACCTTTTACTTTAAATTTGCATTTATAAATCTTACCCAGCATGCAGTGGGGGTCTTTTCATGTTATGCAAACTCCTCCGGCTCACAGACGTTAGCCTGAACAGGGAGATTACGCTGATGACAGCTATACAGTATTCCACTAACGGCGTCCCGGCCTGATGACATCACTGCGATATTGTACATTGTATTGCAATTTCGGTGAATTGCGCACTCGCTGAGTAGACCAATACTGGTGGACCTCTTGTGCTTCTAATATAAATGATGGTAATAATGTACTGCAAAACTGTTGTTAATCATGAACAAATGCTTTTTATTAACACTTGCTATAAAAAGTTTGTCAAAAAAGTGCTCAAAAAAGTTTCTCAAAACAACGATTAACAACAGTTTTGCAGTACATTATTACCATCATTTATATTAGAAGCACAAGAGGTCCACCAGTATTGGTCTACTCAGCGAGTGCGCAATTCACCGAAATTGCAGTACCAAAACCCCGGGTTCAATAGGCGAAAGAACCCAGAATCTGCTGCACCGCAGAAACATTAAATAGTGGAGCGCAGAACCAACCCCTCAGAACCACAGATTGTACATTGTATATCATACTTATTATCTATAATGCAAGTTACTTTTGCATAGATTCCTCCAAGGTGGCAAATTCTTAAAACAATCCAACAAAGCAAATCGAATAGTGATTCTAAGGGTAGGTCGAGCCCAAACAGAGCTTTCCAGCAAACGTCCAATTTAACTTGGATCTTAATAAAATTCCCACTTTTAACTCCATGCTTAGTATAACCAAAGCAAGTTGGCGCTATCATTTGACAGCAATCCTCTGAAAACGCAAGGCGAACTATGTGCATATTACACAGCAGCAAAATGTTTTTTTGTCATCGATTTTGATCAATTGCAGATCAATTAAAAAATCTTCATCATTGCTGGGCCATGAATTTGCAGCAGAGTGAAATCCTCCTTGCAAATGAATGTGATCCCTGTGCGTACGGATGTGTAAGGCTACAAATTAATTCGCAATCGTGCATATATGGCTCACTGCCGACTGATTTTTACACTGGACATGTCATCCCATCCAGCCTGGAGCTAACGACACACGCCCTCCCCTAAAACGCTCAGGCACACCTAGTATTTTCCCGGACAATCCTAGCGCTTTTCTAGGTACAACTATATTTCTTTTAGCACTCCCACTAAAGGGCCGGTGTCCATCCCAGACGCCTACTTCCTGTCAATCACCTTGCCAACGGCTTGCAGATAGAAAAAGTAGCAGGACGGCTTTGCGCAAGCGTACCACGGGCCATACACATTGGCACGAGAATCAGCGGCCTTGCAAATTTGTGGATGTGCAATCAGGTCCGAATTACCCCCATATGCGTGAATATCGGTCATCTGAACAGCCCTCAGGATAACCAGTGAATTTTTTGCGCTGCCGGGGCCAGTGAATCTGCGTTGAAAGATACTGAACCATAAATATATTACCCTTGGAAATTAAAATATCAATTTAATGGACTCTTGGGGCCGGATGTCGGGGGTGCAGAGCCGGCCTTAGGCATAGGCCAACTAGGCAATTGCCTAGGGCATTTGGAATGCCTAGGGGCATCAGCAGCTTCTGCTGATTAAAATGATATGCAGCATGCCTATTTTGTGTGTGTGAGTGAGGCTGTTAGCGTCTGTGCGAGTCCTGTCTGTGGGTGGGTTGGTTGTGCAAAAGTGTTCGGCATATGTGTAAGGGGCATTATGTGTGTCATGTATAAATGCATTAATAATGTGTGACGTGTAAGGGGCATGATGTGTGTCATGTGTATAAGGGCATTAATAATGTGTGACATATGTGTAAGGGGCATTATGTGTGTCATTATGTGTATGAAGGGCATTAATAAAGGTTGGCATAATGTGTAAGGGGCATTATGGTTATAAGGACATTAATAAGGTGTGTCATGTGTAAGGGGCATTACTGTGTGGTATTATCAGGGGTGCCGAGAAAAAGGGGTAGGGGGTACAAATTACCCAGGCCAAAGTCTGATGGAAGGGCCCAGTGGGGGCCCCGGGCCCCATCTCCTTAAGTGACAGCAGCAGCTGCAGCTCTTCTCCTCTGCCCAGCACACACTGCTTTATGCTGGGTTGCAGTGTGGCCATGGAGGTGCTTAAAATACAATATTTTCTCAGGATTTTTTTCTAATGGTATAATGTGAATAATATGAGGAGTAATGTACATAAGGTAAAGTGGTACTACTGTGTGATGTAACGTGAATAAGGGACACCATCGCATGATATAATGTGAATAAAGTTGCACTACTGTGTGGCATAATTTGAATTGGGGGTACTATTGTATGGCCATGCCCCTTCCCAGCAAGAACACACCCCTGTTTGGGCTCCGCACCGAATGGGTGCGCTGTTTCTATTTAAAATATTGTGGGTAGGAGCACCAAAATGATGACTGCTATGATGAGGGTTGATGATCTTGGGAAAGGGGAGCAGGGTCAGAGACGGAACTAGTGGCGGTGCTAGGGGGCAACAGTCAAAATCTTGCCTAGGGCGTAATTTAGGCTAGGGCCGGCTCTGCGGGGGTGATTCGGATATACTCGCAGTTCGGAGGCCAATCGAGCCAATCAGAATTAGGCCCATAATGCTTTGCAGGAGACTTGCCAAATTCAGGTTTTTTTTTTTTAAAGAGGCAATCAGTTTTAAGGTAAAACCATGCTTTGTAATGATTGCCTCATCGCAATACATCTGTCCCCTGGACTGTGGTCACATGGCCTGAGCAAATGTGTGGGAAAATGAAACGCATCGAGGAATGTGAGCAACAATCTCAGTATAATACATCTCCATATGGGCCACACATTGGCTACCACTACACTGTGACCACCCCAAAGGGGCCCGCATAGGGGCAATTCTCCGTGCTGCCTGGGTCGGGGGATCAGAGAGACAAATTGAACAATTCTTATTCCCCAATTCCAATGATTTTTTGTGATTTTTTACATGTCGAATTTCTCCCTCAATTCCCCAACAGATCACTGGACCTCGGTTTATCCTGATCGGCCTGGAGACAGGCAAAAATAACCACTTACTGTAGTTACCCAAAGGTCATTGATGGGGTATGGGTCAGAGGGAGGTTGACAAACAATAGGACGACATGAAAAAGGTTGACATTCGTTTTTTACGGTTTTGGTGTCGACCTGCGGACTGCATCCCCGTTGACGTCCCTGGCACCCATTGAATTGAAAGGCTATATATATATATATATATATATATATATATATATATATATATATATATATATATATATATTGCTACTTGGAAATCATATACTGTATATATATATACAGTATATATATATATATATCCCTTACTAAGAAAATTCCTTTTTAGGTCTAATAGTGTTACAGTAACAGTGTAAGCACGTGGAATTTCTGGATTGCCTATTCTGTTATGGTTTTACAGTGTCAGCTGTATGAGCTGTTCATTAATTCTGTCCCCTCAGGCTGGGGTGCTGGCTCTATCAGCACTACTTGTGGGATCACTTGCAGGTTACAAGCGATCTGTGCCCCATTGTTGTGTGCGATCTCAGTGGTTGGAAGATAATGGGGGGATGCTCTAACATCCGCGCCCCCTTACCCCCCTATCGCCGGCTACCGCATTCAGAATTATCGCATATGCACTATGCATATATTATATTGCGATAATTATGGCAAAGGACAGCTCTTGCGTTAAGTGCTGTCCTTGGCGGTGAGAGTCGGCGGGTTCCATGCGGACCCGGCGGACCTCCCTCCCTTACCCGGCGCTGCTGCTGCTGCATCGGGCTCTCCTCCTCCCTGCACCCGGAGGAGGAGGTCACAGGTCCGGACACAGGTGAGTGGGGGGGGTCGGTGCATGGCGGCGGTGGGTCAGTGCGGGGTGGCGGGGGGTCGCGTTAGAAGCCCATAGGTTTCTATGGGGCATCGCCAGATTTTTCTGGTGATGCCCCCCGCTGCGGTAACCCGGCCGGGGATGCTTAGAGCATCCCAAAATGCGGTAAAAACACAGATAATGGGGTTTTTACCGCATTTTTAGTTTAGAGAATCTCCCCCAATGTCTGGCTTTTATTATTTAACAATGTCAGGACACTAAACACATAAGACTACCTGTCCATACCAACTGCAGCATCACCAAAGTAATGACTGTGGACCAGATGCACTAAGCTTCAAAAGTGATAAAATGGAGAGTGATAAACAGCCAGACAATCAACTCCTACCTGCCATGTCACAAACTGTTTGAAAAATGTCAGGCAGGAGCTGATTGCCTGGCTGCATTGTCACTACTGTCTGCTGAGCAGGTGGAAGCTGATTTGAATCCCAAGCTCAGGCTGTCTTGTGATATCATCAAATACAAACCAGGCAATAAGTCTGTGGAACAGCATTTCTAGCTCTTGCATACATCTTAAGGGGCCTACACATGGGGTGATTTGCTGAGCGATGCTAGATTGCTCAGAACGATTCAGCAAGATGGCTCAGCACACAGTCATGTGTCAGCGCTGTGTGCTGAGCGATCTGTCAGGGCCAGTGCTCTCCGGTGATTATAGATTTATCCAGCATGCGAGTCGCGGGGCCACTAGGGAAAGCCGTCCACCCCGGAGAAAATCACCTGGACAGCCGAAAATCTGTCAATGGCCCTTATTCTGGTTCACTGGCAAAGGAAAATTCCTTATCAAGTAGCCAAAACTCTGTGCACTGCAGGTGGGGCAGATGTAACTTGTGCAGAGAGAGTTAGATTTGGGTGAGTTATTGTGTTTCTGTGCAGGGTAAATACTGACTGCTTTATTTCTACACTGCAATATACTGTAGATCTCACTTTGAAGTAAAACCCCACCCAAATCAAACAGGTTGTATTAGCGAGGACACGAGTGTTGCATCTGAGGGATAACGATTCCTGATGGTATTAGGCACTGAGGCTTACTCAGGCTGGCCACGCAAATACAGGAAGTCTGCGCCCGATAATGCAAGGCCTAGTCCCGTCATACTTTCGGCACGCCCCTGTTGGGTTCCACTCCCGCTCTGACCTTTGAACACCTCACGTGCCGCATGTCAATCATGATGCGGCTGACGGCTCAGCTAAGAACATCACAGGACCCATTTTGCACAAGAATAATAGGTATACAGCATAGCAATTAATGTCCATACACTGGGAGCGATTTACCAGCAATTGGGAGATTCAGCTTTTCCTGTCGACCTTCCCCATGTCGATCTAATGCTTTTGTGGACCTAATGACCCTGTAGACCTAACCCATGTCGACCTTCAGTGGTCGACCTAATGCTTGTCGACCTAGTGACCGTATTCCCACTGAACGATGTGTGCTAAATCTTCAAGATAGGTTGTTATCTTTCTTCATGCAGTTAGTAAGACCAACAGTAAGACCAACAAGCGGTGTGTACGCGCATTGCATCATTGTCATGCCCATACACGGTCACGGGATATGGTCATTGGGTCTACAGCAAGTTGGTCGACAAATGCTGGGTCAACACCGTTAGGGTGACATGGGGATAGGTCGAAATGGTTCTAGGTTGACATGGGTCAAGGTCGACATGGGTTAAGGTCAACAGGTCCTTAGGTTGACACATACCTTAGGTCCACAGGGTGTAGGCAGGGCAGCCGAGAGGAATGCCGGGCCCTGGTAAAATGTTGGGGGCGTGGCCTAAGTGTGGGAGGTGTGGGCACCTCCCACACTTATGTCCCGCCCCCAAAATGTTTAGAGGAGGGTGAAAGAAAACTCTGAAAACTGTAATCTCAGCAGCAGCACACACCTACAGCATGTGCTGTGCAAGTGTGTGCTGCTGTTGGTACCCGGTAGGGACGGAGGGGGAAGGGAGGGGTCGGACCAGGGCCCTGTGGGGCCCCTCCAGCAAGCCTGGGCCCGGGTAATTAGTACCCGCTCCCCCCCCCCTCTCGGCTGCCCTGGGTGTAGGTCAACAGTCAAAATGTTGACATGGTGTTTTTCACTGTTTTTTGAGCCGACGTACCGACAGGCTTTATTTCATGCCCTACCATCCACTAGGGCGTGGTGGGAGAATAAAATAGTGTGCCCGAAGCATGGCTTGCGATGCGAGGGGATGCAGTGCTCTGGAAACTGTGTCTATGTCGACTGTGTTGACATTTGGGTAAAAAAAACTTGGAAAACCCCCATGTCGACATTTTGACCTTTGACCTAGACACTGTCAGTTTTTCCTGACTCCACCTCTAATATTGCATTTATTTGATAATCAATAGGCTTACAAATTTGCGATCAGGTCTGAATAACCCCCTTAGTACATATGAGTAAAAAATTATTGTTCCAGGTGACTGTGCCTGAGGCGTCTCCTCCTCCATCATCACCTCACTTTACCGGGTGAGTGGAGTCTTCAAAACACACTTCATCATCGTGACCATTATATGGATTTGATTTTTTTTCTTTTGCATCATGTTCATGTATAAGTATTCCTCAGCAATGAGGGTGGTGACTGATGCTCGCAGTTGTGTTTCTGGCCTTAGTGTCTATCCCAGTATCAGTTCCCTGTGGTCTTGAACAATCACCCGGGAATAATTTACTAAAGTGGGGATTACTATGTGGATTTCTTACAGAGTTTATTGCAAATCCACAAATTCACAGATCAAGCGTTGTTTAACGAATCACTGCAGTGCACAGTGAGAAGGAATTTGCCTTTGTGAGTGAACCAGAATAAGGGCCTATCTGTAACATTTCCATGGGCAGGACCGCAACTTGACATCATCAAGCCCCGCCTCCCAGTACATTAAATCCAGTGATTCGCGGATGATCTGGAAGGGGCTAACACTGTGGTTCCCAAACTGTGTGCCAAGGCACCCTGGGGTGCCTCAGGACACTTGCAGGGGTGCCTTGGGTTGGTGGACCAAGATCAATTCATATTATTTATGGTCAATGTACCAGGCAAAACCAGTGCTAGTGGCTGCCAATCATAATATATGTGGACAAACAGAAGCAAATCCTGTCCCTCACCAGATAACTGTGACATATAAACACAATGCACTTTATTTAATATTTTTTTTCTGAATTTCTCGATAAGAAGCATTTGGCCTAGGGGTGCCTTGAAAATATTTTGATGCTCTAGGGTGCCGTGATTCAAAAAAGTTTGGGAACCACTGGGCTAACATGACACAATTTGCATAATTTTGTCCCCGCCCACTCCCAGAAGAGCCACAAATACATTCATTTCAGGCCCGCCGACAGGGGGGTGGGCCTGTGGGATCTGGAGTCCCGGGCCCTGACAGAGAAGGGGGCCCAGACCTGGTCCTACAACTATAAATACTAAATAGCTGCTTACCCGCTATCTATCTGCCCCTGATTTCATTCTGTCCCCGTGGTGTGTCCATCGGCTCTGGTCTCGGACAGCAGGGCTGCTGGGACATGTAGTTTTTTTTAAGCGTCTGGCAGCCAGGCACTTAAAACAAAACTACATGTCTTAGTAGCCCCTGCTGTCTGGGACCAGAGCAGACCAGACTAATGGATGCCTGAAAGCAGTTCTTGGTAAGAGGAGATCATGGTGCACTGCCTGTCCGGATGAGGGGAGGAGGAGGACCCAGCAAGTCACAGAGATCCAAAGCAAACACTGCAGCAAGGATCTCCCTGTCAGCCCCCACCACAGTGAGTACTTGTATTACATATTCTTGTTCAGGGTGATCTCTGTTGCTCCCCTCTCTCTCTCTCTCTATCTCCCCCCAATTTCTCCTTTCCCTCTCTCTCTCTTCTGTTTCTGACTGTCACACACTCACCAATTTCCCCTATTCATTCTCTCTCACCCTCCCTCTTCCATTCCACCTATTCCCTTCTCTCTCTCTCTCTCTCTCTCTCTCTCTCTCTCTCTCTCTCTCTCTCTCTCTCTCTCTCTCTCTCTCTCTCTCTCTCTCTCTCTCTCTCTCTCTCTCTCTCTCACACACATATACATACATACACACACACACACACACACATATATATATGCACAGGGGGGCCCTGTCTTTTTTGACAGTCCCGAGCCCCTTCATTCCTGATGGCGGCCCTGGGTACATTTCCAGGTGGACTCGATGTTTGGGAAGCTAGGCAAGTATGGATTAATGTCCCGACAATGCCTGAATCAGACACTGAGTAGCAGGGGGAGGCAGCACAAAAAAAAAAGGTGGTGGGTCGGTGTAGAGAGGGAGCAGCTGAGCAGTTGCATAGACCAGAAGGGAAGTTGGAGCCACAGGATGGACCAGGGACTTGGTGGAGATGCAGGCAGCAGCTGCTGCATGAATGGATTCAGGGAGGACGATGGAGCTGCAGGACAGACCAGGGGGCAGAGGAGAGGAGGCCACGGGCCAGGGGAGGAGGTAGGCAGTGGCTGGACTGGTCTATCTGGCATCAGCCTTTCTGCCATTTGCCAGAACTGCCAGAAGGCCAGTCCGGCCCTGGACCTGTATCTCACTATATAATAAAAAAAATGTAAACAAGTATCCTAGTTTTATTGAAATATATTATAAACACGAAAAAGTGTTTTTATTATTCAAACCCTACAGAAATAGGCAGACACTGTCCAGGTGGGAGATATGTTAGATGGTCTGATGGAAAATATATAGTATAGAACTGCGCTTATATACTATATATATATATATATATATATATATATATATATATAAAAATATATGGAGAATCTAGGAGGAAGAAAGGAAGCGCTCCATAGTGCGTGTATCAAAAGATATAAAAGTGTTTTATTCTTTAAAAGCCACGTGCAGGTACAGGTCATAATACACGTACCATGTGCAGCGGTTTCAGACAACCGCAGCTAAATTAGCATGAAACAGACACGGCGGTCTTTATTGGAGTGGTTACACTCTTACTCACGATCGGCGCCAGGCCACGCCCCGTATAAATATATATATACACACACTCGGAGACTACAATAGAGTCAAAATATGTATTTAAATAAAGTGCATATTAAGTCCCGGCGTTTGGGGGTTCACAGGCCCCTTTTTCAAGGTACATTGGTATAATTTAGTGCACCTTGCTAAAGGGGTCTGTGAACCCCAAAACGCCAGGATACTTGGACGCATTATGCACTTACATCTAAATACATCTTTTGACTCTATTGTAGTCTCTGAGTGCTGCTGTTTTCTACACATGCTGCATTTACTTTTCCAGAAGGCACCGGAGTGACTGTTTATGGAAGGGTGAGTGCTTTGTGGTCACCCAGACAATTTCATGTTTTACATAAAAAATTTACTTATATTTATCAAATGAGTTGTAAAATGAAGAAAACATATAGTCAAGACATTACCAAGGTTCGAAATAATGATTTTTTTTATTTCAAATAATAATTTTGTCCTTCAGACTTTGCTTTCGTCAAAGAATGCTCCTTTTGCAGCAATTACAGCATTGCAGACCTTTGGGATTCAAACTGTTAATCTGTTTAGTTAATATGTCTAAAGAAATTTCAGCCCACGCTTCCTGAAGCACCTCCCACAAGTTGGATTGACATTTACAGCACCAAAGCAGCCCCAGAACATCACATTACCTCCACCATGCTTGACAGATGGCATCAGGCATCTTCCAGCATCTTTTAACTTGTCCTGCGTCTCACACATGTTCTTCTGGGTGATCCAAACACCTCAAACTTTGATCCGTCTGTCCATAGTATTTTTTCCAATCTTCCCCTTTACAAGAGACAGATTTATATTGTTGGTGGGAGAAGATTGCAGGAGGACTTAGTGACGGTTGAGGTGGTAGCAGTAATCGACATGCGGGTGGGAGGATATTGGGGGGTTATGGTGCTGGGGATGTTGATGTACACAGAGTTGACTTCATCAGTTTTTACTTTGACCTCAAATTGAGCGATGAGGTGGTGGGGGTGCTGAGGGGTGGGATAAAGGTGGTGGGGGTGATCACACTAATGGTATGGTATGACCGATGATGATGCAGGTGGGATTGGTTCGGTTGAACTCAGAGAGCTGTCAGCTTTCTCGACATCTAAGAGAATGAGATAAATAAGTAGATGTAATTTCAGTATTATTGTTCTTATATCTAACACTTACTACATAGGGATAGACATGTTATGTACGGTGGTAGCACTTTACAAATAGACAGGAACCATACAGTATGTAAAACATCCATTTTCACTGGCGCTAAATTTTTTCTTTCAATAGTAAAAATGGACCCTTTAGTCTGTCCTGTGGAGTATTACAGTAGAACCAGTATATAGTTATTCTTACCTGTCTCTTGTCCCTTCTGCTTATATATTCTGTAGCTGCAAGAATAAGAACAAATGGTTAGTTATAGACCATAATTCTGTACCTGGGAACGGACCCTTCAGGTTGAATATTCATGCGAGATCCCACCCAAACTTATCAGCATGCTGTCTCCCTTGTATAAAGGAGAAGCAGAACCACACCCCCCCCCCCCACACACACACACACACGCTCCATCACCACGACACAGTGACTATTGATCAACTTATGGTATAAGTTGTCATTCTAACATTACTCTTTACCAAGGATGTGGAGGCCGGGGAGGCAGAGCTCTCACCCAATCAGTGGCTTACCATTCATTGATATGTTTTTTTCTTAAATTTGCCCGCTGCCCAGCCTTCCCGCCCGCCTCTCTGCATCCCCCGCTAGCTCGCAGCATTCTCTACCCATCTCTTTGCGTCCCACCACCGGCTTCTAGTGCCCCCCCCCACCCAGCTCCGGAGTTCACCCCACATCGGATACGATACATTGTGGGTTCCGCCGATAGCTGCGCATAAGATTTATCTTATCGTATGTGCAGCCTATCCGACCTCCAATCTCAAGCGCACAGAACTGCGAATTGGATCGGATGTCATACACATGCGATTTGGGATGATTTAATGGCCCGATCCATTCGGAATTGTGTGAAATCGGGCCCAAATCACATGGGGCCTTTAGATTCACTATGGGCACCAGACATTGCACACAGGCCTACTATATGTGATGCTTCATCTACCCATGGAAAAGGGCTTACACACATACTGTATGCACCGACCTGCCAATCAGATTGTGTGTCTATTACATAATATAATAATATCTGGGAATATAATCAGTAACATCATGTGTAGATTGTTAGTAACTTACTATAAGTACAGGATAACTGTGAATATCAGTAGAGCAACTGCAAAGCCTCCATACACAGCAGTGGATATTATTCTGTCAGCTATGAAAGAGAAAACGCATTTGGTCAATAAATGCCTGTCATTTCCCTCCATGTTACACATAGCAATTCATTGTGTAAGACATTGATAGCAAAACTAGACAGTAAGGCAATGTATAGTCTCTATGCATTGCCTAAACTAGAAAGCCAGGGCCAGCTATAGATGTGTCCACATACGGCTATCCCCCAGCCACGTTATAGTGCCATGGACTCTGTGACTAAGCTGCACTATGCATCTCACTATAGACTCACACACTATGTAGCCTACTACCTGTTCCTGGTCACCAGATCCGTGAACTGGGGAACCTGAGAGTAGCTACTAGTGATACAGTGCAAGCCTGAACTGTATTCATGGGAATGGCCGGGTCATACTCACCATATGCAGTATTCGGTGGTATAGTCGCTTCGCCATATTCGGCTATGACATTCTGGGCGGACCAGACTTCCTCCAGTGAGGGGGTAACTCCCGAGGGGCCTGATGTTACAGCACATGAAAGACAAATAGAGTCAGCTGAGAAATATAAATATGCAGCGACATGAAAACAGAAAAAGGAACCGTGACTGAAGAAATCTGTGGTGAAGATGAAATGCGTTGGGCCGCTTCATTCCTGACACCATGGATTTGGACAGATAAGCTTTGAATGGTGATGTACATTGTATATTTGCTCCTATACATATGTCTGTTGCTGCTGGCTTATATTTGTGCATTGGGGCGGGGCCTATGACTATTAGGTATATGGACTTGCACAATTGGTAATCCGGTACCTTTGGATTGGAACATCACATCATATTGCACCTATTTGCAAAATAGTGTGAAAACGGTAGTTATAATAATATACAATGATATTTATTTCCTTTTTTACATACAGTATGCCATCATCATTAAACACTGACTGAGAGAACAGTAAGAACATAAGATATCCTCAGACTTACTGGATCTTACCTTTAGCGCATGTAGGACTGTTCTTGTGTGTATATGCATTATTCATTTCCTACTTGTACTGTGAGTCATTAGTACAGAGTGCCACTGCCTGCTGTTGCTGTGCTTACATGCCCCGTGTCGCTTGGATGCTGCGGAGGGCACCATGCTACTTGATACCTTGAGATATAGATATATATATACATATAGATATATAGATATATATAGATATATATATATATATATATATATATATATATATACATACATGGAGATAACGACCAGCACTTGGTACAACCAAACGACTTGAAGAGGTGCCTTCCACAAAAGGAATATAGCAGCGGTTTTCAAATAAATGAAGACTGGAGGGGGCACTCTCAAAACACGTGAAAAACTTGTATTAAAACATCACAGTGATAAACATGTCAGCATAACAGGTCGACAGTTTCGGAGCTTACGCTCCTTCCTCAGGACTACTGATTGTGCAAAAAGCTCAACAGCATAGTGTGCAGAAAACAACAGATATGTGTAACCAATCTGTTTAAATAAGTATGCACACTTACGTGATCCATGGTGCTAGCTGTACAGCGGGGCTGACTTCCGACGGCGTCTTCACGCATGACAACTGACGTTAGTCCGTTGCCCGGGTAACCCACCGGCGTCAGCTCCAGCTGACAGACAGGGAGTGAAGTGGACAAATTAAGAGTGCGTTTTCCTGCAACAAGTGTAGGAACGCACATATTAGTGAAATATAGCATCTAGTGCAGTTTTAAAAGTAACGATGTGCTTTAAAGTTAAAAAACGTTAAAAAACTAAAGAACAGACTACATTATAAAGTACATTGCATACGGCTCATGTGTTATATATTCTATCACGTTAGTGTGCTTTTACATGACAAATACGGCAACCTGCAACCAAAAGTAGATGTTAATTGGCAAGTAGCTGTATATAAACCTAGCAATCTATAAGGGGACATATTTCATCATATTGGTGAATTACAAGTTAGCAAAAGTATTACTAGAGGGTTCTATATGTGCTAATGATGTACATATACTTAATACATCATTGCACCATCATAGTTTCAGGATAATCATGTAGACCTACGTGTCGACACCAAGGTGGACAATGGTTAAGTGTCAACATTTGCGTATGAGAAAAATTATGGTATTCAAAGGAATATATTCAAGGAAGTTTTCTCATTTAAACCATGGGGGGCCACTGAATTCAAAACATGGATCCAGTGGGTCTCACATTGAAGGAGTTTTTTTAACCTGTCCCCTCCACGGATAGAAGGAGGGACATGTTCAATAATTTGATGCCTTAAGTTGGCCAAAGTGTTCTGGTGTGCCTTAAAGTGGTGTGCAACCAGCTGATCTATGTCTTTACCGGCTAGACAATTTTTAATGGCCGACCGATGTGCCGTTGCTCGCTCAAGGAAGGGTCTACTGGTTTGGCCAACATATATAAATCCGCAAGGACATTTGATAATATAAATTACAAATGCAGTGGTGCATGTTATAACCTGATTAATCCTATATTTGTGACCGGATTTGGGATGTATGAAAAACGAACCTGTGTCCATGTGTCGGCATGTGGTGCATGTCGGACATCTGTAGCAGCCAGGAGGTTTTACTTGTGTGCTACTGGGTATGATGGGAGTTAAATTCGTTTTAACCACGAAGTCACGTATATTGCGCCCCCTCTTGAAACTGGGCATCAAGGTGGTTTGGGTAAAACACGGGAGGTCTCGGTCACTGGTTACAAGTGGCCATGTGGCGTTCAGGACCCGCAGTAATGCCGCGCTGGTGGAAGAAAATGTGGTCAAGGGTGTTTTTTTGTTAATATCTTTTTTGGTATTTCTGGCTAGTAATTGGGGTCTAGGAATGTTAAGTACCTCCTGTTTTTGTTGTTTGAGTACCCTCGTTCCAGAAATGTATTTATAATGATGTCAAGGGCCTGGTCCAATTTCTTATGGTCACTGGTGATTCGCACAATGCGCAACATCTGGGACCGGGGAAGTCCCTTCTTTAAACTAGGAGCATGGTGACTACCATGATGGAGAGGGGTATTGCGGTCCGTGATTTTAGTAAAAACCGTAGTTCGGATGTTGCCCTCTTTGAGATGGATCGCCACATCTAGATAATTGATAACTGAGGGATGGCATTGCATTGTAAGTTTAATCGGATTAACAAGTGAGTTAATATTAGTCACAAGGGTTGCCCGGGCAATGGACTGACGTCAGTTGTGAAGACGCCGTCTGAAGTCAGCCCGGCTGTACAGCTAGCACCATGGATCACGTAAGTGTGCTTACTTATTTAAACAGATTGGTTACACATATCTGTTGAGCTTTTTGCACAGTCAGTAGTCCTGAGGAAGGAGCGTAAGCTCCGAAACTGTCGACCTGTTATGCTGACATGTTTATCACTGTGATATTTTAATACAAGTTTTTCACGTGTTTTGAGAGTGCCGCCTCCAGTCTTCATTTATTTGAAAACCGCTGCTATATTCTTTTTGTGGAAGGCACCTCTTCAAGTCGTTTGGTTGTACCAAGTGCCGGTCATTATCTCCATGTGTGTATTTGGACACCCTGCCAGTAATCCTAAGTGACATGGCACTGGTTTAAAATACCTATTCATTTTCGACAATTTGCCTCATCTGCAGAATTATCAACGGATCATTGTAACAACTCACTTTCCGTTTTAACAATGGAACCCACTACAGTCAGGACAGAGCCCCTCAGCTTTGTGGAGTTACAACAGCATCTTACAGATACCTTGTCCCTTTCATCTGATCAGGTACAGGCCATTTTGTTCCAGGAACCAGACATCACGGAAGCGATGACAGACACACCTGATGACATTTATCATTCTCTCCTGAAATTACAGAAGAAGGAGATCGACTGTCTGCTACATGGGACGTCACTGTCCAATTATTACCGTCAGACCCAAATACCCCGCGGGTTCAGAATCTCCAACATGCCCACCATAGGGAGGAATAGCGCAGAATTCTGCTACAAATGGATCTCCGTGTTAAATAAATGCAGCATGGATCTTATGATGCGATGCGATGCGATGGACCCGATTTTTCCATAGGATTCAATGTTAAAATGGACTGAGTCCATTTTAACATAGGATTCTATGGGGCAAAGGATCCTTTTCATTTCCCCACTATCCAACTACGCATGGAGTTGGATATAAACCTGTGGCGAGCGTAGCAAGCCACCGAGCCCGAAGCGTGGCAAGCGCAGCGAGCCCCGCGAGGGGATGCGGAATACTTTTTAACGAATCCGCGGACCCTCGCGGGGCTCGCTGCGCTTGCCACGCTTCGGGCTCGGTGGCTCGCTACACTCGCCACAGGTTTATATCCAACTCCATGCGTAGTTGGATAGTGGGGAAATGAAAAGAACCCTTTTTCCCATAGAATCCTATGGAAAATCGGGTCCATCGCATCGCATGCGATTTGGTCGGATGCGATGCGATAATCATGCATCCAGATACTACATAAGTACCTATGATCCTTGTAATAGAAGAGGCAGGTAAATCTCTTCAATCCACCAGAGCTAAAATTGCTACATTTAAAACGCTGCATAAAAGCACTATGGAGGATAAAAAACACACTGCCCTATGGTCTAAGTTGGAAGCCCAAATAACTACATATAAACAAGAACTGGAGCGCTTCAAGAAAAAGAAACTAGCCACTGTACAAAGCTATTATGAAGAATTGCGTGTCTATCGCTGGCTAAGTGGTACACAACCGGCCAACAATAGATATAAAGGTCGCTCCAAACCCCAGTGGAAATCCCGACGTGACCCGGCTGGGCCTAACAGTGACAGTGACTTTGCGTTTGCCCACTCCGATGAACCATCGACATCATCCACCAGGATCCCTTTAGGCCGTGCCACCAGGGCCCGTACGGGGGGTTCCGTACCAGACCCACCCGCCGCGCAGGGCAAACAAAAAGGCTCCACCAAACCGCCCATCAACAGACAGAAGACTTAATTTTTTATCTGTCCTCAATCCCTCTGACTGACCTGGAACACAGTGTCCTCTCATTTTTTCCTACGAATCGACACAAAGACCTCGAATGGAAAATTGACCTACATAGGTTCAACAGAAACCTACACATCAAGTAGTTCTATCAACACCAAACCATGGCACCCATACTAGATAAACATCAAGACTTCCTGCGACAACATAGCAAATCCACCTTTGATCCGCCGTCACAAAACCCGTCCCTTTGAACGCTTTCACGCCTACTGCACTCGTCCATCACACAACTGGATAAAGTCCAGTCTCACAGACATCATAACTTATCCAAGGGAGAATATCTGGCTTTACAATCCTTGTCCAAGAGACAGGATATAATAGTGTGACCGGCGGACAAAGGTGGCGGCATTGTCGTGCAGGATCGTGTTCAATATGTTCACAATCTGGATGCCCATCTGGCCGACGCCACAACTTATAAGAAATTGTCAGGTGATCCAACACCAACTTGATGCCATCTTAAAACGTGCCATGGAAGAAGGCCACATCAGCAAGAAAACTCACAAGACTCTATCCTCCGATTACCCCATTACCCCGGGGATATACTCCATCCCCAAAATACACAAAAACAGCAACAACCCCCCGGTTTGACCCATCATTTCCGGCCGTAATTCCCTCTGTCAGCCTATATCACAGTTTCTGGACACGTTAATCCAGCCATTAGTCATGTCACAACCATACTTCTTAAAGGACACTACTCAATTACTCATCAAACTACAACAACTACAAAATATCCCGGCTCATGCTCTGTTATGCACAATGGATGTATCCAATTTATACACTGTCATCCCTCACACAGAAGGTCTTGCCATTATGAGAGCATTTCTCGTATTGAATGCATTTGATGGTCTTGATATTTCATTGTTTTTGGAATTGTTGGAGTTTATATTAACCAAAAATTATTTTCTGCATAATCGTTGTTTTTATTTACAGTTAACGGGATGTGCGATGGGGTCCAATGTGGCCCCGTCACTAGCAAATGTTTTCATGTTTTTTCAAGAGACCAACTTTTTCTTTACAGAAGATAATATTTTTAAAAATATATTGTTTTACTGTCGATACATAGACGACCTCCTGTTAGTGTGGGGTGACAGTGCGGAGGCTCTCACAACCCTTGTGACTAATATTAACTCACTTGATAATCCAATTAAACTTACAATGCAATGCCATCCCTCAGTTATCAATTATCTAGATGTGGCGATCCATCTCAAAGAGGGCAACATCCGAACTACGGTTTTTACTAAAATCACGGACCGCAATACCCTTCTCCATCATGGTAGTCACCATGCTCCTAGTTTAAAGAAGGGACTTCCCCGGTCCCAGATGTTGCGCATTGCGCGAATCACCAGTGACCATGACCAATTGGACCAGGCCCTTGACATCATTATAAATACATTTCTGGAACGAGGGTACGATTATAGGCTGCTCAAACAACAAAAACAGGAGGTACTTAACATTCCTAGACCCCAATTACTAGCCAGTAATACCAAAAAAGATATTAACAAAAAAATACCCTTTGTGACCACATTTTCTTCCACCAGCGCGGCATTACCGCGGGTCCTGAACACCACATGGCCACTTGTAACCAGTGACCGAGACCTCCCGTGTTTTACCCAAACCACCTTGATGCCCAGTTTCAAGAGGGGGCGCAATATATGCGACTTTGTGGTTAAAATTAACTTAACTCCCATCATACCCAGTAGCACACAAGTAAAACCTCCTGGCTGCTACAGATGTCCGACATGCACCGCATGCCGACACATGGACACGGGTTCATTTTTCATCCATCCCAAATCCGGTCACAAATATAGGATTAATCAGGTTATAACATGCACCACTGCATTTGTAATTTATATTATCAAATGTCCTTGCGGATTTATATATGTTGGGCAAACCAGTAGACCCTTCCGTGAGCGAGCAACGGCACATCGGTCGGCCATTAAAAATCGTCTAGCCGGTAAAGACATAGATCAGCCGGTTGCACACCACTTTAAGGCACACCAGCACACTTTGGCCAACTTAAGGCATCAAATTATTGAACATGTCCCTCCTCCTATCCGTGGAGGGGACAGGTTCAAAAAACTCCTTCAACGTGAGACCCACTGAATCCATGTTTTGAATTCAGTGGCCCCCCATGGTTTAAATGAGAAAACCTCCTTGAATATATTCCTTTGAATACCAGCATTTTTCTCATACTCAAATGTTGACACTTATCCACTGTCCACCTTGGTGTCGACACGTAGGTCTACATGATTATCCTGAAACTATGATGGTGCAATGATGTATTAAGTATATGTACATCATTAGCACATATAGAACCCTCTAGTAATACTTTTGCTAACTTGTAATTCACCAATATGATGAAATATGTCCTCTTATAGATTGCTAGGTTTATATACACTTACTTGCCAATTAACATGTACTTTTGGTTGCAGGTTGCTGTATTTGTCATGTAAAAGCACACTAACGTGATAGAATATATAACACATGAGCAGTTGATGTGACCCCCTCCTCTTTGAATTTTGGACTGTGCTGGAGTTCAACCTCTGTAACTGCCACTGGCAGGGAAGTCCAGTTACAGAGCATTTTGTACCTAATGGAATGGGTCATGTTGGAGGATATGAAACATCATGGGGGTAAATATATTAGGAAGTGGCCAGTGCCTGAAGTTCCAGTGACGACTGTGTATAAGGGAATGCTATGACCTGTGTCATGTTTGTGCAGAGCACTGCGGTGAAGATAGGTGTGAGCAGGTCTGTACTGGTTACCTTCCCTGTGCTTCCACCTCACTGTCCGTTCCTTTGCTGTGGAATGTAACGCACCCACTGAAACCACACAACAACCGTCCTAGGAGAACCACACAATGATCTGCAAGTGCAGCAGCTTCAGGGGTCAGTTAAAGGATAGATGTTTCCCTTAAGGCTAGGATTCCCTGAATGGAACACAATGGTTCTATTGTTGCGGACAAAAGATGAGGTATGACGTCAGCCGCCCGCCCTGAATTCGGAGAACAGCGTGTAAATGAAAATTCATTAGACAGCGAGCGACCATTGAAGGATTTTCCATCCGTGCGCCCGTGGCGAGGGTATGTATTAGTGTCCAGATCCCCTCGCATGCTAGAATTTGCAAAAATGGAGCAATTTTCAAACAACTGCGCATGTGCAAGGCTGAATAACGAAAGAAAATGCGCATGGATTGTAAACGCAATGTGCTCTGAGTTTGACTGACAGTAAGCCATTGTATAGGGGGGCAAGCTACCATTTTCCAGGTGTGTCTGAAAAAATCCACAGGCATGCCCAGACATTTTTGAGGAGGGTCTGTGACGCTAGAGATGGCCACTTCCACCCTGTCTCAGTCGCAGATTGGTGGAAGCCTCAGAGTTACAATTGCACACGGAAAAAAACGGTTCGATGGCTCTGGAATTGCGTCTGGATTTGCAAATGGATTGTGAATAGCGATCGATACGCATTTCTCTTGCAATTTAGCAAGGTGCGTCTTCTCTTTCTGTTTGGGTGGTGGCTTTATCCTGCCAGTCCTCTGCGGACTCTCACATTAGCGGTCAGGTCTGAATCAGGCACCTTGTGCGGTTGGGTTATTTCCTTTCCAAGTGATACCCAAAAAGTCTACTTGGAACACCAGTACCTCACCGTCAACAACATCATCGCCAGTTTTATATCACACCCCATAAAGGAGTACAAGTAAAGTAGTGATGCTAGGTTATAGTAATCCTCAAGATCTGCTCAATCGAACATTGGGCCTTATTCAATGCCTTTTTGCGAGCAGTGACAGTGTGTAGTGCTGACTGCTCGCTGTCACAGCTCGCGAGTCACTATTCAACTGCCCCCTCTGCTTCCACTATGCTGGGTTTTTACAGCAACAAGAAAACGGCGTGTGCGGCCGCCAAAACAGCGAGGCTCAGTGCCAATTGCAGCGTGCTCCCTGCATTAGCCGCAAACCTCGCCATTTGGGGGAATCCTCACCGTCCTCTGACAGCGAGGATTCCCCCGGAACATTGAATAGTGGGAGCGGCCGGCGCGGTGGTTAAATGGCGAGGGTCACTTGTTTTCGGCGATCTCGGCCTTTTAACCCCTTCTCCGGCCACATTGAATACTGCCCATTGTGTTGACACATCAGTGGAAATTGAATGATCACCTAAAAGGATTCTGGGAAGTCCATAGCAGTGTTGTCCAAATGCCTCGGTGACACCAAATAATCTGGAGGGAAGTGTTAAGCAAAGCTGTGGTCTAGTCCTCTGGGAAGAGGAGAGGGGTATACATTTAATGTATGAATTATGATGGCAAAAAATGCTGGTGTGGTAATCTACGTACACTCTCTAGAGTCTAGACAGGCAGTCATTACGTTTGACATGCATTAGGGTGACAGGGTCAAAAGGTCGACCGTGTAGAAAAGGTCAAATCATCACATATATTTTTGTTAGGTGTCATTTTGTATGTTTAACCCTTTGAGTGCCAAGGGAATTTGTCAAAATAGGTGTGAGAATTGCCAGGCAAACATTTTATTCATCATAATGACCTGTAATGTATAACTTATATAGGAAATATCATCTTTTTTTTTTCATTTATATAACAAATGTGAGTGACGCTGGCATTTTTTGCAGATATTTTGCACATTTCTCACGGAAATGTTGGCACTCAAAGTGTTAACCAAATCTCTTATATATTTGGCTACATCTGTCACTCAAAGTGTGTCTGAAGCTGTAACGCTGGGTGGAGCCTCTGATTCACATGACACGACAGAGAACCAGCCCAGTGAGCCCACAGACACAGTGCCAGACACCCTCTGCCTCTCTGTTACACAGCAAAGACACAGCTACTCACCAGACACACCAGGTGAGCGCCCCACACCTCCATACCTCCCAACATGACCCTCTCCAGGAGGGACAGAATGCTCTGTTGTGGACTTCCATCTTAATTTATGATTGTCATCACCTGTTTTAAACAGGGTAATTGATAAGAAAGGTGTTTAAGCACAGGTGATGGTAATCCATAAATTAAGAAGAAAGTCCAGAAACAGAGCAATGTGTCCCTCCCCCCCCCCCCCCCATTCACGGCAACCCCACAATTAAATGGCACATGCAAAACACTGACATGGCTATGGTCAACAATGAAAAAGGTTGACATGAGTTTTTGAAGATTTATTTTTCACTTTTTAAATGTTTTCATATTCATTCTCATGTGTCGACATGGACACCAATGAAGTGCCACACTTATGTCAACATTTACATGTGTTGACCTTTCTGTGTTGATTTTTTCTTGTGGCGATTCGCAGCACCCCCCGGCGACCCCCCTCCCGCGATTCACAGCACACCCCCCCAATTCGCGGCGACTCCCGCGATTTGCGGCCCCACCCCGTGACACACCCCCTCCTGCGATTCGTGGCACCCCACGACCCCCCCTCCCACGATTTGTGCCAGGCCCCCCCTTCCTCGCGGTACCCCCCACCCCCGCGACCCCCCCTACCGCGATTCCCCCCTGACATTGCGGCAACCCCCTGCCCCTGCGACCCACCCTCCCACGATTCACTGCAACCCCCCGCGTCCACCCCTCCCACGATTTGCGGCACCCACACCACCCCCCCGCGACCCCCCCTCCCGCAATTCACGGCATCCACCCACGACCCCTCCTCCCGTGATTCGCGGACACACCTCACCTCCCCCCCCCACCCCCGCTCGCAATTCACGGCAACCCCAGGATTAAATGGCACATGCAAAACACTGACACGGCTATGGTCGACAATGAAAAAGGTTGACATGAGTTTTTGAAGATTTATTTTTCTTTTTTGAATGTTTTCATATTCATTCTCATGTGTCGACGACATGGACACCAATGAAGTGCCACACTTATGTCAACATTTACATGTGTTGACCTTTCTGTGTTTTTTTCTTGTAGCAATTTTTTTACAGTGACAACTATGTGCACGTCAACCTACACATCATCAACCAATTCTTTGTATAATATATAACACCTGTTCTGTTTTACTGTAGGTGTTTTAAGTCAGATCTTTTACTGCTACTATTACTGTTTATGTAAATGCATTCTGAATGACAGCAACATCCTACCATCCTTCTACAAGAATATATAACCAACTAGGTGATTTATCGCGCCCCGTGCCCCCCCTCCCGCAATTCACGGACCCCCGCGCACCCCCCCCACGATTCATGCCCCCTCCCACGATTCACGTCACCCCCCCACACACACTCCCTCCCGCAACCCCCCCGCAATTCACGCCCCCTCCCACGCTTTGCAGACCCCGCCCTCTCCCGCGATTCGCGGACACCTGCGCCCCCTCACTCCCTTGATTCACGGCACCCCCCACACCCCTCCCACAATTCACGGCACCCCTAAGCCCCTCTTTAGTCCCCTGTATACTCACACACCCCTATCACTACCCAGCTTCCTGCTCTCCTGAACCGTAACTTCCACCACTGGGGAGTCGCTGACGCTGTTTTGGCCACATGCCCCTATCATGCCTCATAGCCCAGCCTCCTGCTCTCATGTACCCTAACTCCCACCCAGTAGGAGGAGACACTGACTCAGGGCCACCATCCTGTACTGCCACACTGGACCCTCACCCACTGGCAGAAGCTGCACAGTATCTCCCACCCTCCTCTTTAGTCCCCCTTATGTCCACACACCCCTATCACTACCCAGCCTCCTGTTTTCCTGTGTCATGACCTCCGCCAGTGGGGAGCCGCTGACTCAAAAACACCCTACTATACTATTGCACACACACACACCTAAACAACATGCACACACAGCCCCCCCCCCACACCCACAAATGTCACTGTACCATCCACACTATCAATGTACATCTTACTCTGTAACCGCTTTTTAATTAAACAAAACAATACACACCCCTTCCACATCATATGCTCTCTATTTAACACATTTCACCTATAACTCAAGTTACAATACAGGCATCTTACATACAATTCTAACCATCTTTCTCATATACAAATGTTAACAAATTAAGGGGGCGCAGCCCCTTACGACGGTGTGAAGAGCGCCCGTAGGGCGCGATGAATCACCTAGTGTAAGCATAATCAGTGTGAACATGTCCCCTCGTGGGCTCGCTTCACCTCGTCACGCTTGAAGCAGGTGACTATTCCCGGTCATAATGTAGTTGACGTGGATAGTACATCACGCAAAAGTTGTAAGGGGAATAAAAAAATTCAAACTTGTTTCTGACATTGTCATGTCGACCATGTCAACCTTTTGTACCCGTTGATCTTAAGCACTGTCTACCTTTTATCTGTCAACCTTTCGACCATGTCGACCTTGTATTCCTGTCAAATGCTTGTTGACCATATTGGGCCAACCTGTTGACTGTCGACGTAGACACTGTCAACCTATACATTGGAACCTTACAAGTTCCAATGACAGAGATCACCGCTGCTCTGCCAGTGGTTGCTGAAGAGATGCCATGAGAATGCACACGGCATCTCTTCAGTGCAGGGAGGGAGCCGGGGCTATCCAGCTGTTAGGGGAGTGGTGGGCACGCCCCCAAAGTTATGAAAATGGGGGCCACATCGCTAGGCCACGTTCATCCTCCTTGCAGCTCTGTCCCTTTGGACTGTACATGCCTTCGATGCAATAGGCCGAGACTGGAAACTAACAAAACTTGGGAGGTACATATTATAGATGCTAGAGGAGTCGGTGGCCATTTTCACTGCCTGTAGTCACAATGGGACCCCAGCGGCACAGGCAGACAGAGGTGAAATGGGTGCGAGCCAGAGGTGCCTGCAGTGTTAACAATAACCCCCCAAAAACCCGCAGCGCCCACAAGCCACCCGGCACCTCCAAGACCCTGCAGGGTCTTTGGGGACTATTGTTACACCACTGGGATCAATCCCCTCAACCCCACGCCAGCTCCGCCTCTAGCTTTTGTGCCACAAAATAATAATACATATGATACAGATATGGCTTATTTTCTAATCAGATGCTAATTAATAAATAATATATAGTCAGGTTGTGCTTTTCCAATCCGTTATGCAATGTTCTACTGTATTTTGCAGGGGACATCACATTACACCATCTTGTGGGTGGTTCCAATTGAACCGCTATTGGTCAACAGGCAAAGGTCAACAAGGCCAAGTGTGGCAACCATTTCACTATTGACCAATAGTGACCTAATAACCTTCGACCTTCTTACTATAGTCCACAACCCTTGTGGGTCCCCAACTTTTTCAACCTGTTATACCATGAGATACCACTTGAGGGCATATTACCACAATGGTATATGGACAATGATGCGGGTATGGGTGAAAACCAGACCAGGACCAAACCCCCGGACCGGACATCAAACTCTGCATTTTGTAGCTTGTAGCCTACGGTCCGGGCATGTAGCAAAAACCGGACGATCCGGACCACCCGGGGAGGCTGTAATCTCCCCTCCCCTATGTCCCTGGTGATAGCTATCACAGGGCCCCCCCGGACAGGACACCCCCCGGACCGGACCCTACAAGCTTCGGACTGCAGATTTTGATGTCCTGTCCGGCGGTCCGGAGTGTAGTCCGGGTCCGGTTTTTACATAGTCCCCAATGATGCTGTTATCCAACTGGTAACAAGCTCTGACCAGGACTGGAAGGGGTTAACTGAAATATTTATTATGTTGACTGGGAAGAAAAGATCTTTATCACATAAGTATTTGTTCCCTGTCAGTTTCTCACAAACTGAAGCTAAACTTTGCAACAAACCTTAATGGCTGTCAGTCTTGTGATTTGTCCGCAAATTTTTAACCCTTTCAGCTCTGAGGAGGTCTGCAGTTAGTAGGGAAATAATGGCAGTGGATTTTAAGTGATGGCAGCCATTTTGGGGGCTGTTTCAATATTCATGAAAATACAGTATATCATTGTACCTAGTGCCTCAGCAATGTAGGGTTGGCCATTGTTGCCATTGCCATCGATGGCAATAGTGCAACTGGCCATCGATAGTGCTAAACTATGCAATGGATGACCATCAATATATTTACCTATCGATGGTCATCCATTGTGTTTGACTGATTGGCCTGTGGGCCAAGCAAAACATCGGGGGCAGGGCTTCACGGGTGTAAGGGGGCGGAGTTATGCTCCGTGCTCCGGCACTTTGAAATAAAAAATCGTTTTGTTGTGCCATTGGTGGAGGGAAACCATTTGGTTCTCCCCCATCGATGTCAAAAGTATACGACATCAGCCATAGACCATCGATGATTTTGCAATGAGACTCCTGCCTAAACAACGGAGAGCTGAGTATTGGAGGAGCCCACTATAGGGCCGTAGGTGATGGGTTATCACAAAGCTTTAAGAGCCTGCAAGTGAATGCCATGGAAGACAAGAGGAAGCCATACTAGACATTGGAGAGAGATAATGTAGAGAGCTATACAGTACCAACCAGCTCCTGTAATTTTTCAACCACAGCCTGTAACATTAGCAGCTCATTGGCTGGTACTTTACCCATGCCTCCCAATTGTCCCGATTTTTTAATGGGACAGTCCCATCTTTTGAAGCCCTCTGAAGTGTTCATGCAGGTCCACAGTGCTCAACCTATATGTAATTTAATGGGCCGATTCAGGATCACATCGCAATGATCTGCATTCAGACCCTGCCCCTATTTATGCATGCGCATGTGCCAACCCGGACAGCAGGGGCGGGCTGGGCCGGGGGACAGGGTGCCATGTGCCCCCCGGGCCGCTCTAACATGCACTGTTGCGGGCCGCGGGCTGCCTCCTATGTAAAATCCTGTAGGCAGGGTGGCTTAAGTGGACAGGTGAGAGGACACTCTCTCGCTGCTCCTAGTTCCAGTCATCCTGTTTTCCCATCCTGCGTCTGCCCACCCGCACCTAGCCACCTGTGTTTGTGGGGGAGACCTCCTGGCACACTCCGGTCATCTTAAAAGCCGGATTGAGCTGCCCGCTGCCGAGATATCCGCTCCGCTGGGACGCTGGTGCGGGGCGGGAGTCCAGCGCTGGCGCCATCTTGGTGCTCTTCCTGCGCCGAGGGGACGCCGTCAATCTGAGTTCCTTGCCAGCGGCCGGCCGATTCTCCACATCCTGCTGCTCTGCACGCCCGGCCCGCTGTAGTCCCCAGTCGCTCCTTGCTGCCTTGACCCGGCGCGGCTCAGCCGCGCATTGCAGAGGTGGGGGTCTTGAAACGTGCAGGGCCGCGTCGCCTAGCGACATTCCCTGCTCCTGACCTGCTCGAGCCACCAGCGCAGAGCATCACTGCTGCGCTGTGGTGGGAGAAAGTCTGTGCCCATCCTGAAAGGTACTATCTGCACAGTCTGTCATCATACACCTCCTGTCCTGTAGTGGAGAGCCCAGGACTCAGAGACCATTCTGCCTGCCTGTGGGTGCCCCTTCAGGGAGGACACCTATACTATTAAAGGTACCTGCAGCCCCTGAGACACACAAGCTTTTGTAACAAATAACACTGAAATTGCATACTGCTGAGCTGGATATTTCCACACTTTTCCTGTCAGGAACTAAGAGACTGGTGTGTTAGCACATTAATAAGGGTATGGGTGAAAACTGGACCAGGACAAAACCCACCGGGGGGTGTCCTGTCCGGGGGGGCTGCCTGTGACACCTGTCACCAGGGAGTGGAGGAGGGGGAGAATAAAGCCTTCCTGTATGGTCCGGGCATGTAGCAAAAACCGGATGGTCCGGACCACACGGGGAGGCTGTAATCTCCCCTCCCCCATGTCCCTGGTGATAGCTATCACAGGAACCCCCCGGACAAGACACTCCCCGGACCGGACACCCCCCGGACCGGACACTACAAGCTACGGACGGCAGATTTTGATGTCCTGTCCGGCGGTCCGGAATGAAGCCCGAGTCCGGTTTTTACATAGTCCCCATTAATAAGCTTCTGTGAGTGGGGGTGAGGTGTGCTGGTGATCTCTCAGAGTTTTTAGCGGGGAGAGCGGGAAGCGGTCTCATTCGGGACACGCTGCCGCAGTTTGCACTGGGGGTGCCGGCGCCATCTTGCTCTACACATACTTTTGCTGGACTGCGGTGCTTGGTGTGGGCTGCTTTGACTCCTGAAGCTGTCGGCTGGTGTCAGGGTTATTTGGTGGTCCCCAAGACCCCACAGGCTGCTCCCCCTGCATAATTATACCCGGACAGTTATACAGGAGTAGCAGCCTGTGGTGTCCTGGCATAATTATACAGAGGGAGCAGCCTGTGGTGTACTGGTGTAATTATACAGGGGGAGCAGCCTGTGGTGTCCTGCCAGGACACCACAGGCTGCTCCCCCTGTATAATTATACCAAGACAGTCTTGGTATGATTATACAGGGGGAGCAGCCTGTGGTGTCCTGACATAATTATACAGAGGGAGCAGCCTGTGGTGTCCTATTCTCCTAATATAGGGGGCAGCCTGTGGTGTCTGTTCATTTTATGCAGCCTGTGGTGTCTTCTTGTTGTTATGCG
This sequence comes from Crinia signifera, assembly GCF_055691185.1. Classification (NCBI taxonomy): domain Eukaryota; kingdom Metazoa; phylum Chordata; class Amphibia; order Anura; family Myobatrachidae; genus Crinia; species Crinia signifera. The sequence continues at coordinate 39,676,700 of NC_139226.1, read as the reverse complement.
GGGGAGCACCCTGTGGCGTAAGGTATAATTATACAGAGGGATCAGCCTGTGGTGTCCTGGTATAACTATACAGAGGGAGCAGCCTGTGGTGTCCTATTCTGTTATTTTAATAAAAGGGGGCAGCCTGTGGTGTCCTGTTATTGTTGTTATACTGAGGAGCAGCCTGTGGTGTCCTGATATTGTACAGGGGAGCAGTCTGTGGTGTCCTGTTATTATACAGGGGGAGCAGCCTGTTGTGTCCTGTTATTATACAGGGCATCAGTCTGTGGTGTCCTGTTATTATACAGGTGGAGCAGCCTGTTGTGTCCTGTTATAATACAGGGCATCAGTCTGTGGTGTCCTGTTATTATACAGGGGGAGTAGCCTGTTGTGTCCTGTTATTATACAGGGGGAGCAGCCTGTGGTCAATGTTCCCTCTAATTTTATGAAAACTGTGCCGCAAAAGATTTTGGCTGTGCAACTTTGGAAGGAAATTTTTATTTTTGTGCGTCACTTCTATATATAACTGGAAAATTACGTTCAGCATTTGTGTTAACTTTTCTTAAAAATTATATTAAACATTCAATACATTCAAAACACAGCACACAATGTAGTTAATGGATGAAACACAGCGCTCTGTTGTAATGTCTGTGCGCATGCTCGGCGAGTTGTGTGCACGCGCACAGCTTAGAGGGAACACTGCCTGTGGTGTCCTGTTATTATACAGGGGGAGCAGCCTGTGGTGTTGTTGTTGTTATCTTTTTTTATTAATACAATTTTTTTTTACCGAAAAACCTCCATTTTAATGATGCACTGTTACTTATCGGCCAGTGCTCTGGACTTGCCCCCAGGCTAAAAGTTGCCAGCCAGCCCCTGCCCGACAGCGAACGGCTGCGGCGAGTTACACATGGTCGTAGGCAGATTCGTGGGTTCAGCTATGATGTTCACAGATTACCGAGCCAACCTGAATGAGGACCTAAATCACATAGAGGATGAGTGTGGCGACAGAATCTTTTTAGCATGCGTACAGCATCTATTTATGGAAGACAGAGAGACTGTGGGGAAATCCACAAAAACGGAAGGCACTGCTCTTAAGGCCCCCTTACATTATGCGATTTGGGCACGATTTTGCCCGATTCGGATGAATCGGGCCGTGAAATCGTCCCAAATCGCATATGGTGACATCCCCTCCGACCCGATGCGCGGCCCCGTGCGCATCGGATCGGAGATGGGAGGTCGGACGGGCTGCACATAAGATTTGCTAAATCTTATGTGCTGCCCGGAGCCGTGCTCCCCCACAACAGGGGACCTACCAGAGTCAGGCGCAGGGAGCCGGGCAGCATCAGCGGGAGCAGGGGGGGCGGCGCAGAGTACAGGGAGCCGGGCAGGAGAAGACGCTGCAGCAGCAGCACTTCAAAAAAAAAAGGGCCATACAACGCATAGGAAGCCATTCATTGGCTGAGACCTCTCTCAGCCAATCAGCGATTGGCTGAGACCTCTCTCAGCCAATCGCTCATTGGCTGAGAGAGTTCTCAGCCAATCAATGGCTTCCTATTCGTTTGTAGGGGGTTTTTCTTTTTTTTTGGAAGTGCTGCTGCTGCATCGTGTTCTCCTGCTCCCTGGTACTCTGCGCCGCCACCCCCCCTGCTCCCTGCCCAGCGGCTTCCTGCCCGGCTCCCTGCACCCCAACCCCCCCCCCCTGCCCACTCTCTGTTTGCGGGCATATTCCTGCTGCTGTCCCCCGCTCCCATTGTCCCTGCAGCTCCCCGGGAGTGGCATGTGATAAATCGCATGCGATTTATCACATGCAAAACTTGGCACATGAAGTGCCATCGCATGTGATCCCTCCCGGGGAGCTGCTGGGACAATCGGGTCCGACTTGTCGTTATGACAAGTCGGACAAATGTAAGGGGGCCTTTAGTCACGGCACTCTTACAAAGCCCTGTCCCTTTACATAGACCACGCCCATTTTCTTGAACTCCACCATATCACTCTCCAAGGCTTAGTACATCTCCCCTAGTGTCAGGATCGGCAGCAGACCACACTTACATCATTATAGTATTTGGGTTTCTGTTAAGAGCGCTAAAAATGGTGATTTTTGTTTACTGGAGGTATAATGAAAAAGGGAGGAGAGTAGGGCTGTACATAGAAATATAAAAATGTATATAAATGTTGGGGATGAAATTATTGATAAGTGGTACCTGTAAGGAAGGAAAAAAGTTAGTAAAAATGTTTAAGCCCTTCTGGGGAAAACTTGAATTTTTTGTAAGATTGCCGTTTGTGTGTTTCCGTTGAAGCGCTGTCCCTATCTAACCCTGCAATGAAGATGGTACCTTTTCGCCGCTTCTTCCGGCTTTCCTGCGGTGTCAGCTGGAGGGCTTCCAAGTGCAAAGACTATCTGGGTGATAGCCGTTTGCGCTGATGCTCCGTCCGTGGCGTGTAGACCGGAAGTTGGTGGAAGGCCTGTATTGCGGCTGCGGGTGTAGGAGACGGCTTCTCCGGTGGTAGTCTCTGTAAGGCTCCAACGCGTTTCGTACGCCAAGCGTACTTTTTCAAGGATAAAAGATTCTGCCAACTCTGTGGCTATTTATAGGAAAAAAACTTTAATGATAAAACGGAAGTAACATTCCGGAAGGAGGGTGAAAGTGGTGGGAATCGCGTGCTTTTCTAAACTGCTGACTCCATCTTGGATTTTGATGTTGGTTACTTGATCCAACTTGGTTTTAATTTCGTTTGTATTTCGATATTCTGAAAGCAAAAAGTTTTAGAACGTAGTGAATATAAAAAGAAGGGAAGTATAAAAGATTAAATGAAACAGGTACCACTTATAAAAATGCATTTAGTTCTATTTCGATGTTTAGACCCAAAGGCTCCAGCGTTTTCATATTGAAGATCCATTTGGTTTCAGCTCTCCTTAACTCTTTCACAAAGTCCCCACCTCGCCAGTTCTCATTTATCTTTTGTATAGCTATACACTTTAGACCAGATGGGTTTTTATTGTGTTTTTCGAGAAAGTGATTAGAAACGCTGTGGGTTTTGAGTCCTTTAATAATATTGTAGATGTGCTCCGCAAATCTAACTTTTGCTCTTCTTTTTGTCTGTCCAATATATTGTAATCCACATTGGCATTCTAATAGGTAAATAACCCCTTCTGTATTGCACGAGAGATGTTCTTGTATTTTGTAGATTTTGTTAGTTTGGTTTGATTTGAAATTGGTTATTGGTTTTGTTGAAGGTTTTTGATTTTTGCACGACTTGCAGTTAAAGCAATTGTAAAAGCCTTTACTCTGGGTATTGGTGGATTCTGGTTCAGTTTTGGTGTAGCTTGAAACCAGTTGTTGTTTGATATTCTTAGCTCTACGGTATATTATTTTGGGTTTGGTTGGTAATGAAGGTAGCAGTGCGGGGTCTAGTTTGAGAACGTGCCAGTGTTTTTGTATTAGGTTTTCCACTACTTTGAAATTACTTGTGAATTGTGTGAAGAAAGTGAAGTTGTGATCTTGATTTTTCTTGTGATGGTTATATGTCAGGAGTTCTTTCCTTTCAATTTTTTTGATATCGTCAAGTTGTTTTTGTAGGACGTCTTCTTTGTAGCCTTTCATTAGGAATTGGTTCTTCATTTTTTCACTTTGGGTTTGGAATGTTTGATCATCAGTACAGTTCCTTTTGATTCTTCTGAACTGGCCTGTTGGGATATTTTCGATCCATTTGTTGTGGTGATTACTTGTTGAGGGTAAGATGTTGTTACCACTCACTTCTTTTACATGTGTTCTTGTTTTTAGAACTTGGTTTTCTATGAATATTTCTAAATCTAAGTAGATGACTTGTTTTTTACTATGGGTTGTGGTGAATTCTAAATTGAAAGGGTTTGAGTTGATGTATGTGATGAAGGCTTGTAATTGATCTTCTGAACCTTGCCATAGAAAGAAAACGTCATCTATGTAACGGTACCATTTAACTAGATGGTTGCTGTGCGGATTTGGAGACCAAATGTTATCGTCTTCCCATTTTGAGACAAAGAGGTTTGCATAGCTCGGAGCTAGGGGCGTTCCCATAGCAACAAGAGGCGGAAAAAAGTCCAAGAAGCCAAAACCCACAATCAGCACCTCTTCCCTAGATCAACAAATCACGATATTCAACCTAAGCAAAAGAACATTAACCGAGACTCAAACCAATCTTCTTCAAAAAGGACTTAAATTTGCCCCAGAAAGTCGAGTCAACAAATTCGACCTGTACATGGATGTACAAAAATATATAAGAAAAATCTGTTTAAAAAAGTTCTTCATAGAACATCAAAACACTCCAATTATGGAAAACACAGAATATACCCACACTAATTACAAACCCACCTCCACGTTCAACCCTGCTCATGTCAAAGGACCTCACATTAACACTTTTCAAAAATTATTGGAAAAAGAAATTGACCTTATCCCTGACAAACAGAAACATAAACATAATCTTTCAAGTGAAGAGAAAACAGCCCTGAAACAACTAAGAGAAGATAAAAATCTAGTGATAAAACCCGCCGACAAAGGCGGAGGGGTAGTACTCATGTCAATAGAAATGTACAAAACTGAAGCAAACAATTTGCTATCAGATAAAGAAACCTATGAAATACTAATCGAAGACCCCACAGAAAATTTCAACAAAGACCTCCTAGAACATCTAGAAGAAGGCTTAGAACTGAACATAATAACACAGAAAGAATTAGAATACATTTTTCAAAAACACCCAAAGATTCCAACTTTTTATTTTCTCCCGAAAATGCACAAAAGCACTACCAACCCCCCAGGAAGGCCGATAATTTCGGGAATAAATTCAATCAGTTCCAACCTTTCTACATACACAGATTTCTTTTTACAAGAATTGGTGAAACAACAGAAGAGCTACCTCAAGGACACCACCAGCATATTACAGATTCTAAACGAAATTGAATGGAAAGATGAATACACATTATGTACAGCAGATGTTAAATCACTCTATACATGTATCGCACATGAGATCGGTTGCGACCATACAAGATATTATCTCTCCAATAACTCAAATCTTAAAAATGCTCAAATCTATTTTATTATGGAAAATATAAATTTTATTCTTACACACAATTATTTTTGGCATGACGGGACTTTTTATTTACAGAAGCGCGGGACCGCTATGGGAACGCCCCTAGCTCCGAGCTATGCAAACCTCTTTGTCTCAAAATGGGAAGACGATAACATTTGGTCTCCAAATCCGCACAGCAACCATCTAGTTAAATGGTACCGTTACATAGATGACGTCTTCTTTCTATGGCAAGGTTCAGAAGATCAATTACAAGCCTTCATCACATACATCAACTCAAACCCTTTCAATTTAGAATTCACCACAACCCATAGTAAAAAACAAGTCATCTACTTAGATTTAGAAATATTCATAGAAAACCAAGTTCTAAAAACAAGAACACATGTAAAAGAAGTGAGTGGTAACAACATCTTACCCTCAACAAGTAATCACCACAACAAATGGATCGAAAATATCCCAACAGGCCAGTTCAGAAGAATCAAAAGGAACTGTACTGATGATCAAACATTCCAAACCCAAAGTGAAAAAATGAAGAACCAATTCCTAATGAAAGGCTACAAAGAAGACGTCCTACAAAAACAACTTGACGATATCAAAAAAATTGAAAGGAAAGAACTCCTGACATATAACCATCACAAGAAAAATCAAGATCACAACTTCACTTTCTTCACACAATTCACAAGTAATTTCAAAGTAGTGGAAAACCTAATACAAAAACACTGGCACGTTCTCAAACTAGACCCCGCACTGCTACCTTCATTACCAACCAAACCCAAAATAATATACCGTAGAGCTAAGAATATCAAACAACAACTGGTTTCAAGCTACACCAAAACTGAACCAGAATCCACCAATACCCAGAGTAAAGGCTTTTACAATTGCTTTAACTGCAAGTCGTGCAAAAATCAAAAACCTTCAACAAAACCAATAACCAATTTCAAATCAAACCAAACTAACAAAATCTTCAAAATACAAGAACATCTCTCGTGCAATACAGAAGGGGTTATTTACCTATTAGAATGCCAATGTGGATTACAATATATTGGACAGACAAAAAGAAGAGCAAAAGTTAGATTTGCGGAGCACATCTACAATATTATTAAAGGACTCAAAACCCACAGCGTTTCTAATCACTTTCTCGAAAAACACAATAAAAACCCATCTGGTCTAAAGTGTATAGCTATACAAAAGATAAATGAGAACTGGCGAGGTGGGGACTTTGTGAAAGAGTTAAGGAGAGCTGAAACCAAATGGATCTTCAATATGAAAACGCTGGAGCCTTTGGGTCTAAACATCGAAATAGAACTAAATGCATTTTTATAAGTGGTACCTGTTTTATTTAATCTTTTATACTTCCCTTCTTTTTATATTCACTACGTTCTAAAACTTTTTGCTTTCAGAATATCGAAATACAAACGAAATTAAAACCAAGTTGGATCAAGTAACCAACATCAAAATCCAAGATGGAGTCAGCAGTTTAGAAAAGCACGCGATTCCCACCACTTTCACCCTCCTTCCGGAATGTTACTTCCGTTTTATCAATAAAGTTTTTTTCCTATAAATAGCCACAGAGTTGGCAGAATCTTTTATCCTTGAAAAAGTACGCTTGGCGTACGAAACGCGTTGGAGCCTTACAGAGACTACCACCGGAGAAGCCGTCTCCTACACCCGCAGCCGCAATACAGGCCTTCCACCAACTTCCGGTCTACACGCCACGGACGGAGCATCAGCGCAAACGGCTATCACCCAGATAGTCTTTGCACTTGGAAGCCCTCCAGCTGACACCGCAGGAAAGCCGGAAGAAGCGGCGAAAAGGTACCATCTTCATTGCAGGGTTAGATAGGGACAGCGCTTCAACGGAAACACACAAACGGCAATCTTACAAGAAATTCAAGTTTTCCCCAGAAGGGCTTAAACATTTTTACTAACTTTTTTCCTTCCTTACAGGTACCACTTATCAATAATTTCATCCCCAACATTTATATACATTTTTATATTTCTATGTACAGCCCTACTCTCCTCCCTTTTTCATTATACCTCCAGTAAACAAAAATCACCATTTTTAGCGCTCTTAACAGAAACCCAAGTATTGCAAACCCATAGGAGCTGCTTAGCATATCAAGCGCGGAAACCAAATAATTCTCCTATCATTATAGTATTATTACATACTTATTGTAATAGAGGCTACGGATGGATCCAGCCCACTGTGCACAGCATAAAGAAAAGGAGTAGCGAGAAATGCTGGTTAATGTTTTATGGCTGAGCAGGTCTCTGCAGGTACAGGAGATGGGGCTTCGGCAATAGCGCATGCAGCAGAGCGATGACTGGAAAGGCCAGGGCTGTCATGCCACTAGGTTTGGTATCCCCAGGGTGTAAGGGGGTGGCCTTGTGTCTACGAAGACGCCACTCACCGCCCACACGGCTGCCTGCCCCCCTCGCATTGACGATCCCCCACACGGCTGTGAATGGATGATTTGCATAATCTTCCATTTGAAGGCTTGGCTGTGGGGAAGAAATCCTTCGATGGTTGGCGACCATTGAATGATTTCTCCAGCGCTCGCAGATTTGAGACACCTCTTTGCTGTCTCAGATCTGTGAGCGCCCAGTGCTGCCTGCCTCCCGCGCACGCAAAAACCCGGGTTATTACCATGGTGTCGCCCAGCAATTTCATGGGAATGCCCACGAAACACTGAGCCGCTGCCCCCCGCCCACACAGCTAGGTGCAAGCAGGATGGCGAACATGCAGTTCGGAGCGATTTCACATGGACATGCGCGGACACAAAAAATCGGTCCCCCATGCGAACGCGCGGGGGACCAATTAAATTAGAATAACCACCACGGGCCAGCCCACATTTATGGTCAGAAGAACAGAGCTTCTCCAGAGCGACAGGACCAGTAACCATCTCCTGAAATGCGTCGTGGGAAGTGATGAGTGATCAATACTCTCCTCGCATGGACCATTTCCCTAGAAATGCAATCGCGTCGCATTCATGCAATTTCGATTACATTTTGACTTTTAATGAACTTGGAAGCTGTTACATTAGCCGACTTTACAAAATGGCCGACTATTGCGGAAAAATCTGACATTTCACAAAGTGGGGCCAAAATCGGCACATGAGGACAGATCTTTAGGCCGCACAACAAAACTAAAATGTTCATTTTGAAATCATAAACTTGCGGTGCGAGTAAAAGCTCTGATTAGTCATTAAGAGTAAATGATTTGTCAGAGCATTTGAGGTAATGTACCGCATCTCGCCTTCCGCCACCAGTGAGAGCTGCACAGCCGTGTCACCAGCCCCAAAGTGTGAAATCAGGACAACTCTCCAACATAATTACATCTTTTAGTTTATTTAATCCTGAAAGTGAGTCTTCTGTTTAAGATAATTACCTAAACGTGGATTGTAATAGGTCTGCTCATGACAGGCTTGACGGATTTTAGTATTCCTGTATTATAATTATCCCTAGTAAAGCGATTTGAGGCTTAAATCTGTCACCACTTCTAGTTAAAAATCAAGAAAACATTTCATTTCTATGAAAACCACTTTTAAACCTTAAGCATCACGGTGTTGGTGTTGCAATAATAATCCAAAATGGATTCCACCTTGTTCGTGAGATTATTTACTGTATATCACCTACTAATTACATTTTTTTATGATCATGCCTCTAACTAGGATTTATTATGTGTTGCTTGCAAATGCCTCAGGTTGAAATAACACTAAATTTGCTAAACCGAGGTGTACAGTACAGTACAGCCACATGCCTGTTCCCCAGAGACGTACAAGCAATCCTGTCAGGGCTATAGTGGGCTGCTGGCTTTGTGATCGCCATCTTTGTTTTCCCCTGAATTTCCAGGATGCTGCTCTGTGTGCTGTATTGTTGTGCGATAAGGCTTTGTAATCTACAACTCACCTCTATGAGGTGAAGTACCGCCAGCGACCACTAGCGGCCAGTCAACGGACCAAATTACTCCTTTGTGTGCTAAAACACGTCAACAGAAAGTGAAAGCAATTTCTGCAGGGACACTGGTCTGTTTCAAACGTGCTGGATACGGAGAGAGGGAGCTGTGTATACAGAGATTGTAGGTAGGAGCAGTTAGGGACTGAGGGTGGTGTGGAGAGATTGTGTCCTCAATTCCCTGTCTACCCTTTTCTTTCTTGGCTTAATTTACCCCTTTTTGCATCTTCCCCTTTGTCAGCAGAGGGGATCGGAGCAGCAGAAGGGACGCCAGCTGCAGGGGTAAGTTTCCTGCACCCAGCAAAACCCGCCCCCCTCCTACCCGTGGAGCGCCGCAGAACCCTCACGAGGCACTCCACCTACCCCCAAATGGATTGGGTACTTGTTCCGCAGCTCCACATCGCCCAGCAAACCCGCCCACCCATCACCCGTGGAGCGCCGCTGCAGAGCCCAGGTCCCTCCCACGCTGCAGCACTTATCACCCAGCACCCCCCATCCCCCCCCCTGTTGATCGGGTGAGCGCCGGTGCCTTGCCCTGTGTGTGGCAGGGCAAATGCCAGAAGGCCAGGTGGGCCAAATTTGAGTCCAGCAGCATACCCGCGGCCGCTATACTGTAAGGGCTATTTCAGAGCGTGTGAAATAGCCCTAAGGAGGAGAGGAAGGATGTGCTGGCCGGGCCGGAGTACACGCGAGACAGCTGCTGCTCTCCTCTCAGCCAGTGAGTCACCGGTCACTGCAGTATTGCTGGGTGCCTCTAGGTGTCATCCTCTTGCTTTGTGCTCTGCTTTGAGCAATACGGTGTGTTCCATAATGTATAATGCCTCCTTTTCATGAGACTACGCCCCCTTTTCGCTGCGCAAGGGTCCCGTCTGCTGCAAGGGGGCCTGTATGCTCAAAATACCAGGGCCGATTTCTGGTCCTAGTCCGGCCCTGGGCAGGTGTGGTAGGTCTTGGGTCTGCACAGTAAGGGGCTTGTTTTCAAAATTCTTACATGCTCATGGGGGTTGCATTGTGCAGCTGTCTTGCATGGAGGAGACTTTGCTTGTCTGGCTTGTTCAGTTCCATGGTATTAGAACTGAGGATAATACACGGGACGTTATTATAGTAGCCGCGATGCAGTTTCAGACAATGAAAGTGGCTTCATATAACTCACAGTAATGCTGCCCATACATATGTGCGATCAGATACGATGGGACATCGCAATGCGATGTTCCATCGCAGCTAATTGCATCAAGTGGTGACCAGTGCAGCACCCGATGTCCCATGCCATCCTGCGATGGACATCGGATGCTGGAAGAGGGGTGGTGTGGGGCTGTGTAGGCAGGACCGGAGCTGGGGACCATAGCGGTGGAGCTTTCAGGCGGCAGGACTTGTCAACAGCAACAGTGACTTTGAGACACTGGCAGAGCCCTCTGATTGGCTGAGAGAGCTCTCTCTCAGCGGCCTCAGCCAGTCAGAGGGCCGTGCAGTGTTTCAAAGTCATGTGCTGCCGCTGCCAAATCCCGCCGCCTGAAAGCTCCACCACTCTGGTCCCCGCTACACAGCCGCCATGCCTCCCCTGCTGCTGCTGAGTCCTTCCGGTCCCCAGCATTAAGGTACTGGCACCCCGCTCCCCGAATCTGCCGCTGATTGCATTCGAGCAATCGCATGTGGTTAAAAACCATGCAATTTGATAAATATTATGTGCAGCTCATAATATCTATCAATGCGACATTCGATGTCGTGCCTGTGCATCGTGTCGAATCTCATCTTAAAAATGCATGCAATCATTCGATTTATCGGCCAGATGTGGCCAAAATCGAATGATTGCATTTGATATCTCACATATGTATGGGCAGCATTAAGGAGCCTACACACGGGGAGATATTGATGAGCGATCTAAGCAATGTAGATCAATCAGTAAGATCGCTCAGCATTCAGTGATGCACAGTGATGTGTGCTGAGCGATCTGTCATGGCCAGTGTTTTACGGTGAGAACACTGGCCCTGACCAGCGATTATAGATTTGTTTAGGATGCTGGATCTTAATCACCGAGCGATAGCCGCCCACGTTGTCCGTGATTGCTCACTCCCTTGGAAGACATTCACTCATCTTATTTGTAAGTCACTTGTTCTAGGGTCGGGAACACCTGACATTGACCTAAAGCAGCTACTTCCCACCTGCTCCTACGACTGCTGCAATTACTGCTTACAGGTTATGTTAGAGGTCAGGAGGTGTTATGGGGGATACGTCAGTGAGCTTCCTGCCAAGTACAAATCAGTGTCTCATCATCTCCTAATGACTGTACGGGGGGGGGGGGGGGGTAAATGTGATGGAAATACGCGTGTCTTCTACTAGCAGGTAGTATACACTATCACCGCTCACCTCAAATATTCTGATAATAATGAATCTGTAAAGTGTTAATTATCCCTCTTTCACACCAGCCAAAATTCCTGGGTTGGCGCCGGGAACAACTCGCGACTAGCGCTGGTGTGCAGGGATCCCGCGCCACATTCCCAGGAAAATTTGTTGGGATTTCAACCCTGATAGCTAGCAGGGTTGCTCCCGCGAACAGCCCGGGTTACTGGATGGTGTGAAAGCTACTGACCAGGGCAGAGGGTGGTGAGCAGCGGGGGGTGGGCAGCGGGTCCAGGCAGCGTGTGGCAGGCGGTGGGCAGCAGGGTCAGGGCAGCGGGTGGTGGGCAGCAGGGTCCGTGCAGCGGGGTCCAGGCTGCAGGGATCCGGGCAGTGGCGGCTGGGACTGGATTTGAAACATATTGAAAAGACTGCCCAGACGCTCTCAGCCAATCAGCATCAGTCCAGTCTTTTCAAAATGTTTTCAAATTCAGCAGCGCTTCCCGCCCCCCTGCTTGGCGCTACAAGTGCCCAGCTGCCGCTGCCCAGATCCCCACAGTCTTGACCCCGCCACCCGCTGCCCAGACCCTGCTGCCTGCCACCCTTGACCCGCTGCCCGCCACCCGCTGCTGCATATAGGCGTCTCTCGCCCCTCACACCACAAAATGCAGGGACAAGGTTGGTGTGAAAGGGGCATACCAGGTAAGTCCCTGCATTTTCTGGTGTGAAAGGGGTATAGCACAAATGCTGCTTCATTTGAGCTAACGGTCTACATTCCCTAACATATATAATACACAGGGCCCAGAGGCGTAACTACTGTAAGGCAGCCCCAGCAGCCGCTTGGGGGAGCAAGCAGCAGCAGGGTCTATGTGGGCGCCAGCACCCACTCAACGCACTGACATGCTGCTGCCTGCCACTGCCCACTGACTGAGCACTGGAGGCAAGTCAGCCACAGCGCGGGTGGGGCCATGGCAGAGATGACAAATTCCCCCCCTCCCACTGATTCAATTGACTGTACACAGAGCTGGCTATTAGCTACTGTGTACAGGATGGGAGGGCGGATGGGCGTGTTAGGGCGGCCTGGGATGCGTTGGAGCCAAGGGAAGCAACAGTGTCTGCTGGTCTCTCTTCTGCTTCAGCTTCTCTGTTATGTGTGTGACATCTTCACATCACACGCTGGGGAAACCTGCTGGAGAGGAGCCTGGAAGGGGGGGGGGGGGGGGGGGGGCGCCACAATCTTCTTGGCAGGGGGGAGCAAAATTTATAGTTACGGCACTGACAGGGCCCTGGACAGCGACTGAGCTCATGACTTCATAGAGATGGCCATCGACCATCAATGATCCATAATCATCGATGGTTAATGGCTAATGTAATATACTTTTGACATTGATGGGGGAAAAGAAGGTGGTTCCCCTACTTGGATGGCACAGCATAACCAAATAGTTTCCAGGACACGGATCCTAACTCCGTCCTTGACATCCGTAAAAGACCTCCCCCAGATTCTGATTTTCCCGCTGTCCGGATGGCCATTGATGGGCAAAACCATCGATGGACATCTGTTGCATAGTATGTTACCCCCAACGACCGTTTGCACCATTGCCATGGTGACCGCATCAATGGTGGATGGGGATCAATGCATTTGGGGCCCCTCCACATCCATTCACAGGAAGAAATGTAAACAAACAAAAAAAAACATAACACACCCCTCCTGCGCCATCTCTCCATTACTTCCATACAGAGAATGGCTTTCTGGTGAATAGCTGAAACCATCCACCAATCAGCATATGGTGACAGCCATTCACTGTTTGGCTGCAGTTGGGAGGCAGGTAGAAAATTTTGGACTCTGATTGGTGTATAGCTCCAGCCATCCACCAATCAGCATGCTGACAGCGATTCACTGTCTGGCTGCAGGCTGTGAAGCAGGAAGAGAATCCAATCTGCCCCAGCTCGAAGGCCCCTATAATTGGGGGCCCTTGGGCAGCTGCCCATTGAGCCCATACAATAAGATGGCCCTGATTTGAGCTGCAGCTAATAGGCGTCTCAATCACCACCTTTATTACCAGAGTAAAATCAGGGGCACTCTTTCACCTCCTGTCTCCTCCATTGACTCCTACACTCCGACTAGTATTTGGGAACATTGCATAGTGAGAGAGCGGAGGGATGGAGCAGAATGATTAAATCTAAAGTGATCTCTGAAGCCGGGTGGATTGTTAGGCTTTGGATTCCGGACAGCTGTCCTGATTTTCTGAGCAATCCTCGATGGCTGGTAACACTGGTCTCCACACTGGGCATGGTTATTGTTTCCACAATCTGTGATAAGGATTGCAAACACAACAATCAACTGCATCCAGGTTATACTTATCTGTATACGGTACAAATGGAGCCACGTGACTACACTCTGTCACTGATTGGAAGGTCATCCTATGCTTCACCATTTACAAAATATGGGTTTACTCTCCCCATAGATGTCTATTATTGCTTTCGTCTTTCACAAACAACCTGTCTCTCTCCATTTTTCTGTCTCCCATCCGCAGTTTTGCAGTGGCGTTCTGTAATGGTCCTGTCCACGAGAGGCGGGTTCAGAGTCTTAGTGGAGAAAAGTGCACAAAGGGTTACCTAACATAGGGGGGGGTGACCAAGTCTGAGCTGGCACAAATATACTCCGCAAATACATTACGATAATAAGCACCTTACATCTACTTCTATCCCTTGGGGATGTAATAAATAGATCAGAAAAGGGGTTTCCTGTTATAGGAGTGCCAGGAAGGGATGTAACACCTAATTATTAATGGAAGATAAGTTTACAGCAGAGTGTTGCAGTGTGTGTGTGTGTGTGTGTGTGTGTGGGGGGGGGGGGGGGGGGGGGGGTCGAGTTCAGCTCTATGAAACTAAACTTCAAATATATTGTACACACTATGGAATATCTTTTTCTATGAATTGATGATGATGATAATATATTATTATATAATCATCTATAAAATGAATGTGAATGGGCAATTCCAGCCTCCGCCATGCTGCACAGTGGTTGCCTATTGCACTGGCTGTCACTTGTACTATGGACCTTATTCTGATTGACTCGCAAGGCTGCGAATTTTGCAGCCTTGCGAGTCCATCAGACACTGCCCGCAGTGCCGGCGGCCCCCCTCCTCGCACGCAGGACCCCCCGCATGGCTGTGAATGGATGATTTACATAATCATCCATTCGCAGGCAGGGAAAAATCATTCGATGGTCACCGACCATCAAATGAATTTTCCAGTGCTCGCAGTTCAGAGACACCTATATAGTGACTCGAAACTGCGGGCATCCTATGCGAGGACAGGGCGGGCAGCTGGCATCCGGTGATGTCAGCTGCCCGCCCACCACATGTCCGTCACATCCTCATTAGCCCATGAAACGCTGGGGGTTCCCATATGCTGATGGAGCTGGCTGGCGCCGCCCCCCCTTCTCCGCCCTCTGCCCACTGTGTAGGGTGCATAAACCCAGCGAACCCACTTGCGCATGCGCTCAACATCGGTCCTCCATGCGAATGCATGGAGGACCGAAAGGATCTGCATAAGGTCCTATGTACAGACCTCATGGAAAACATGTGGTTCAATAAAATAAATAAAATAAAATAAAATTGGCCGGAGAACCGGGAACAGAGAGTTGCGGTAAATGGAACATTTTCTAAATGGTCTAAAGTCTTAAGTGATGTACAGTACCATGAGGTTCGTTGCTTGGTCCACTACTTTTTAATATTTTTATTAATGACCTAGAAGATGGTCTAAGGAGCAAAGTGACCGTTTCTGGAGATGATAGTAAACTGTGTAAGGTAATAAAATCAGACCAGGATGTGGCCTCTCCACAGAGCAGCTTACATAAACTGGCGGGTTGGGCAGCAAAATGGAAGATGAGGTTTAATATTGAAAAATGTACGGTTATGCATTTTTTGACCAGAAACGTGCGTTCAACCTATTATTTAAATGGGGCAAATTCTAGGAGAATCATTAATGGAGAAGGATTTGGGTGTGTTTATAAACAATAGACTCAACTGGGGGGCTCAATGTCAAGGAGCAGCAGTGAAGGCCAATAAGGTATTAGCATGTATAAAAAGGGGCAAAGAGGCAAGGGAAGACAGTGTAATCATGCCAGTGTATAAGTCTTTGGTACATCCTCATCTGGTACACTATTGGGCACCATAGAAAAGACATCTTGGAACTTGAAAAGGTTCAGAGAAGAGCAACTAAATGAATAAAGGGTCTGGAGTCATTGGGTTATGAGGAAATATTAGCCAAGTTCGGTAGGTTTTTTTTTTAAAAAGAGGCGTTTAAGAGGCGTTGTGATGTCAGACTCAATGGATTAAAAAAGGGTTAGACACATTTATAGTAGAAAAAAACATTCAGGGATATAACCATAATTCCTAAAGAACTGTAGTGTTCTCACTGGTCAGCATTAAATAGAATAACCATGTTGAGTGTTTGGGGATCCTGGTTTTATAATAGATATGCAGTAACCTTAGCAGGGTCATTTAGGTGATCTTGTAGATTAAACTTGATATACTTCAGTTTTTTTTTTCCTCGACAACTATGTTACTATTACCCCTTTCACACCCAGGGCAATTTATGGCAAATTTGTGCTATTTTCGCATTGGAAGGTGATTTTTTGTGTCAGAACATGCACTTTTCGCCGTCTTTCTAAGTGATTTTCGCCGTGTGTCGCCGTGTAGCAAATTGCCATCTTTTCATGGAGAAGTGGAATGTGAACTTTTAAAATAAAAGTTTTTTTTTTTTTTTTACATTTGGTGTCAAAAAATCAGGAATTTTATTCTGTGAATGGGCATGTTATTTTTATTCATGTGCTTATAGCACACGAATATATATTTAATTAAATTTTTTTTTTTGCACATAACAACCAGCAGGGGGCCGGGAGCCGAGAGCTGCTCATTAGATATTCATATATTCACTGCTCCCGATCATTACATATGCACGATCAGGAGCAGTGAATACCCGGTCCCCTGCTGGCTCTTCCGGGGGGCAGCTTGTGCTGCCTGGGTCCCGGGGAGCCCTCCTCCCCTCCACATAAGTTCTGTGGCAGACAGGGAGACTTCCATCTCCCTGCCTGCCGCCGTCCCCCGGCTCCCTGCGGGACGCCGCAGGGGTTAAGATTCGCCATCAGGGGCAGCGAGCCCCTGCAACGTTGAATACGGGGATAGCAGGGGGACAGCGAGGCTCCGGAACACGGCGACTGTGCAGCGAATCCTAAACAGGATTCGCGGCACGCTGCGATTATGTTCATTGAATACTGCCCACAGAATCAAATTACCGGGTTAAAGCTTTTCAACCCGGTAATTTGATGAAAAACCAAGGTTTTGACCCTGGGTCGGTGAGCCAGGATTTTAGACCTGTGTTGACCCTTTCACACCACTTAAAAACCCAGCTTTTTCAGCAAATTACTGGGTTGAAAAACTTTAACCCGGTAATTTGTGTGTAGTGTTAATGGGGTGCACCTGCACCTGGCAAAATGACCCGTCATTTAAAAATGCCGGGTCATATTGCCAGGTGGCCGGTGTGAAAGGGGTAGAAGAAGTCCTTCTGTCGCAAGGGACAGCTCTTATTGGATGATCATGATAGTTATTGTCATGTATTAGGTGGGATTCTCTGTATTGTGGATTTGCTGCTTACTACATCCCACCCACAGCCTTTGACATGGCAGTTAGGAGCTGATTGGCTGGTACTTTGTCTCCGTCCACTTTATTCCTCTCGAGTACATAGACTCCCATATGCAAGGGTCATGGCATAAAGTGTGTGTGGGGAGGGACTGGTTGGAACTGGGTTCCACCACCTCTAATGGCAAAGGGAACTAGTTTCACCTCCACCACAGCCCTGCACAGTAACTCCAACAGAAAACCTTGTTCCAGTGGCTTCCTTTTGGTGGATGTGATGCAGGGGCACTACTACTCTTGGCATTGTGTATAAGTGACCCTACTGTGTGGCTTACATGTATAAGGACTACTACTATGTAGCGTAACATGAATAAGGGGCACTAATATATGGTGTACTATGAATAAGGGGCACTACATGTGGTCTAATGTGAACATGATTGTGTTACTGTGTGACATAATTTGAATTGGAGGTACTATTGTGTGACCATGCCTATTCCTTGTGAGTCCTTTTATAAAGTATGGGAAATAGGGCATAAATATTTTGTTTGTAGGGGGTGCTGAAAATCCTGGCACTGATCCAGGGCCTGCCTAATGAGGGTGGGCAAATGAGTTCCTCCACCTCTCCAGGATCACTGGAAGCCCTGGCAAGGGTAATATAATGGCCTTTTCTATTATGTCTTTCTGTACACTAGAGTAGGCTGCAAAGTGTATGTATAATACTGTAAGACTGGTGCAGTTATGATGTACATGGTACTTAACCCTATCAGGTGGTCCTAGGATCTACTATAAACTTTTCCAATCCTCGAGACTGCGTGATTGCCTCGTTGGGCCTCTAATGAGGCTGTACTATGATCACACATCAGCATTGTGCAAAGTTGCCTGCACTGTAACTTGAAGACATGGATACATTATTAGTTATGGCTGTAGATGCCGATGGCTGTCTATTTTAGTGTAATCTTGAGATATGTTTATACCCCCTGGGCACTTTATGGGTTATAAGTGCATCAACACCCCCTGCTCCTGTTCCACTCTTTCTGCGAGATGTTATCAAACAATCCTTCTCATCTACTATTGCGTTCAGATCACAGGGACAGGCATTCAGCGGAGTCTTGCCCCTGGTGCTAATAATACAGATCATAGTAATAGTTGAGGAATGCTCTGAATTTCGGCAGGTCCCGACTTGTCTGTGCTGTAGTGGGGCACATGGAACATACATACCGATACTGATCACTCACGGCCAGGCCTATCTTATACAAAGGGAGAGCAGTAGGAGACAGGGAGAGGTGGCCTACAACAGTGTCAATCAGGTGCATAGAAATCTATGCGGAAACAACATAATGTGTTTTTGGATTTAAAATTAAAAGGTACGTTGTGACTAGACATAATGTAACTTGTATAAAAGTAATGTTACTCTTATCTGCAAGTAGGGTGGCCAATCCCAGGATCAGGATCGGCGGGATCTCGGGATTTGGCCTTAAAAATGATGGAATTTGAATCCCGGGATTGGAGTTGCTAAACCCGGGATTGCCATGCGCATGCCGGGCAGTGCAGAGAGACCAACTCAGACGCTCTTGATCCGGATGCGCTGCTGTGCAGGTGTGACCTGATGGCAGAGGTCACGCTGTGCAGCGCATCTGCCGCTCCACGTCTACCAGCCACAGCAGTGCAGAGCACCCGACCTCCGCCTGGGTCTCCCAATCGCTGCCACTGAGTCTCGAGCACCGCCGCTGGGTCTCCCATACACCGCCACCCGGGTACTGTAAGTGACACTGGATTGGGGGGGGAAGAGGGGAATTAAAGTTTGTCATTACATTGACAAACTCAATCCTGGGTATCTCGGGGATCCTGGGATTAGGCTTTTTTCAATAACGATTGCAAGGATTGCAAAAATTGTACCAGGATTGGCATTCCTATCTGCAAGGTATGTCGGCATCAGCTGTGCGGCATTACGCCCATTAACGGCACCGTTCACAAACATGTCGGATGTATGACCCGCTTGTGCGGACGATATGTATAATGTACATTGTGTACCCAGCTTAAATAACATTGATAGGTCTTGGTTTTAAAGCCTGTTTAAATGTTATTCCATTAAACAGGCGTTAAAGTGTTTGTGTGTGTGTTTGGAGGAGACGGACGGGAATAGGGGCCCCCTGTGGTTGGCATGTATTTTTTTTTAGCTAAAGATTTTGTGCATGGGAGCGGGGTAGTGCTGCAGCTTCGCCTGTCTGCCAATGTGACAATGATCAATCGTGCTGAGCATCGGGAGCCAAGGCACACTGACTGTACAAGTGTGCAGTGCATTACTGGGAGTTGACTAAGTCCCATGAGACTTTGCACAAGAGGTCAGAGGCTAAGAGGCTTGTGTTGAGCTCTGCTTGGTGGAGCCCATCATATGCTTCTCAGGCCCATGAAGGACAGCAGAATCAGTGGCCTTGTCATGGGAGGGTTTTTAATTAGAGTCAGCGCCAAGTTTATACTGCCTTTACTCTGTGTTTTGACAGTGTAATATTGTTCTGTGCAGCTTGTGACCAGTAATGACAAGTAGGAGGGGGCCCCCCTGTCTAAAGTGACCCCGGGCCCCCCGAAGTCTTAATCCGGCCCTGGTGGGGGGTCTAGGGGTGCCATACACCCTACCACTGGCCCTGACTGTGCCTAATGGAGGGAGGGGGGTAATTCAGTGGAAAAGCAAAATTCCAGTCATTACTCAGTAAACCGTATATCCTGATTATTATTTAGTTGCGTAACCTGTTTCTTGTGCAATATTCTGCTCCCTCACGGCATGAGTTCCTAGAAATATACTGCTGCGTATGAGCACAGAAACTGGAGGCAGATAAGAGATCCTCTGCCAAGTGGAGTGTGCTAATCATTTTATCTGTTCCCATTAGCATTCTGTTGGCTAGGATCCTACAGCAGGTCCTGAAAGGAACATTTGTCATTAGGAAGCCAATTTATGAATGATCACAAATTTCACCTGTTATGAAGGCAATAAGAACATGGGTGAATCATGGGATTCAGGATTGAATTATGCTCAATCCACTCTTGGAATCCCAGGATTCCCACCCGGGGATGGGAGAAGACGGACAGCATCTGAGCATGCGCGGCATTAGACTGCAAGTCTAATCCTAAAACTATTTATGTTTTTTTGTGTCTGCCTGTTCTTCCGGCATCCTGCAAAAACTACTGAATGAATTTGGGTGGAGGTTTTACAATTGAATAACCTGAAGTGATTACAAATAGAGAAGGTATCATGGGTGTGTTTTTGGAGTGTCATGGATGTGTTCCAGCTTATGGCTGCAATCTCTTTCCACATATTTGGAGAAAGTAACAAGGGAGGCTGTACGCCAGTCAGGGGTTGTTGGAGGAGTCAATGGTGCATCCATGGTGGAGTGATCGGATCAACCAGTGCAGTTAAGCATTGGCCAAATATGTAAAGTGGGTATTGCAGAGTGTGCTCTGTCCCTTGCAGGTAAGTACATAAACTGGTATATGCAAAAGTAAGAGGATTTTGATTGTGGCTGATACCTGATGTTTAAGTATCAAACAACTATTCAGGACAGCACCAAGATTCGGCACATGTTCAGTGTTTTCTAGTCCTGATCCCCCAAGCGTAAGTCCTGTTGGCTTGCTATGCTGCAGTCTTATCTTGTGACCTATCATAAGCACCAGTGGCGTAACTTTAAATTTTGCTCCCCCCTGCCAAAAAGTTTGTGCCCCCCCCCACCCCCGGGCTCCTCTCCAGCGTGTTTCCCCAGTGTATGGTGATGACATCACACGCATAACGGAGAAGCTAAAGCACGATAGAGGGAGAGAAACCAGCAGACACTGCTGATTCCCTTAGCTCCGACGCATCCCAGGCCACCCTAGAACGCTCATCTGCCCGCCCATCCTGTACACAGTAGCCAATAGCCGGCTCTGTGTACAGTCAATTGAATCAGTGGGGGGGGATTTGTCTTCTCTGCCATGGCCGCACCCGCGCTACTGCTGACTCGCCTCCAGTGCTCAGCCAGTGGGCAGTGGCAAGCAGCAGCATGTCAGTGTGCGTCCAGCGGGTGCTGGTGCCCACATAGACCCCACTGTGGCTTGCTCCCCCAAGCGGCAGCTGGGGCTGCCTTACAGTAGTTACGCCACTGATAAGCACCTCTGTTTTATCAGTGTTCTGCAGCAGCCAACTGTCACTCATCTACTCCTGGAGCTCAGCTAGACAAACATTTAGGGTTGTTCTTGGGTTCTTAGTAACAGGCTCGGAGTGCAAGCGCAGTTGTGTATCATCTATATACCAGTGGTAGAACAGTCCATGGCCAGGGGAGCCGAGAGAGGGGGGGAGCAGGTACTAATTACCCGGGCCCAGGCTTGCTGAAGGGGCCCCGCAGGGGCCCTGGTTCGACCCCTCCCTTCCCCCTCCGTCCCTCCCCGGTATCACCAGTAGCACACACTTCTACAGCATGTGCTGTTCTGACAGCAGGCTCAGCATGAGTGTCTCACTGACAGCGTGAGAGGTCATGCTGAGCCTCCTGTCAGCACAGCACATGCTGTAGGTGTGTGCTGCGTCTGAGATTACAGTTTTTAGAGTTTTCTTTTACCCACCTCTAAACATTTTGGGGGTGTGGCCTAAGTGTGGGAGGTGCCCACACCACACAGAGTTAGGCCACACCCCCAAAATTTTACCGGGGCCCGGCATTCCTCTCGGCTGCCCTGTCCATGGCACCTGATTACTTCACCTGGTGGCAGCATGTATACTGCAAAAATTGGAGATAGTATAGAACTCTGAATGTCTCCACATGGCAGTGGTACTGGCCACAATGAGTACACGCTCTCTGATCTACCTGTGAGAAATGTGCACCAGATAAGAACTGTTCTATTCAGTCCATAGAAATTCTTAAGGAGCGCAATTAGAATTCCATGGTCCATTGTGTCAAATGCTGCAGAGAGATCCAGGAGGGAAAAGATTGAATGGTCACCTCTGTCTCTTGCAATTAGAAGATCATTATTTACATCCAAGAGATCCACCCAACCCAAACTTAGGGGGTGTACATGCGGGGAAATTAATGGCATTTTCTCACTAGATCGCTTAGAAAATGTCTCTACATCTCTCCATGTGTAGGGGCCATAGCGATGGCGCATTACTATCGCCCAGTAATTAATATCCAGCATGCTGGATAAATCTAGTAATATCGCCGGTCAGGGCCAGTGTTGTCACTGGAGAACACTGGCCCTGACAGATCACTCAGTACACAGCTCTGATACTGTACATCGCTGTGCCGCAGTGTGCATCGCAATCTCCTAGTGTGTAGGACCCTTTACACCCTGAATGTGTATCTGCTTTCTGCAATCACAATACACAATATAATATTTTTATCTGTTTTTTATAGTAGAATTATGTGTGCGTCTTATACCGTACACGTAGAATCAGAAGAAAAGTCTGCTGTGAGAGGGTGAAGACAAGTACAGTTATTAATTACAGTCTGATTGGAAAAGCCAAGCTCTGTGACATCTCTGGTGTGTATCATCCCCCTCTGGGGAAGATCCTAGGCTATAATACTCTGTGCATTGCTACACGTCTCCAACCCTCTGCAGGTTCCTGAGAAGTTAGTATTCCTGCAGCTACCTATACAGTATATTATACATAATAAATATGGATGTTTGCCTTTCTTACAGTACAATGTAGGCATATAATAATGTGATACAGTGTGATACTGCTACATACACCTGATGAGACATATAAAACAGAATTATATTATCCCATTGGCATCATCCTAAACACCAATCTTACCGGCAGCGACATCATTGGCTTGTAGACTGACGTTATCCTTTAGGCAAAAATCAGACTAGTTCATTCCTAAAATACGATGATGTGACTCCTGAGAATACGCTTCAGGTTTAATCTCAGTTTCAATATGAAATCTCTGGCGCCTCGTTAACCCATTATTCTCAGTATTACAGGACTGCAAAAAGACTTGTTTTATGGTATTCACGAAGTTAAGAAAACAGGTAAGAAGGTGAGAACGGATTATAATTGGCAGAGGGCCTGATTCAGAAAGAACACTGCTTAGCGAGCGGGTAAACACAACCTTACTGGGGGAGTGAACGCCCTCCCCCCCTTTGCCAACCAAATGCCCACTCTGGTGAATGTGAATGGATTGGCATGTGGGCTAAAAATTGACAAATTTTTTTTCCGCCGACTTGCAGAAAAAAGTCAGCCAGATCTGTCTTTTATCTGGCCCGGAGATG
Organism: Crinia signifera; assembly: GCF_055691185.1. Taxonomy (NCBI): domain Eukaryota; kingdom Metazoa; phylum Chordata; class Amphibia; order Anura; family Myobatrachidae; genus Crinia; species Crinia signifera. Next base: position 39,653,502 of record NC_139226.1, on the reverse strand, counting down.
GGTTAAAAGAGGGCGGACTCTGCCATCTTGTGACCTCAGATGCCCGACCTCTGCAGGCTTCATCATGCCTGCATTAGCATAGGGACGCCCAGCATTTTTCTGGGCACACCCACCATTTTTCTGGGCGCACCATGCGACAGCCCCTTACACATGTATATTTAATTTATTGGGTTTTTGAATTTCACCACTTATTACGTGCTGGGGTTGGCAAATCTTTCTCAGAGGAAGTAACCCCAATCATAGAGACCCATCACGCAACTGGGAAGATCACTGACACAAGATCCGCCTTGCGTGTGACTCCAGATTGACCTCACAATCTCCTTCCCTCTGTGCTATTCTCTCTGCTTACCTAGTACTTGATTTGAACATTGCAGGTGTGTGCGCCAGTGTAGGTGTGTGCATATTTGTCCCCCCATATTCTCTATGTATGATACTAACTTCTATTCAATCATCCCCCTGCACTGGGTATTTTCCGTAAACGCATTGCGTGTGTGTGTATAAATCAGCATGATGCACCCCAGGCTCGGAATGGAGAAACAAAATGGGTTTCCCAGTTTATCCAGTTCGCGACCGGTACATCAAGCTTGGATGAAGTGGGGAGGGGGTGAAATGAGCACTCACTTTACTTACTATAAGTGTACAAAGAATACATTCTTCCCCTGAGCGTGCAGAGGCTCGCAAGCTGCGACAAGCCCATGTGTGGAGGGACAGGCTTCAGTCACCGGCCTCTCAGCCTGTACACAGAAGCCACATTTGTCACTGGTATAATTACTGGGGGAAAAAATAGAGCAAAACCTTTCAGATAAAGCAGGAGGATAGACGACAGGTGTGATATGCACCTGAATAGCAACCAGAAACACAATGATGATCTCGGCAAGGAGAAATCATTCGATGGTCGGCAACCATCGAATGACTTCTACTGGGCTCGCAAGTCAGTGGAGACTGACGTCAGCCTCCCGCCTCGGCACACTGCATCAACGCCGCATTTACATAAGATCGCCCAGGGACTCGCAGCCTTGCGAGTCAACCAGAATAAGGGCAAGAAGCCCTGCACGTTTGCATATGAGAATATGCGCATGCACAGGGCAGAAACATCGGTCCCCCGTGTGAACACGCGGGGCACCGATCAAATCAGAATGAGGGCCGTTGTCTACAAAAACCTAACATTATTTCAGTTGGCCACGTTCCATTGCCGTTGTAGTGTCTGATACAGAAAGTTCTGTATGTAGACGCAATAAATATGTATTTCTATAATCATTTCTCTGCAACTTTATTGGAATACTATGTTTTATAGATTTTATCAAGACACAGAAGGAAGCAGGCTTGCCTACCCTCCCGGAATGACCGGGAGCCTCCTGGAAATCGGGTCCATCTCCCGGTCCCCCGGGAAGGTGGGCAAGTCTCCCGCTTTGTGGTAATAGCCCCCGCTCCCCCCATGCCCGCTGGTTTAATTACCGGAAATTGCGGGTCCACTGAGTGGGGGCGGGGCTTAAATGACACTATTGTGGCATTTCATATAATTTAAGCCCCGCCCCCTCTCAGCGGCCCGCGAATCACTGAGTTTTCCGGCAGGGGGGCGGGGCAAAGTGATGTCAGCCTTGCCCCGCCCGCCTGAAGTGTTGCCTCTCCGGGCTTCTCCCGGAGAGGTGAATTTGAAAGTAGGCAAGTATGGAAGTAAGGTGCGGGGTAACTACAGGCCACATTGAAGGTTTTTGCCTATGGATGCCAATCCAGGCATTTATCTTGGAGCTTAGCTGCCATCAGAGGGTATAGGAGTTACATAAGTATGGAGCCCAGCTGACAGAAACACCCAGACTTTTATGATGATGAAGGTGATTAGAGATCAGTGTTTTTACCTATGGGCTGCAGCCCCCAAGTAAAATCCACCACTGTGCTCATCCTAATGAAGCCAGACGCAGTCCGTGAGACTGCACTGGCTTCACTGTGACTGGCAGTGGCTTCCTATTGGAAGTCCGACCTGTCAGTCACCGACAGTAAGGCAGTCCCATTGTGAGGTGTTCCCTCCCTCCAGGACTGCCAATCAGGGCTGCTATAGGCAGAGAGCTGGCTTCCTGTAGGAAGCCACTCCCTGCAATGGACGCTTGAGCGTGTGAGATGCTGGCACGTCCATGTTCAGATACTAATGACTGGCGTGTTGGCAAAAATAATGAGAGCGGCTCCTTCTGTAGTTTCACATTGTTGGCCTTGTGCTGCGCATAATACACTTCATGGCCCCACAGATTTCTATGGGTACTGCAGTGCCGGTAATCTGTGGTGGATATCGCCAATATCCGATGTAGACCACTTTAATGCATAAGGAGATGCCTATAAACCTTGGAAAATGACAGTTTGGGTCTGACTGCATTTTTTGGGCTTAATACATTTACCCGAGAACTTTGAGGTTCTGGAAGATGCAAGTTTGGTGCTCAGTCTTTACAATCAGCCATTATGAAGTTCTGATGTATTGGAGTAAATGTACTAAGATGGGAGTTCGATTGAAAATGGGATCAAATTCTACTTCTTATTTATATAACACCTCCTAGATGAAGATAATCGATGATTTCATTGGTTGCTATGGGCAACATCTCATCTTCAATAGAACTCCCATCTTGGTAAATTTTTCCCCACTGTGTTAAGTGAAATATTGCATTGAGTAACACCGGTAATGGCTTATGGTCTATTTTATGTGTTCACATAAGCCCTGTCGACTTTTAGTGGTGGACCTTCAAAGTGTCAACCTAGTGACTGTGGGCCAGATTCTCTAAGCTTCAAAACTGATAAAATGGAGTGTTATAAACAGTCAGCCAATCAGCTCCTACCTGCCATGTCACAGACTGAATTTGAAAAATGTGAGGTAGGAGCTGATTGGCTGGCTAGTTATCACTCTCCATTTTATCAGTTTTGAAGCTTAGAGAATCTGGCCCAATATACCTCTGCAAGTTCTGGTTATAGAATTAAAACTAACAAATTCATCCTCTCTTACAAATGTCTTCTAATGTCTTTATACCTACGGGGCCTTTGATGTTTCTGTATCATTTGTATCTCAGTGGTTGTGTATTGACACTGTTCTTTCTTTTGTACATTCAGATACTTAAGATAAAAAAGAACATTTAATACTACAAAAATACAGAATAAACATTTTCCTTGACAGAGATTGTTCTGTGAGATACATGGCTTTAATGCTTACCTGTTAATAGATTTTTAGAAGGCAACAATCTCCTTTTCCATAGCTTCAAAAGGCTGCGTTTCCTTGCCATGGCGTTGGACCCTATAGCACTTGCTAAGAGATTCTTTGTTGTGGTCATAGCCAAGCATACATAGGGGAGCAATCATAGCAAGAGCATACATTAGGGGACTGGTCATAACCAGAGCGTACATAGGGGAACGATCATAGCCAGAGGGTACATTAGGGGAATGGTCATAGCCAGAGCATACATTAAGGGACCGGTCATAGCCAGAGCGTACATAGGGGACCGATCATAGCCAGAGCATACATTAGGGGACCGGTCATAGCCAGAGCATACATTAGGAGACCGGCCATAGCCAGAGCGTACATTAGGGGACCGGTCATAGCGAGAGCGTACATTAGGGGACTGATCACAACCAGAGCGTACATTAGGGGACTGATCACAACCAGAGCATACATTAGGGGACTGGTCATAGCCAGAGCATACATTAGGAGACCAGCCATAGCCAGAGTGTACATTAGGGGACCGGTCATAGCGAGAGCATACATTAGGGGACGGATCACAACCAGAGTGTACTTTAGGGGACTGGTCATAGCCAGAGCATACATTAGATGACCGCTCATAGCCTGGGTGTACATTAGGGGACCGGTCATAAACAGAGCATACATTAGGGGAATGGTCATAACCAGAGCGTACATTAGGGGACCGGTCATAGCCAGAGCATACATTAGGGGATCGGTCATAGCCTGAGCGTACATTAGGGGACCGGTCATAAACAGAGCATACATTAGGGGAATGGTCATAACCAGAGCGTACATTAGGGGATCGGTCATGCCTTAAAACAGTATTACATCTTATTAATGCGACCACACGTTCCGGGGGTGTGCTGCATACTAGATGACCATTGGCTGTCACGTCCACACACGCCTGAGACGCGCCAAATTAATGAGTGCAGTGATTGGCCCAATTTCATCCAGGTTAGGTATTTAAACCCCCACATGAATTCAGGCAGGTTGGCCCTGAGGAAGCTTAACTGCGAAGCGCGTGCCGGCTAGCGGTGCGCAGGCAGTTCTGTTTGCTGATTTATTATTTTTCTTACAATGTATTTTGATTTGTGTATGCGCAGTGTGGAGACTCTATAGCCCTTATAAGGGTTTGAATCCACTTGTGTGCTCTTAGCCAATATACCCCTTATTGGGTCTCTGCTACCATCTGCATAGTGGGGATTTCTCTGGAGGTTCTAATGCCCCTGTTGTACACACAGGGCAGCGTCTTACCCCAGTGATACCACTTAGCAAACGTGCTTTTCACATACTGGCCAACCGGTGTGGAGGTCTCCCTGATATTTGCACAGAGAAGACACCCCGTGACAGCCAGAGTTGACATAGTCATTTTGATGCCTGTGATTAGCATAAACACAGCACTCTTAGCAAGTTGATACCTTGAGAGCACATCTTGTTACTTTCCTAAAAGACGGTAGACCACTTACCCACTTGGGCATCTACCCATATTCTGACAACAGGGAGAGATCTACTATCTTACAGATTGGGACCCACTGTACAGAATTTGGGAGCCCCACACACTGTGAAATCACCACACACGTAAACATAACAAATTGTTCAGCAAACACCTGCCTGCCACCTTATTTTAATGTGTGTAAACCCACCCTTGTATGTCATATGTTTTTAATATTTTTGCAGCCTTTTAGGAATTAATTAATTAAAGGTTACATTTTAAGTTTAGTTCATTTCTTGAGGTGCAACCACCAAAAGGACATTCTTCTCTTTCTTCCTATACGTATCCAAACCTTGTCCTGAGGTAGCACATCCCTGTTTACACAAATTTATTAAACATATAGGGGTCCATCTGATATATAGTCTTGTGCGATTGTCCCCAAAACCCCCTTTTTCTCCGGTCATAGCCAGAGCATACATTAGGGGACCGGCCATAGCCAGAGCGTACATTAGGGGACCGGCCATAGCCAGAGCGTACATTAGGTGACCGGTCATAGCCAGAACATACAGTGCATTAGGGGACCGATCACAACCAGAGTTTACATTAGGGGACCGGTTATAACAAGAACGTACATTAGGGGACTGATCATAACCAGAGTGTACATTAGGGAACCGATCATAGCCAAGCATACAGTAGGGGACCGGTCATAGCCAGTGTGTACATTAGGGGACCGGCCATGGCCAGAGCATACATTAGGGGACCAGTCATGGCCAGGGCATACATTAGGGGAATGGTCACAGCCAAGGTGTACATTAGGGGACCAGCCATGGCCCGGTCATAGCCAGAGCGTACATTAGGCGAACGGTCAAAGCCAGAGTGTACATTAGGGGACCGGTCATAGCCAGAGCGTACATTAGGGGAACGGTCATAGCCAGAGCATACATTAGGGGACTGGCCATAGCCAGAGCGTACATTCGGGGACCAGCCATAGCCAGAGCCTACATTAGGGGACTGGCCATAGCCAGAGCGTACATAGGGGATTGGTCATAGCCAGAGTGTACATTAGGGGACTGGTCATAGCCAGAATATACAGTACATTAGGGGATCGGTCATAGCCAGAGCGTTCATTAGGGGACCGTTCATAGCCAGAGAATTCATTAGGGACATTAGGGACCGTTCATAGCCAGAGTGTACATTAGGGGACCGGTCATAGCCAGAGTGTACATTAGGGGACCGGTCATAGCCAGAGCGTACATTAAGGGACCGGTCATAGCCAGAGCGTACACAGGGGGCCGGTCATAGCCAGAGTGTACAGTAGGGGACCGGTCATAGCCAGAGCGTACAGTAGGGGACCGGTCATAGCCAGAGCGTACAGTAGGGACCGATCATAGCCAGAGCTTACAGTAGGGGACCGGTCATAGCCAGAGAGTACAGTAGGGGACCGGTCATAGCCAGAGCGTACAGTAGGGACCGATCATAGCCAGAGCTTACAGTAGGGGACCGGTCATAGCCAGAGTGTACAGTAGGGGACCGGTCATAGCCAGAGTGTACAGTAGGGGACCAGTCATAGCCAGTGTACAGTAGGGGACCGGTCATAGCCAGAATGCACAGTAGGGGACCGGTCATAGCCAGAGCGTACAGTAGGGGACCGGTCATAGCCAGAGTGTACAGTAGGGGAATGATCATAGCCAGAGCGTACAGTAGGGGACCGGTCATAGCCAGAGCGTACAGTAGGGGACCAGTCATAGCCAGTGTACAGTAGGGGACCGGTCATAACCAGAGCGTACAGTAGGGGATGTGTCGCCCATAGCAAACAATCAGATTCTAGAAAATGCCCGATAAATAATAACTAGAATTTGATTCATTGTTATGGCCAACTGATCCTGTATTTTTTTTTATTTACCCCTACTGGGAATCTAGCAATGTCCTTGATTACAATTATAAACAGATGTAATGGGTAAAGACCAGAAGACGACATGAAAAGAAAACAATATTTGTGGAAGTGCCGACAATGAAACTCCAAATAAAAGAGATGGGTACTTGTTTCCTAGCACGGCGCCCACATTTTCTACGTACAGTACCATACAGATATCGCATCGCATGCCCCGTTATAGTGACGATTCGATTTCAGCGCCAAATTTGCTGAGATGTACATCCCCGAAAAATTCATTTGTGTAGACGAGTCACTTATACATTTTAAAGGAAGGGTTAAATTCCACCAGTACCTTCCCAATAAGAGGGCAAGGTATGGCATAAAAATGTATAAGCTGTGCGAAAGTACCTCAGGGTACACCCACAGGTTTAGGGTATATGAAGGGAAGGACACAAGAATTGAACCGCCAGAATGCCCCCCCTCCCTCGTAGGTGTTAGTGGAAAGATTGTCTGGGATTTAGTGCACCCCTTCCTGGATAAGGGTTATCACCTCTATGTGGATAACTTTTACACCAGCATCCCCCTGTTTAAGGCCCTTGGTTCAAGAGGTACAGCAGCTTGCGGTACTGTGTGCAAGAACCAAAGAGGCCTCCCAAAAACGCACATTGCCCAATTACTGAGAAAGGGTGAAAGCAGGGCACAATCCACCGAAAATATGTTGTTGGTCAAATATAAGGACAAGAGGGATGTCCTTATACTGACAACAATTCACGGAGACAGTACCACCTCCGTCCCTGTACGAGGTACCAGTACCCACACCTCAAAACCTATTTGTATCCTAGATTACAATAAGTACATGGGCGGAGTGGATCTTTCAGATCAGGTACTGAAGCCGTACAGTGCCCTGCGGAAAACAAAAATATGGTATAAGAAGCTGGCCGTGTATATCATCCAGATGGCACTGTATAACGCTTACGTACTATTCCGTTCTACCAGCCAGACGGGGACATTTATGCACTTTCAAGAGGAAGTCATAAAGGGCCTAATATTTGGGAACCAGCAGGCAGAGGGCCCCAGTACTTCTAGTACTGGCCCCAGTACTTCTAGTACTGGCCCCCGTATTGTATCAGGGCAGCATTTTCCTAACGAAATCCCCTCCACTGGAAAAAAGGGCAGGACACAAAAAAGGTGCAAAGTTTTCTATAAAAAAGGGAATAAGAAAGCAAACTATTTTCCACTGTGAAACTTGCCCCGACAAACCCGGCCTATGTATGAAGGAGTGTTTTAAAATATACCACACATCTATGGATTATTAGGTTCATCATTTCACCGTGCTTCGGGGGTCTTGCTAATGCGACAGAGCACCCACCATTCATTCCACCAGAATCTGTGCTGCAAAATCCAAATATCACTCCTTCCCTTCTGAGTCCTGCCATGCACCCAAATGGTATTTTTTGGTCACATATGAGGCATTGCCGTACTCGGGAGAAATTGCGGCACAGATTTTGGGGTGCTTTGTCTCCTTCATTCCTTGTGAAAATGAAAATTTTTGAGCCAGAACTGCATTTTTGTGTAAAAAAATTTAATTTTTCATTTTCACAGCCCAGTTGTACCAAAATTGGTGAAACCCCTGGGGGTTTGAAATGTACACTATACCCCTAGATGAATTCCCTGAGGGGTGTAGTTTGCAAAATGGGGTCACTTGTGGGGGGGTTCCACTGTATTGGTGCTTCGGGGGTCTTGCTAATGCGACATAGCACCCACCATTCATTCCACCAGAATCTGTGCTGCAAAATCCAAATATCACTCCTTCCATTCTGAGTCCTGCCTTGCACCCAAATGGTATTTTTTGGTCACATATGAGGCATTGCCGTACTCGGGAGAAATTGCGGCACAGATTTTGGGGTGCTTTGTCTCCTTCATTCCTTGTGAAAATGAAAAATTTTGAGCCAGAACTGCATTTTTGTGTAAAAAAATGTAATTTTTCATTTTCACAGCCCAGTTGTACCAAAATTGGTGAAACCCCTGGGGGTTTGAAATGTACACTATACCCCTAGATGAATTCCCTGAGGGGTGTAGTTTGCAAAATGGGGTCACTTGTGGGGGGGTTCCACTGTATTGGTGCTTCGGGGGTCTTGCTAATGCGACATAGCACCCACCATTATTCCACCAGAATCTGTGCTGCAAAATCCAAATATCACTCCTTCCCTTCTGAGTCCTGCCATGCACCCAAATGGTATTTTTTGGTCACATATGAGGCATTGCCGTACTCGGGAGAAATTGCGGCACAGATTTTGGGGTGCTTTGTCTCCTTCATTCCTTGTGAAAATGAAAAATTTTGAGCCAGAACTGCATTTTTGTGTAAAAAAATGTAATTTTTCATTTTCACAGCCCAGTTGTACCAAAATTGGTGAAACCCCTGGGGGTTTGAAATGTACACTATACCCCTAGATGAATTCCCTGAGGGGTGTAGTTTGCAAAATGGGGTCACTTGTGGGGGGGTTCCACTGTATTGGTGCTTCGGGGGTCTTGCTAATGCGACATAGCACCCACCATTCATTCCACCAGAATCTGTGCTGCAAAATCCAAATATCACTCCTTCCATTCTGAGTCCTGCCTTGCACCCAAATGGTATTTTTTGGTCACATATGAGGCATTGCCGTACTCGGGAGAAATTGCGGCACAGATTTTGGGGTGCTTTGTCTCCTTCATTCCTTGTGAAAATGAAAAATTTTGAGCCAGAACTGCATTTTTGTGTAAAAAAATGTAATTTTTCATTTTCACAGCCCAGTTGTACCAAAATTGGTGAAACCCCTGGGGGTTTGAAATGTACACTATACCCCTAGATGAATTCCCTGAGGGGTGTAGTTTGCAAAATGGGGTCACTTGTGGGGGGGTTCCACTGTATTGGTGCTTCGGGGGTCTTGCTAATGCGACATAGCACCCACCATTATTCCACCAGAATCTGTGCTGCAAAATCCAAATATCACTCCTTCCATTCTGAGTCCTGCCATGCACCCAAATGGTATTTTTTGGTCACATATGAGGCATTGCCGTACTCGGGAGAAATTGCGGCACAGATTTTGGGGTGCTTTGTCTCCTTCATTCCTTGTGAAAATGAAAAATTTTGAGCCAGAACTGCATTTTTGTGTAAAAAAATGTAATTTTTCATTTTCACAGCCCAGTTGTACCAAAATTGGTGAAACCCCTGGGGGTTTGAAATGTACACTATACCCCTAGATGAATTCCCTGAGGGGTGTAGTTTGCAAAATGGGGTCACTTGTGGGGGGGTTCCACTGTATTGGTGCTTCGGGGGTCTTGCTAATGCGACATAGCACCCACCATTCATTCCACCAGAATCTGTGCTGCAAAATCCAAATATCACTCCTTCCATTCTGAGTCCTGCCTTGCACCCAAATGGTATTTTTTGGTCACATATGAGGCATTGCCGTACTCGGGAGAAATTGCGGCACAGATTTTGGGGTGCTTTGTCTCCTTCATTCCTTGTGAAAATGAAAAATTTTGAGCCAGAACTGCATTTTTGTGTAAAAAAATGTAATTTTTCATTTTCACAGCCCAGTTGTACCAAAATTGGTGAAACCCCTGGGGGTTTGAAATGTACACTATACCCCTAGATGAATTCCCTGAGGGGTGTAGTTTGCAAAATGGGGTCACTTGTGGGGGAGGTTCCTAACTTTTAGCATCTTATGGTGCCTAGAAACCTACATGGTGCCTAAAAAATAATCTCATAAAAAGGAGGCTCCAAAATCAAGTAGGTGCTCCTTCTATTATGAAGCCTGTGGTTTGGTCAACGTGCATACTAGGGCCACATATAGGATATTTATGAAAACAAAAGAATTGGGGGAATCAATTTTTAGTCACATTTCTCTAGTAAAATCTACTGTGTTCCTTAGAAAAATGTATTAAAATTGAAAATCTGCTAAAAAAATGAAATTTTGAAATTTCACCTACACTTTGTTTTAATTCCTGTGAAACACCTAAAGGGTTAACAAACTTCCAAAATGCTGTTTTGAATACTGTGAGGGGTGTAGTTTTTGAAATGGCATCATTTATGGGGGTGTCTCACATACAAGTCCCTCAAAGTCACATTAGAACTGAACTGGTCCCTAAAAAAATCAGTGTTTGAAATTTTCTTGAAAATTTGAGAATTTGCTATTCATATTTTAAGCCTCCTAGTGTCCAAAAAAATTAAAAGGAGATTGAAATAATGATGGCAACATAAAGTAGACATATGGTCTTTGTTAGTTATTAACTATTTTGAGTGGTATGATTATTTGTCTCACAAGCAGAAAATGTAACATTTTGCAAATTGCAAAATTTTCAATTTTTTTACGACATTTTGGTATTTTTCACAAATAAACACAGACTGTATCGACCAAAATTTACCACTAACTTAAAGTACAATGTGTCACGAGAAAACAATCTCAAAATCACTGGGATAAGTAAAAGCAATAAAAAGTTATCCCCACATAAAGTGATACATGTCAGATTTGAAAAAAAGGTCTCTGTCAGGAAGGCAAAAACAGGCTGCGGCGGTAAGGGGTTAATGATTATTTAATTCTTTAAGTAAATATCAGTTTAATGTTAACACATGTCGTTATTATTTTGTCAGTTATATGATAATGCAAGTGTGAAAGTGTTCCTAAAACACCTCCACTATCCACTATCGCGTCCTCCGACCTTTTCATACCCCCACTATCCACGTCGGCATGGAGTTGATGTTAGATAGTGTGGCGAGCACAGCGAGCCACCTAGCCCAAAGCGTGGTGAGCGCAGCAAGCCCCACGAGGGGACGTGGATTACTTTACATGTATTCCGCGTCCGCTCGCCACACTATTTAAAATCAACTCCACGCCGACGTGGATAGTGGGGGTATGAAAAGGTCGGAGGACGCGTTCCGCCGCCGCTCGCCACGATTCGGGGTCGCGTTGATAATGGGGGTGACGCAATAAAATGCCAGAGGTGCTTACAATTGTAAGCACCCATCACATGGTATACTATGCACAAATCTCATCTCATTGCATCACAAGGCATAGTAAGCATCTCATGGCATGGGTGCTTATACAATCAAATATCGCATCGCATTGCATCGCATTTGGTGCCATGCGATCCTATGCGATATTTTATTGTATAAGCACTCCTGGGCACTTAACATGAACATCAAAAGCACTATACACGGTACGCGATACGATGCGATTTCCCTACGCAGAATAGCCCACTAAGCAATTTGCTTAGTGGGTGCCGTTCTAGGAAACAAGTACCAAGAGATGTACTTAGCCTTGAAGAGTGATGAAGTGGAGAGCTATATAGTAGCAGCCAATCAGCTCCTGAAATGTAAATGTTGGGGGTTATGGGCAATGTGCATAGTTATTTCTCTGGTTGCAGCAGAGTGACAGCAGGACCTCCATGTTCGGTTGGAAAGCAGTGCGGAATGCACCAAGAAATTATCAGCTTTTCCTATTTCTTCTCAATTCACACAAGGGATACAAGTAATATTAGGGTAAAAAAAGACCTTTTTCAGTGTTTAATTAGAAAAATAGCTTAATGTTTGGGTTAGAAAATCTGTATGTAGAAAGAACATATGTACAAATAAATAACTTAATAGTCCAGCTACCGGGGAACACAGTCCATAGTTCTGCAATGTCTCTTGTCTCCGTATATGTGTACCATTTCCCATCATGCACTTGAGAGAGATGCCTGCAGCGGATTCACCATGTTTTATACAATTTAAGGCAGAAGTCATAAGGCAGGAGAGAAGTCAGATACATGTTAGGCCTTGGTTAGCCTCTTTCTCTTGTCTGAACACAGAACTGACTCCAATGGAAGGGAGCTGGGATTTGATAGGCCGCTTCCATTTACACCTGCCATGAAGCAGGTCACTGAGGCAATAATATTAAGGCTTCCACAAAGCACGAGTCATAAATAAACCCAAGTAACAGTGATTACATCCATATTAAACATTATCACCGATAAATAGAGGTAGATGCGTGTACATATTACATCATTTGCATAATTGTTTAGGCCAGTGGTTCTCAAACTCGGTTCTCAGGACCCCACACAGTTCACGTTTTCCAGTTTACCTGACAGGTGCACTCATTACTGACTGACACGTTTTAAAAGATCCACAGGTGGAGCTAATTAATTCACTTATTTCTGCGTGGGGTCTTGAGGACCGATTAGAAATCCTGTGGTTTAGGCCATAGGTAAGCAACCTGCAGCCAAAGGCTGTAGAAGTATCAGGCATACAGTAGGTTGCTCTAACAGACGGTAGCCTCTGGAACACAATAAGGTAGCCCCAGGATAGTTAAGGCGGCAACAGTTTGCCCAAGACTGGTTAGATGCCTCTGTGGCGACACCTAGTGGCAGTATTAATGTAATATACAGATATATACTGTATTTTGTTGAGCAAAGGTTTAAAAATATGGAAGTTTGTAATTTGGCAGTGTGCCGCCGGTGAGGCTGGAAGATGACAACAACCTTGCGAATAGATTAACAGGTCAGAGGACAGGTTCGTTGCCAACATACTCTGTAATCTGACAGCCGATGCATGTCACGTCTCTGTCACTGAGGTACTAAGCCACAAAAAAGGCTTTTTTAAATATACACATATTCCCTTTTTGTTTTTTTTGCATGATCCAGGGGCTGTCTGTATCTTTAAAGCCGTTTCTGTTTACTCTTGGTTCCATTAGCAGAGCGTGTACTCCTGTGATTCAGTCCTTTATGCAGCCTGGAGCAAGGGAAAGCTCTCTGCAAACAGAGCCTTTTCAGATCCACACAAGAGCAGGGGATTTCAGCATACAATAGGGCTCACTTAAAGGCCCTTTCTCTGGAGTCGGACTTTTGGGCGTTCTGAATTTTAGGAAAGTAGAATCAAAGAGTAGTTTTCAGCACATAAGTCAACACAAAGCGTCATAGATAGGAGGCTTCTGCTTCCCCCTCCAAGATACATAAAATACTGATTTAACCAAATATATTACCCTTCTACAACATTGATAAATACAAATAGCAGTGTCAGTCGCCAGAACGTATATACAACTCCAGATATAAATAACCGTCTCTATATATTAACATTTAAATTGTCCGCACAATGTTGAAGGCAAATCCATATTTGTAGCAATTTGGCTGCAGACCAAGATCATTCTTTATGACCTACAGGACAAAGAGAGAAAGCGGTTATTGTAGCCATACAAGAATACACAGGATGTATATTATACTGCTACTACTAATAGTAACATGTTTGAACACACACAAACGCAGCATTAGCAATCATTGAATACTGAATTTCTCCAAACCACCCCTTCCCTATAAAATCAGGTGTTTATAAGAAGTGGCTATATTTTACTACAGACAACCCTATAAAGTAGTGTGACTGTCGTAAGATCCCCAATATGGAAGGAACTTGGCACAATGTGGGTGGGAACGTGCCAAGCAACCAGAGCTGGCCCTAGTTAAATTAATGTCCTTGATTTTGGCTGGTGCCCCCTAGCACTGTTGCTATTTCCTCCATGACCCATTACTCCTTATTTACATTACACCACACTGTATTGCTCCTTATTCACACTACACCACACAGTAGTGTAATTTAAACATGTTACGTCACACAGTACTAAGTACACCTTAAACACATAATACCACACAGTAATAGTGTCCCTTATACAAATAATGCCATACAGTAAAGCCCCTTACACATTATAGCACACTGTAATAATGCCCTTAAACATATAATGCCACATAGTAATGCTGCTTACACATTGTGTCGCACAATAGTTATGTCCTTACACAAATGCCACAAATTATTACAACCAAACCCAGCACTCCAGCTGCTGCTGGACCCGCTTTTCAATCAAGTAAGGTAGGAAGCAAGTAACAACCTCCCCCCCGACACTTCTGTTTTAAAATGGTGCCCCACTTTTTAGGCCACACCTCTTTACCGGGGCCCTGAGTGGCTTTCTACACCCATGGCTGTATGCAGGAGGCGATTGTGAGGATGAATAATAATGTAGAGAAACCCTTCAGATATCAAATTTGAGTCATTATTAACTATACTGAGGATGTACAGTTATAAATCAAGTAAATGTATAGACCTACAGTACTTGTTATGCATGACAAGGTCAGCCTAGACTAAACTGTGGCCCATCTAGCCTTTATTGGACTACAGTTCATGCATTATGGGATTTGTAGTTCCACAACAGTCAGATAGTCATCAGCGTAACTGTCATGCCAACATTACCTCTTCTTACATAACCGATGCCCAACAAAGGTACACCATCATACCATGTCATTATAAAACTAGTGGTATCCTAACTGTTAAGGCTCTAAACTGCCTATTTAGTAATAAACCTGGGCAGAATATTACAACCGATGATCGCAATGTAAAATGCGATCCTACAGTGGGGCTGGGTTATCCCCCCCCCCCCCCCCCCCCCCCCCAAACGCAGCGACAGGGCTCTAAAAGAATCTGGTAACACCTGTTTTCCTGTGTATTAAATTAAACCATGAGACCGCATTTTTAAATGTATCAACATGGGGCCCACAAGTTTCCAATGCTGAGGTTAACACCAGATTTTTTTGGCCTCCCAACATGACCCTCTCCAGGAGGGACAAAATGCTCTATTTCTGGACTTTCCTCTTAATTATTGATTGCCATCACCTGTTTTAAACAGGTTAATTGAGAAGAAAGGCACTTCAACAGAGGTAATCATAAATTAAGTCCAGAAACACCCTCCTGGAGAGGGTCATGTTGGGAGGTTTGCATACCCTAGGTATAGCATACTTGCCTACCCGACCCTCTCCTTCAGGGAGAAACTGCTCTGTTCCTGGGCTTCCCTGGTAATGTAGGATTGCCATCACCTGTGGTGAAACATCTTTCTTATCAATTACCCAGCTCCCCACAGGTGATGGCAATCCTACATTACCAGGGAAGTCCAGGAACAGAGCATTTTCTCCCTCATGGAGAGGGTCAGGTAGGCAACCATGAGGTATATATAGGCAAACAGAGGTAGGTGCTTACAGGTGCTACACTCCCCCGCCAATTGCTACCAAAACTTGTTAAAAAAAATCATCACGTTTCATATACTGTAAACAATATCACATTTTTAAACAGGGATCCGGTCATTGGGTCACCACCAAGTAGGTCGAAACGACTAGGTTGGTATGCAGGTAGGTCAACATTACCTTAGGTAGACATGACTTTGGGTCGACATGCAGGAAGGTCGACATGACTTTAGGTCGACATGGGTTAGGTCAACAGGGTCATTAGGTCGACAGTCAAAAGGTCGACATGGTTTTTTTTTTACTGCTTTTTGAGCCGACATGTGCCGACAGGCGGTATTTCATGCCCTACCATCCACTAGGGCGTGGAGAATAAAATAGTGTGCCTGAAGCATGACGAGCAGACGCGGTGGTACGTTTTAGTGTTTATATTTTACTGTGTCGACATTTGGGTGAAAAAAAAATAAACCATGTCGACCTAATGACCCTGTCGACCTTTCTGCATAGCGACGTAAAGCCATGTCGACCTAGTGGTGTGGACCTGCTTGTTGATGGCCTAATGATCCATACCCTTTAAACATGCTGTATTGGGCATATAATTGTACAGGACCAGCTTTCTGCAGTATACAGCACAAGGATACCACCTATTACAGGAGGTGCTCAGATACCTGGCAGTATACGGCACAAGGATACTCCTATTACAGGTGCTCAGATACCTGGCAGTATACAGCACAAGGATACCTCCTATTACAGGTGCTCAGATACCTGGCAGTATACAGCACAAGGATAATACCTATTACAGGTGCTCAGATACCTGGCAGTATACGGGACAAGGATACATCCTATTACAGGTGCACCTATACCTGGCAGTATACAGCACAAGGATACATCCTATTACAGGTGCTCAGATACCTGGCAGTATACAGCACAAGGATACCACCTATTACAGGTGCTCAGATACCTGGCAGTATACGGCACAAGGATACTCCTATTACAGGTGCTCAGATACCTGGCAGTATACAGCACAAGGATACCTCCTATTACAGGTGCTCAGATACCTGGCAGTATACAGCACAAGGATACATCCTATTACAGGTGCACCTATACCTGGCAGTATACAGCACAAGGATTCATCCTATTACAGGTGCTCAGATACCTGGCAGTATACGGGACAAGGATACATCCTATTACAGGTGCTCAGATACCTGGCAGTATACGGCACAAGGATACATCCTATTACAGGTGCACCTATACCTGGCAGTATACAGCACAAGGATACATCCTATTACAGGTGCTCAGATACCTGGCAGTATACAGCACAAGGATACCACCTATTACAGGTGCTCAGATACCTGGCAGTATACGGCACAAGGATACTCCTATTACAGGTGCTCAGATACCTGGCAGTATACAGCACAAGGATACCTCCTATTACAGGTGCTCAGATACCTGGCAGTATACAGCACAAGGATACATCCTATTACAGGTGCACCTATACCTGGCAGTATACAGCACAAGGATTCATCCTATTACAGGTGCTCAGATACCTGGCAGTATACAGCACAAGGATACCACCTATTACAGGTGCTCAGATACCTGGCAGTATACGGCACAAGGATACTCCTATTACAGGTGCTCAGATACCTGGCAGTATACAGCACAAGGATACCTCCTATTACAGGTGCTCAGATACCTGGCAGTATACAGCACAAGGATACCTCCTATTACAGGTGCTCAGATACCTGGCAGTATACAGCACAAGGATACATCCTATTACAGGTGCACCTATACCTGGCAGTATACAGCACAATGATACATCCTATTACAGGTGCTCAGATACCTGGCAGTATACAGCACAAGGATACATCCTATTACAGGTGCTCAGATACCTAGCAGTATACAGCACAAGGATACATCCTATTACAGGTGCTCAGATACCTGGCAGTACACAGCACAAGGATACCTCATATTACAGGTGCTCAGATACCTGGCAGTATACGGCACAAGGATACTCCTATTACAGGTGCTCAGATACCTGGCAGTACACAGCACAAGGATACCTCCTATTACAGGTGCTCAGATACCTGGCAGTATACAGCACAAGGATACCTCCTATTACAGGTGCTCAGATACCTGGCAGTATACAGCACAAGGATACATCCTATTACAGGTGCACCTATACCTGGCAGTATACAGCACAATGATACATCCTATTACAGGTGCTCAGATACCTGGCAGTATA
The DNA here is from genome assembly GCF_055691185.1 of Crinia signifera. NCBI lineage: Eukaryota > Metazoa > Chordata > Amphibia > Anura > Myobatrachidae > Crinia > Crinia signifera. The sequence continues at coordinate 39,635,732 of NC_139226.1, read as the reverse complement.
CAGCACAAGGATACATCCTATTACAGGTGCTCAGATACCTAGCAGTATACAGCACAAGGATACATCCTATTACAGGTGCTCAGATACCTGGCAGTACACAGCACAAGGATACCTCATATTACAGGTGCTCAGATACCTGGCAGTATACAGCATAAGTATACCTCCTATTACAGGTGCTCAGATACCTGGCAGTATACAGCACAAGGATACCTCCTATTACAGGTGCTCAGATACCTGGCAGTATACAGCACAAGGATACCTCCTATTACAGGTGCTCAGATACCTGGCAGTATACAGCATAAGTATACCTCCTATTACAGGTGCTCAGATACCTGGCAGTATACAGCACAAGGATACCTCCTATTACAGGTGCTCAGATACCTGGCAGTATACAGCACAAGGATACCTCCTATTACAGGTGCACCTATACCTGGCAGTATACAGCACAAGGATACCTCCTATTACAGGTGCTCAGATACCTGGCAGTATACAGCATAAGTATACCTCCTATTGCAGGTGCACTAATACCTGGCAGTATACAGCACAAGGATACACGCTATTACAGGTGCTCAGATACCTGGCAGTATACAGCACAAGGATACCTCCTATTACAGGTGCACCTATACCTGGCAGTATACAGCACAAGGATACCTCCTATTACAGGTGCTCAGATACCTGGCAGAATACAGCACAAGGATACATCCTATTATAGGTGCACCTATACCTGGCAGTATACAGCACAAGGATACCTCCTATTACAGGTGCACCTATACCTGGCAGTACACAGCACAAGGATACCTCCTATTACAGGTGCACCTATACCTGGCAGTATACAGCACAAGGATACCTCCTTTTACAGGTGCTCATATACCTGGCAGTATACAGCACAAGGATACCTCCTATTATAAGATGCACTAATAATGACAGACAGCCTTCAGCACATACTGTAGATACATCTTATTACATGGGCACTAGTACCCGGCCGCACACGGATGATGACAGGGGCACTAGTAACTGGCAGCATACGGACGATGACATGGGCACTAGTACCCGGCAGCACACGTATGATGACAGGGGCACTAGTACCCGGCAGCACCCAGATGATAACTGGGGCACTCGTACCCAGCAGCACACGGATGATAACAGGGGCACTAGGATCTGGCAGCACATGGATAACACAAATGATGAAGGTGGCACCAGTACCCGGCAGCACATGGATGATGACATGGGCACTAGTACCCTGCAACACACGGATGAGGATATGGGCACCAGTACCCAGCAGCACATACAGTAATTACCTGTTATTCCCCGGCAGCTCGCCGCTATCCCCAGCCATGCAGCGTTAGGAAGAAGTCAGTCTCAGACACCCCGCTGTCCTCTCGGGAGCACTCCTCCGATGTACACGGGGAACAAGACCCCGGTGACCGGGGGGCAGAGCCTGAGTCCACCGAGCAGCTGCTGCCACACAGGGAGAGCCCATCAGAGCTCGGTCCCCTCTGCCCATCTTCCCCTGACTGTCTGTCCAGCAGCAGAGACTGCAGCGCCCGGATATACTCCACCGCAGAGCGCAGCGTCTCCACCTTGCTCATCTTCTTGTTGGGACCCTGCGCCTGGGGCACATGCTGCCGGAGCTTGGCAAAGCCCATGTTCACCAGCTTCACCCGGTTCCTCTCCCTCTCATTGCGCCTCTCGGAGGTGGAGGAGGCTGCGCTCCTGGCTCCGGACGAGCTGCTGCGCCTTTGGCACCGGAGCCTCTGCGGGGACGCGGAACATGCGCTCCCTTTGCGTCCAGAACGCGGCTGCCTCCCTGCGCTGTTCTGCAGGTGGATGTGCTCCTCTGAGGGCTCCATAGAAGTGAGGCAGGGCAGGTGCTGTATCTCCTTAATGACAGTGATGAGACCTCTGGCACTGAGTGATCTGCTGCTCCCTATGCTGAGCCCAGGCAGCCAGGATCTGTACACTACAGAGAGGGAACTCCCCTGTCAGCCAGTCATGGCATGTCCTTCTTATTTCTCTTATGTACTTCCTTATGCAGCACCACATTGTACTGTATATACCCAACTCCCAGCTCTGTAACACCCCTCCCTCCACCCTACCACACTCTCACTGGGGACCTCTTATCCCTCCTTTCCCTGTGAGGAGGAGGAGGAGGAGGAGGAGGTGAAGAGGTTCATTCTTCCAAGTATTGCCCGGCAGCTCATGATGGACTGTGTTGCATCTCTGCAAGTTCTGCACTTGTCATATGAATGCCCCAAGACATATACAACATTGCACAAGATATTGCTTTACCCCCCCCCCCCCAACATATACAATATTGCACAAGATATTGCTTTACACCCCCCCCCCCCCCCTCCTATACTTATTTCTAGGGATACGGTCACTAGACAGACAAGCATTGCTACGACAAGCATTAGGTCGACACCACAAGGTCGACATGACTGGAGGTCGACGAGGGGTTAGTTCGACAGGGTCATAAGGTCAACAGGGTCATTAGGTCGACATGGGGAAGGTTGACAGTCAAAATGTCGACATGGGGTTTTTCACCTTTTTTTTTTGAGCCGACATGTGCCGACAGGCGGTATTTCATGCCCTACCATCCATTAGGGCATGGTAGTAGAATACACTAGTGAGCCCAAAGCATGTCGAACGGATGTGGTTCTAGGTTTCAGTGCCCATGTCGACTGTGTCGAAATTCGGGACAAAAAAAGTGAAAAACCCCTGTCGACCTTCCCCATGTCGACCTAATGACCTAGTCATCCTAATGATCCTGTCGACCTAACCCCATGTTGACCTTCAGTCATGTCGATCTTGAGGCATGCCGACCTTGTGGGGTCGACCTAATGCTTGCCTGTCCAATGATACAATTCCATTTCTTAGTGATTGTCTGGGGGAGGGGAACTGGAACTTGTAGTCCTACAACAGTTAGGAAGACAGATGTTGCCTTTCTCTTGTATTACATTGACTTCGACTGGGGCAGTGGGGCGTTAGAACTGTTGCAGAACTACAGGTCTCAGCATGCCAGTCCAGTCATTACTGCTTGCAGGTCCGATATAACAGAGAGCTAATAAGCTATTTAGTACCCTGAGTCAGGTCACCCACACCGGCCACTGGTCAGCCAGGGACTGTACATGTTACATATACGCTGTATACTTTCCTGCCAAAGCTGGTTCAGATACCGGACTTGGGGCCCAATTCAGACCTGATTGCTTTGCTGCGAATCTGCAGCACAAGAAATTATCTGGGAGCATGTGCAAGCCATCTGTACGAAGCCTTCTCTGGCCGAGTGATTGACACCCTGCAGCCATTTGGAGGTGCTAACTGGGAGTGTCCCAGAAGATGCAGGTGTTCCCCCGGCCATTGGGCTGGAGGGCCGGTGACATCTCTAGACTTAAGGCCCCCATACACTAGGGCGACTTGTCCTGAGGACAAGTCAGCCCCGATTTACCCTGAGCTTCCCCGGCAGCTCCTCAGACAGCTCCTGATAACATTTGGCACTTGATGTGCCATATTTTACATGTGATAAATCGGTTGCGATTTATCACATGAAAAATCCGGGGAGCTGCAGGCGGGGGGGGGGGGGGGGGGGAGGGGCAGGATGGGAGTGGGGACCGGCCGGGGGAGTGACAGGAGCAGGCTGGGGGCGGGGTCCGGTCCTGGGTACCTGTAGGTGCAGGCTGTAATCTGTATTGTGCACTGGGAGAGCCTCAGCCTCTTCAGATGTAGCGGCGCTGCGGCAGGCAGGGTCAGGAGCGGGGACCGCAGATGCAGAGAGACCGGGTGCGCGGTGCGAGAATAGAAAGAAATCCCATTTAAAGGACTGGGCGGCCGCTGATTGGCTGAGATCTAGTTACAGATGTGTCGTTACTCACCAAATGGCACTTGACACTTGCTTGGCATGAGTCGTAACGTAAAAGCTCTGCCACAGGGTTTTACCCTTGACAGCCCAACATCTCTAGAGATGTTGGGCACGCTCCCTGAGTGATGTAATAAGGATTTCTATGAGGCCACAACCCTTTGGGTGTGCCCACACCTGGGTTCATTGGAGGGTCAAACAGGGCAATTTGGCATGATTTTAGCAAAGGAGTATATGGACATATCTGCATACATTTTTTACATGTATATATTTCTGTATTATTTGAGCTCTTTAAATTAATTAATTTACTATTTCAAGTTTATTGGTAATATAATCTTCATGCTGCCCTGATACCGGCGCTATATAAATAACTGGTAATAAATAAGCCATTATCATCATGATTACAATTGTGCAGAACTCCAAAAGCAAAGGGATTCCTTCCCTCAAGTAATTAACCCCTTCTGCACCAGAGGTTTGCTATTGGGTGGTTTTTATTTTTTTATAACTGAAAACTTTTTAAACCTACCTGGTGCCCTGCTCAGAGGTATAAGTAAATGGCAGTTGCCCAGAGGCAGGTTGGAGCTTGGTGCCCCCTCCCGTTTCATGTGTGTGTGTGTGTGTGTGTGTGTATATATATATAAAAACATGAGACTTAAAAAACTATATAGCTAGCGCTCCTAACTGTCTACAAAGCCCAAAATTGGCAGGGCTCCAGCTACGCAGTGTGTGTCCGAGATGCATTCAGCGTCTCACAGGTTGGTATGCCAGTGTTCACTATACCAACACCGGCATTCTGACAACTGACAGGAGAACGGCACCAGAATCCAAACTATTGAACGGAAGTATGCTACGGCAGGTTAGGGTCAGGAAAGGGGGGGTGGGGGGCTAGGGTTAGGCTTTCTGCCGGATTAAGCCTTCGGGGGGCACTTTATTGGCCACAAACTGCACAGGAGAATATTACACTGTCAGAACACAGAGTAAAGGCAGTAGAAACTAAAGTCCATAGAGTCGCTATTACCCCTCTCAGACATATGCAAAAATACCAGGATTTTTCATGTGCATGAGCATAATCCTAGGATTAGCGTATGTCTGAAAGGATCTACCCGGGATTTTAGTCAACTAAGATCCATGGTCCTGCGCAGCTACAATTGACCAAGTATTTTGAAAAACCCGGGATTTAACCATCTTTAAAATCCCAGGTAGTATGTGTGAAAGGGGTATAAGATAGCAGAGTAATAGCAAGTGGCAATATTAGCAGCAAAGCCTGGCATGTAGATCACACATATGTGTAATGTTACTGACGAGTTAAAATAAACTAAGAAGCGAGTTCAAATGTAAGAACATGTTATAAAGCAAAGGTAGGAACATTGCACTAAGAGAGTACATGTAAACTCCATGGGTAAGCGTGATAGTCAGGGCATCTGGATTATCAGAAAGTTGTACCTATAATATATGTGGTCTACAACTGGAGGTGGTCACAAAGAATAGGGGAAAATGATGTGGGAGAGTACGTACAAACTTGCTGGTATTAGATGTCTTGTGGGATCTAGAATGTACAATAGGCTGATAATCTGAAAGTTCTAATCATGGAGTGTCCATAAAGGGCTTAAGGTTAAGGATCAATGGCCAACTGCAGGAGGAAAACTATATATACAGTATATACACCACATGAAAAGCCTCTGTACTATGCTCTGTAGGAGACCTCACAGGCTCATATCAGCACTGCCTCTGATAAAAAAAAAAACCTCCCATGACGAGGCTGCTGCTGCTGTCCTCCACGGGTACGAGAAACATGTGATGAGCTCCACCAATCAGAGCTCAGCACAAGCCTCTCAGCCTCTGATCTCTTGTGCACAGTCTCATGGGACTTAGTCATCCCCCCATATGCACTGCAGTGTACTTTGGCTCCCAATGCTTAGCACCATTAATCATCGCATCAGCAGATAGGTGAAGCTGCAGCACTACCCCACTCACATGCACAAAACTTTTTTTTTTTAAATACATGCCAACCAAAGGGGGGCCCTAGATAGAGGGGGAACCGGGGTTACTGACAGCATATTTTTAGGCATCTTCAAACAACAGCCCTGCTGTATAGTGCAGGATGGGTTACATATAAATAGAGGTAATGTGGGCTCTTAGTGCCTGGCCCACTATCCATCCATAGCTGTATTTTATGTATGAGAACATATGGCTTGAATGCACAAGGAAGGCAGGACCACCATGCTGTGACAGGCTTTGAAAGAGATGCGGGAGTAACAATGAAGGAGCTGGATGAGGTGACAGTAGGATACTTCCTGTGTGGATCTAATCTGACAAGTAATGACCATCCCCATCCACTTATGAATCCCCTACTAAGCAAAAATAAATCACACAAACTCAATCTGTATCCTTAACAAGTCATAAAGTCTACACGCCGCACACAAAATATGCCCATTGACATAGAGCAGACATTGCAAAATGCTTATCTATATCCATCCAATGATGACATCACAGCAATTTTAATGGACTGGATGGAGCACCCAGAATGGGCGTAATCTCAAGATCTCAAGTTGTGTCTAGAACATGGGGTAGAGTGCATCAATGGACATTTGCGGCCAAACCTCTATAAAGGGCATTTTCAGAGATTAGTCTTATGCACCAAACTCCAGAAAGTGACACATTCTGTAGCTTGGACCTGGCTGGCAATGCCATTTGTAGATGGTATTATTAGAAGCCTATTGACTTCTTTACACAGTGTGTACAAAGAAGGATCAAATCTTATCCATCCCAGTGTCCCTTGCAGCGCGCTACATTCCAATCTGAATGAAAATGGATCATTTGCAGGATTCCCAAGTCATAAACCCAGAAGTCCTTGTATCACAAAGGCTAGCTCTTGTGTGGAACTGCAGTCATTGCAGGCTGTGCGACTGCTATGGGTATTAGAGGTAGGTTGGGCCAAAACATTTTCCAGAACCATCCTCCAGAACCCCATTGTATGAGCTTCGTCTCCTCTGATGAATTAGGTATGAAATCCCGACGGTCAAAATCCCGAATGGGTCATAATACCGACAAGGACAAAATCCCGACAAGGTCAAAATCCGACATCTAAAATCCTGACAAGGACAAAATACCGACATATATAACATACAGGTGAAACTGTCAACATGACTTTAGGTTGACAGGTCGTGAGGTCGACATGGGTTTTTTCACTGTTTTTTTACCCGAATGTCAACACAGTCGACATGGACACCGGTGGAAGTGAACCGCAGCCCCTTGCATCGGTCGCTTCCCTCGCGATGCTTGGGGCACGGTGCCTCGCTGCGCTCGGCACACTATTTTATTCTCCCACCACGCACATGTCGGGTCAAAAAACAGTGGAAAAACCCATGTCGACCTCGCGACCTGTCGACCCAAAGTCATGTTGACAGTTTCACCTGTACATTCTAAATGGCGGTATTTTGACCATGTTGGTATTTTATATGTCAGGATTTTGTCCATGTCGGGATTTTAAATGTCGAGATTTTGACCTTGTCGGTATTATGACCCATTCGGGATTTTGACCCTGTCAGGATTTTGTCTGTCGGGATTTTGACTGCATCCCCCTCTGATGGCGTTGTGAGAAAGCAGAGCAGTGAGTTTGGGAGGGTGGATACGCATCACGGTCCCTCACCCAAATTATATGAGGCACTGATTGCTAACCTAGATGGCAGGAGTTGGGAGCTCATGGACATTCCTTGCCGCGTTGTACGGATTAGAAGAAGGATTGCTATACATTTTGCACCCAAAAGGAAAATTCTGTTTTGCAATAGGAGGCAAAGGGGTCTACATGATAAGCCCTCGAGAGAGATAAAAGTATCAACCAATCAGCTCCTGGCGACACTGTAAAATGACAGTTAGGAGCTCTCGGAACAAGTGTGAGGACCAGATGCACTAAGCTTCAAAAGTGATAAAATGTAGAGTGATAAACAGCCAGCCAATCAGCTCCTGCCTGACATTTTTCAAACACAGTCTGTGACATGGCAGGTAGGAGCTGATTGGCTGGTTGTTTATCACTCTCCATTTTATCACTTTTGATGCTTAGTGCATCTGTCCCTGAGTGAGATAAATACTGTTATTAAGTATTTATCTTAACTTTTTGAAGTTGTTCCATTCCATGCAGTGTCTGGGCAAAATATGAATGGACAAATACAGTGTTTCTGGAAAAGGGGAACAAGGTGGTGAGATGGTAACACAAACACCAGTTGGCTGTCAGTCAGCCAGCGTACAGCCTGCAATCACAGGACGTCGCTGTCTGTGGCCGCACGCAGGACTCGCACATGCGCACTGCGAATGCGCAGGCCTGCGTAGAGAGCTGAATTGGCCCTTATGCCTCCACTTTCTGTGTCCTTGCACAGACTGCCCATGTGTGGCCAATATGTATTAAGTGAACCATAGTTTACTGTTGGCTAAAAATAGGGACATGTCCACGGTCACATTTGTAAATAAAGTGACTGTCCCTGGAAATTTGTGGCAACTATAAAATGACATGAGCAGAATGATTCTGAAAGTTGACATGGAATAATGTAAAGCAAGACCATCATGAAATAAAATGTCAGGACGCTGACATGACTGGATGGTAACTCAGCCCACAGAATCCACCCTACATTCTGCTCTCCGTGTAGAATAAGGTCGAATAGTTATAGAAAGAAATCTATTTCCAATTGCCTTGTTAATTGCAGTGTGTCGTGGGTCTCCATTATGGGAACATAAGCACTGTCATTTCTCTGTTAGGCAGACATGGATGTCTAGGGAACACTGGGCACATGGGACAAGTGAAGAAATATACTTACTGATATAGGCAAGTGAAGCTGCTGCCCAGATATCAAGAAATGCTGCTGCTTAAGGGTAGACCTATGGCTAAGCAGACTGAATGGGCAGTAGATTCGAAGGCACTATGTATTCACACATTGATGCTCACCGCTGACATCAGATGCATGCCCCGAATATGGTCATGACCCCCCCCCCCCCCTGCGTTTTTACAACCGCTCACTGCTAGCAACATGTCAATAATACCCACAAACGGTCACTTCCTCAGTCACTTTGCAATGGATTCCTTATTGTGTGCCAGTTAGCAGTAGGCATGGCCATCGATGATGTAAAATTATTGTTTAATAACCAATGTTGAATACTTTTGCCATCTATGTGGGAGAATCAGATGGTTTCCCCACATCGATGGCAAAGGAGAACCGATGTTTCCCGGGTTTTTTTTCCCCAGGGTGCCCCCGACAACCCGGAAGTCCCGCCCCTGAATTCTGATTGGCCCACGGGCCATTCAGTCCAATATAATGGATGACTATCGATAGCTAAAACTATTGATGGTTATCCATCAGATAGTTTATGACTATCGATGGCTGGTTGCAGAATCGCCATCCATGGCAACCATCGATGGCGACTGCGCCGATGGCCATCCCTAGTTAGCAGAGGCACCTTGACACATGCACAAAGCGAATGCAACACACACATAGTCTGCCAATAATCGTTCAGTTCCACGGAACATCGACTACTGCGTCCATCTGTGAATCAGGCCCCAAATATTTAAGGGCAGTGTGTTTTGTTTGCACTTGGTCTGTGGGATATAGGTGTCATTCCTCTCCAAGTGCCAACCCTTGGCTGTCAGTGAGAGTGGACATGAGAAAGCTGTTCTCCCTGATAAACATTGAGCGTGTTTATTATTAATTTTAGAATGCCAGTATGGGGGGGGGTCTTCAATCCCAGGAGATATTTCTGATTCTTTTTTTTTTCCCTTACTTTCGAAAACATTCCAAAAGTTGGAAAAGACATGGGTCCGCAAATTCACGTCCTTTATCATGGAAATAGACGATAATTCTCAAATGTAGCGTCTGTTTCCGTGAGTGCAGATTCTGATCTTCTAAGAGCCGAATCTGCAGTGGTGCGTCGTTGACGAAAACGCCCATATTGAATAATAATAATATTTAATATTAGACTTGAATATCGATCGGTGCCGCTAATTTCTAATCTATAGGGTTATCCATCCTCTATACACAGATAACACAAAATAAGGCCACAAAATGCCATCATTACACATAGACACCTCTAACGTGTCCCATTCATCACCGGCAGTATTATTATTACTGAATTTAGAACGCCGCACTCTGAATAGAACTTTAATCAAAGCGTGCATTGTGATTATTCCATTTCTGCTCCAAATTACTAGTGTGTGTTCCTTCTTATCTCAGCGCATGGGACCCTTGACCTATGTAATTAGTGTCCCTGTCCTCCACCCCACTGTGCCCTCAGGTCTCCTGTTGCTAAGGAGGCATTCAGAGCCCATTCAGAACCCAAGGAGCTAACAGCTGGAGTTCCGCCTCTCGCAAAGACTTCCAGCCTAATTGTTTTAATGAAGGTGGTCCCAATGCTTTGTTCCGGGTGCCAGCACCAGACTGATACATGGTGCCTTCCACCGTGTGCAGCTATTTTTCAAGCACGGTTCATTTATCATTTTAAATGTGAGACCTCCCCCCATCCACCAAGAAAATAGAGCTGGTTTGCATTGATCGGGTACAGAGGGTCCCACCTCTCCCTTCTGTTTTGAGCCACTGACACACTGGGAGGACGTAACAGTCCAAATTGGTCTAAGCAAAAGTTGACCGAGCTGCGTTATCGCTGATATGAAGCTTCAATGCACATGGACACTTAATCATTCTTACATAAAGGGACCAGCGCATGTGCTGGAACTGTGGCATGCAAATGACCTGCCAGCAACACAATGCAGGGGGATGAGGGCCTCGCTTTACATAATATTACAAAGCTATAACAATGAATGTAAATATAGGCAAGCCGGAAAGGAACGCCAATAAAGACAAACATTTAAATGAACAACTTGCAAAGGCTTCATGGATTTTTGAGCTATAACTATGATGGTTCCTATCTGGCTGTTGGACCCGTCTGACCGGTTGGGCGATTTTTTTGCAGATAATAAATAGTACATTTTGATCACCTCTGGCTAGAAGTTCCTAGTTTAGAGCCTGACTTTCAGTAATTGTTCAACATATGCTAAAATTGGTTTACCCTTTAGTTTTGCCCTTGTAATAAGACATACAGTGGACACGGATGCCGCAGGAGGTGTGGCCAAACAAGTAGATGTTGCTGGGCCTGATCAACAGCCTGGAGCGCTGGTTCCTGGGGAGGCAGTGCTGGCACAATAGACACTGAGGTAGTAACTACTACTGGAAGCCGCAGTTAGGGGAGCTTCCCTAAAATGGCTTCCGCCTTCTAGGAGATAGCCATTAGAGGTCCTACTAGACTCTAGCATTTGTCAGGGTAAGGCCGTGTGCCCAGCGCTATCTGGGTGTGAAAATTTTGGCAGCACTGGTGTGCTCTGAGCAGTAACCCCCTGGCAACATATTAAGCTGGGTACATATCTATACAATCCCTGTTTTCTTGCGACCGTTCGACCGACCATAGACGCGACCGACCATCCAGCAACAACAGCCGATACGCGTGTACACACCTGCGACGTCTGATGTACTCCTGTCCAAACAGTCGCAAGAAAAAGATTGTACCACCCTACACACTCTCTCGATTTGGGCTATTGACACGATATATATATATAATATATATATATATATATAGATATATATATATATATATATATATATATATAAACAAAACTATCATAATGGGCTGGGTTAAGGGCATACAAAAACATGCTATGGCCACAACATTGTGGCCATACCATAGCTTTTGGCATAGCTTAGCTTTTGGTTGCGGGTTTTTCTGTGTATCAAAATGCTGTAAAAACCTAGTTATTGGGGTGTAACTAGGTTTTTACCGCATTTTTGCGTTAGTGCATCCTGCCCAATGATGGAAGTGCGCCGAGAAATGCGCAGCTAGAAGAGCAAAATATGCCTCAATATGTGAGAGTTTAGTATAGGAATGAGACCCAATCTCTGACACCTCCAAGTCTTTTTCGCTCCTGAAATTTAGCGCATACACCATCGAAGGGGTTCTCCACACTTATAGCTAATTTTGGGGTCTATTTACTCTTCGCTGGAGAGTGATAAAGCAAAGTTTGTAAATGACATATCAAAGGCTGCGTTTCAAAAAATGACAGCTATAAGCTGATTGGTTGGTAATTTATCTCTCTTCAATTGCGGGAATGGAAAGGGGTTGTCACCCCTCCTTGCTTCCCAGTTGTATACAGCGGGAAGAGGCCACACCTTCCAGCATTGACTATGCCCACTTCAATTACCTGAGCCTGGCACCCAGTTGGCGCCCCTACCCCTTATTTATAAAACCGTAGCCACAAAAAGAAGCACATTTTTAGCAGATGAACTGGAGGTGCAAACGTTTGCTCAGAATGAGAACCAACCTAAATTAAATTATGTCCAACTTATTTCTTGTACACAAAACCTTTGCGCAGGAAATTGTACTTAACTCTCAGTACAAATGACCAGTAGCCAGACGGAAAGGACCACACTGGTTGGTAATTGGCTAATCAGATTGTCAAGTTTCTCCATTCATGGGGGCACATAGTGGCGGCACACAGTAGAACAGGGTAGAGCTAATTTAATAAGTTCCACTTGCCTCATTCTGCGAGCTATTCATCTGCTGCTGAATGAATGGGATTCCCCGTGGTAACTGCAGTGACAGGCCGCTTTCTTGTGGGGATGGTTGTGTTGGCTGACAATGACAATGTGCTACCAGCCGCCCTCACACTGCTCTGAAAACCTCAGGTTATTGATTAACAACTCATCACTAGACTGATGCTATTAACTGCTTGGTAAGCACTTCAGGTAGGCTTCTAAGCACCAGGATAGGGCTCAATTATTGCCCAATTTACCCTGTGACTTCAGTTGAACAGTTCAGTGTATTAAGGCCCACACACGCTAACCAATATCGACAGTGTTTCACCCTGAACTCCTGGGTGAACGATAGCGAGCATACACACAATGATATCGGTTACCGATATCGTACAGTGATGTCACCAAGACCCACTGAACATGTGGGTCTACATGTTCAGCTGACAGGGGGGTCATTAACGATTCATGGGAGCTCGCAAAGCTAACGATATTGCCATTACACATCAAGTGATATTTTAAACAATATCGCTCGGGGGGGGGGGGGGGATGAGCAATATTGTTTAAAATATCACTTGATGTGTAGGTGCAATATAGTTAGCTATGCAAGCTCCTGCGCATCGTTAATTACCTCCCACCCCCACCCCGTCAGCTCAACATGTAGACCAGCATGTTCAGCGGGTCTTGGTGACGACACTGTACGGTATCGGTAACCGATATCTGTCCAATTGCATTGGTGGCCCTTCCAAACATTCCTTTAGTGTGGTCTTTGCTAGTGGCGCCTATAGATGAAAAGGTATTAATGGCCCAGGTCTGATGGAGGGGCCCAGTGTGGCCCCTATTACATGGCAGAAGCAGTTTTTCCCAACCCAACACATGCTGCTGTATGCTGGGCTGCAGTTGGACCAAGGAGGTGCTAAAAGTACAATTTGTTTCCTGTATTTTAAGTTTGCATGGCCACAACTCCTGCAATTAGGCCAAACCCCTGGAAAAGTACCTGGGCCCAGCCAGAATCTCTACTGCCCTAGTCCTTGCTGAGACAGATCCATATCAGTAAGGGATTCAGAGATTAATGTTGAATGGCACCAAATTTAATAGCCCCCGAATATTTGCTGGGCATGAGATATATACAGTAGCCTATGAGCTTACAACCTAAAGCAAAGGTAAATGCAGGGCCGGATTAACAATGGACCTGATGGAGCTACAGCTCCAGGCCCACTCTCCAAATAGGAGAGTGGCTGAGGGTCAGGGCTTTCCAACAAGCCTGGCCCCGTGTTTCTAGCCCCCCGGGAACGAGAGATACCACCAGGCAAAGCTGGAACGTTTTCCCCCGTAGGATAACATGGGACCCACTAATTCCGACCCCCACCCGGTGCCAATGGCTGCCAGTTCCCCCTCCAGATCTCAGTCGACCCCAAATCGCTGGGCCTTCAATCTGATACCAGGATGGATCCATATGGGTTTATTGGTTCCAGAGATATTGCGGGAAAACCGTTTTTTTTTTAATTTATTTCTGAAATGTAATTTAATGGCTGTTCATGTTGTTTGAAGACAGATTTATCTGGAACCAAACGTCCCAGTTTCACGGGAACAAAATCATTCAAAGCCCACTCAAAAGTTCTTCAATATGATACTGGTCTCATGTAAACGGGTCAGTTGGTTACTAAGATATAGCTGGTTGGTTAAAGGGGGGTAAGGAGAGGGGAGTGGTTGTCTCTCCCCCTCACACCAGAAAATGCAGGGACTAGGCTGGAGTATAAGGGGTCAGCCTGGGAATGTCCCTGCATGATCCTGAGACCATATTCCCAGGTAAATTCCTGCATTTTCTGGTGTGAAAGGGGTATTATTTCAAATAGCCGGGACCTGCAGTGCTCTAAATACAGCCGGGCAGCCCCCTGCTCTCTGCCAGGCTGTCAATGGCTGTCATTTCTGCTCGGCGGTGGCTGTCCCCCAGTTACATGAGCATGTGTCCCCCTTGGCAATGAGCATGTAATCCCACATGGCAACGAGCATTGAACCCCTGGCAATGAGCATGTAGGTAAGTAGCACTTGTGTAGCATAATTTTAATAGGCATTATGTTGTTTGGCATAAAATGTAATAGACATTATGGTGTGTGGCTTAACATGTAATGGGCATTATGGTGTAAATTTTTTATGCCCACAATGCTCCTGTTTATGAAGCATATTGTGCATTATTGCTCAATCTGTTTGGTATAGTGTGTATTTTGGCTCAATCCATGTGGCATAATGTGAATATTGCCTTAATCTGTGTGGCATAACGTGAATTTTGTAGAGAAATGGAGAAGAAAGACTCTCTTTTTTTGGGGCACTCTTTATCTCAGATTACGCAAGGTAATCTGTGTGTTCAATAAGTAATATTAGGATTATAATTACATAGAGGTATCAGTTGAAGTGACCACACATTTCACTTGTTTCTGTGATGCCAGGTTGGCTGATTGGTACTCCTCGTGGATGAGAAGGACACTAAGATTGAGCTACTGGTTGATTGCTAGTATACAATGCAAGGGGAAAAGGGGAACCCAAGGCCGAGTTTCCACAATCCCCAGTTGAGGTATTATTATAATAGTAAAATATAACTTTTAATCAATACATGTTTAAAAAATTGACTAGACAGACATTTTAACAAAACATATACACACATACATATAGACAAATGTATATACACGGTAATATAAACGTTGTAAGGCAGATTATCAACAATCCTCTATTGATTCCGAGGAAATTGTCTATATGGGCCTGTGTTGATCTCTACCGGTTATAGGTCCCAATAAGCTCAGGCAATCTGTCTGGTGCTTATACTCCTTCTGATTTAACAGAAAGGAGAGAGGGGGAGATGCCCACATAAAAGGTGCTGACATATTGTCTACCAAGTTTCGGCTTTCAGTATTTTTTTTATGACTGGAATGCTGCCTCGCCCTGCAAGTATCTTAGAACATCGGTATCCTGCGGGTGCACCTTTGGAGTGCACCCGCCAATATATCTCCCTGCATTTTTCTTATGCCAGCCCCCTGCCTTTTCCAGGCATATATAATTAGTTGAAAGTATTTACACAAATACAGACACACCCATGAGCAGACCACCCAACCAGAACACTGGTCACACCCCACATTATTAGGTGCTGGCCACAACCCCTGTTATTGTGCATAATAGGCCATTGATAATTTTCAGCTCCAGGCCCATTTAGACCTTAATCTGGCTCTGGCCACGTGGACTTGTGGCCTATTATGAGAAGCGGAGAACGTAACGTATGACCAGTGCTGTATGGGTGTGGCTATTGCCATGTGGGCGTGTTCACTCCCTACGGTATTAGCTCCGATGTAAAAGAATAGCTGACGGTGAAGATCAATGGTGAAGCATTACTGAAGCTTTACGTCTATGAAACCCTCTGCTAAACTCTGCTAGTGCCACACGTGTATTTGTATCCAAATATATTAGGATTGTTTTATATGTAACAATTTTTAAGATTGAAATCTCCTATATATTTGGCTACATCTGTCACTCAAAGTGGGTGTCTGTGTCTATAACGCTCTGTTCCTGGACTTTCCTCTTAATGTGTGATTGCCTTCATCTGTGCTGAACACCTTTCTGAGAAATTAACCTGTTTAAAACAGGTGATGGCAATCATACATTAAGGGGAAGTCTAGAAACAGAGCATTGTGTCCCTCCTAGAGAGGGTCATGTTGGGAGGTATGTGACAGAGAACCAGCCCAGTGAGCCCACAGACAGTGCCAGACACCCACTGCCTTCCCATGTTGCCCAGCACTGATACTCCACAGCCACCAGGTGAGCGCCCCCCTCCCGCGATTTGCGGCAAAACCTCCCCCCCCCCGCGCCCCCCCCCCCCTCCCGCGATTCGCGGCAAAAACACCGGCTCCCCCGCGACCCCCCCTACCACGATTCGCAGCAAAAACACCCCCGCGACCCCCCCCTCCCGCGATTCGCTGCAAAAAGAACCCCCCACGACCCCTCCTGCAATTCGCGGCATAACCACCACCCCGCGACCCCCCCTCCCGCGAATCGCGGCAAACCCTCCCCCGTGACCCCCCCCCCCCCGATTCGCGGAAAAAACACCCCCCCGCGACCTCCCTCCTGCGATTCGCGGCAAAAAGAACCCCCCCGCGACCCCCCCTTGCACGATTGGCGGCACCCCCCCTGCGACCCCCCTCCCGCGATTCACGGCACCCCCCCCCCCGCAATTCGCAGCAGCCCCAGGATTAAATGGCACATGCAAAACACTGACATGGCTATGGTCGACAATGAAAAAGGTTGACATGAGTTTTTGAAGATTTATTTTTAATTTTTTCATATTCATTGTCATGTGTCGACATGGACACCAATGAAGTGGCACACTTATGTCAACATTTACATGTGTTGACCTTTCTGTGTTGATTTTTTCTTGTGGCGATTCGCGTCACACCCCCGCAACCCCCCCTCCCGCGATTCGCGGCACCCCCCGTGACCCCCCACCTCCCGCAATTCGCGGCAACCCCCCACCGGAACCCCTGTGAACCCCGCCCTCCCGCGATTCGCGGCACCCACCCCCGCGACCCCCCCTCCCGCAATTCGCGGCACCCCCCCCCGTGATTCGCGGCAGCTCCAGAATTAAATTGCACATGGAAAACACTGACATGGCTATGGTCGACAATGAAAAAGGTTGACATGAGTTTTTGAAGATTTATTTAATTTTTTGAATGTTTTCATATTCATTGTCATGTGTCAACATGGACACCAATGAAGTGGCACACTTATGTCAACATTTACATGTGTTGACCTTTCTGTGTTGATTTTTTCTTGTGGCGATTCGCGTCACACCCCCCCGCAACCCCCCCTTCCGCGATTCGCGGCACCCCCCGTGACCCCCCACCTCCCGCAATTCACGGCAACCCCCCACCGGAACCCCTGTGAACCCCGCCTTCCCGCGATTCGCGGCACCCAACCCCGCGACCCCCCCCCTCCCGCAATTCGCGGCACCCCCCGTGATTCGCGGCAGCTCCAGAATTAAATTGCACATGGAAAACACTGACATGGCTATGGTCGACAATGAAAAAGGTTGACATGAGTTTTTGAAGTTTTTTTTTTCATTTTTTGAATGGTACTTGTTTCCTAGCACGGCCACAACGATTTAGATCGTTGTGGTCGGAAGATAAAAAATCGGATCGGTCGCATCGCATGCGATTTGGTCGCATGCGATGCGACCGATCCGATCGGCCGATTTTTCACCCGATTTTTTTATTTTTTCACCAGATTTTTTTTAATTGCCCCCCCAAATGTTACTAAGTGTGCTAGACCCCACGATAGACGTGAACCCGAAGCGTGGCGAGCGCAGCGAGCCCGCGAGGGGCGGCGGTACGCGTCCTCCGACCTTTTCATTCCCCTACTATCCACTAGGGCGTGGAGTGAGAATATAATAGTGTGGCGAGCGCAGCGAGCCACCGAGCCCGAAGCGTGGCGAGCGCAGCGAGCCCCGCGAGGGGACGCGTATAACTTCACAGGTATACGCGTCCCCTCGCGGGGCTCGCTGCGCTCGCCACGCTTCGGGCTCGGTGGCTCGCTGCGCTCGCCACACTATTATATTCTCACTCCACGCCCTAGTGGATAGTAGGGGAATGAAAAGGTCGGAGGACGCGTACCGCCGCCCCTCGCGGGCTCGCTGCGCTCGCCACGCTTCGGGTTCACGTCTATCGTGGGGTCATGGCGGGCACATAAAAAATGTGAAATGGGTCATATTGACCCATTTCACCTTTTTTATCAATTTTCCCTATGTGAGATGGACTTAATCAAGTCCATCTCATCTTGTGCCATTATAATGGCACAAGACCGACACGATCCTCCCGATTTCAATGTTAAAAGATTTTTTAACATTGAAGTCTATGGAAAAATCGGGTCAATCGGTCGGTCGCATCGCGGCCGATTTTAATTGGTCGCGACCGACCGATTGACCCGATTTCTGTCAATCAAAGGCAAAAAAATGTAAAAAATCGGCCACATCGTGAGGATCGTGTCCCTTAATTAAGAGCCACGATCACTCACGATTGTGGCCGTTCTAGGAAACAAGTACCTTTTGAATATTTTCATATTCATTCTCATGTGTCGACATGGACACCAATGAAGTGCCACACTTATGTCAACATTTACATGTGTTGACCTTTCTGTGTTGATTTTTTCTTGTGGCGATTTGCGTCACACCCCCCCCACCCCCCCCCCCCACAACCCCCACTCCCGCGATTCAAGGCACACACACACACACCTCCCCCGCGATTCTCGGCACCCCAACCCGTGACCCCCCCTCCCGTGATTCACGGCACACCCCCGCGACCCCCCCTCCCATGATTCGCCGCAACCCCCGCCCCGTAACCCCCCCTCCCGCGATTCGCGGCACCCACCCCCACGACCCCCCCTCCCGCAATTCGCGGCACCCCCCCCCCGCGATTCGCGGCAGCTCCAGAATTAAATTGCACATGGAAAACACTGACATGGCTATGGTCGACAATGAAAAAGGTTGACATGAGTTTTTGAAGTTTTTTTTTTCATTTTTTGAATGTTTTCATATTCATTCTCATGTGTCGACATGGACACCAATGAAGTGCCACACTTATGTCAACATTTACATGTGTTGACCTTTCTGTGTTGATTTTTTCTTGTGGCGATTCGCGTCACACCCCCCCCCACCCCCCCCGCAACCCCCACTCCCGCGATTCACGGCACACACACAACCCCCCGCGATTCTCGGCACCCCACCCCGTGACCCCCCCTCCCGTGATTCACGGCACACCCCCCGCGACCCCCCCTACCATGATTCGCTGCAACCCCCGCCCCCTTAACCCCCCTCCCGCGATTTGCGCCAACAAACCCCGCGACCCCCCTCCCGCGATTCTCTGCAATCTCTCCCCTCCCGCGATTCGCAGCATCCACCCCCCCACAACCCCCCCCTCCTGCAATTCGCGGCACCCCCCGCGACCCCCCCTCCTGCAATTCGCGGCACCCTCCGCGACCCCCCCTCCCGCGATTCGCGGACACCTAAGTTGCAATACAGGGCATCTTTCATACAATTCTAACCATATTTCTCATATACAAACGTTCACAAATTAAGGGGGCGCAGCCCCTTACGACGGTGTGAAGAGCGCCCGTAGGGCGCGATGAATCACCTAGTCTCCTATATATTTGGCTACATCTGTCACTCAAAGTGGGTGTCTGTGTCTATAACGCTCTGTTCCTGGACTTTCCTCTTAATGTGTGATTGCCTTCATCTGTGCTGAACACCTTTCTGAGAAATTAACCTGTTTTAAACAGGTGATGTCAATCATACATTAAGGGGAAGTCTAGAAACAGAGCATTGGGTCATGTTGGGAGGTATGTGACAGAGAACCAGCCCAGTGAGCCCACAGACAGTGCCAGACACCCACTGCCTTTCCATGTTGCCCAGCACTGCTACTCCACAGCCACCAGGTGAGCGCCCCCCTCCCGCGATTTGCGGCAAAACCTCCCCCCCGCGCGCCCCCCCCCTCCCGGGATTCGCGGCAAAAACACCCGCTCCCCCGCGACCCCCCCTCCCGCGATTCGCTGCAAAAAGAACCCCCCCATGACCCCTCCCGCAATTCGCGGCATAACCACCACCCCGCGACCCCCCCTCCCGCGAATCGCGGCAAACCCTCCCCCGTGACCCCCCCCCGATTCGCGGAAAAAACACCCCCCGCGACCTCACTCCCGCGATTCGCGGCAAAAAGAACCCCCCCGCGACCCCCCCTTGCACGATTGGCGGCACCCCCCCTGCGACCCCCCTCCCGCGATTCGCGGCACCCCCCCCGCAATTCGCAGCAGCCCCAGGATTAAATGGCACATGCAAAACACTGACATGGCTATGGTCGACAATGAAAAAGGTTGACATGAGTTTTTGAAGATTTATTTTTAATTTTTTAAATTTTTTCATATTCATTGTCATGTGTCGACATGGACAACAAATGAAGTGGCACACTTATGTCAACATTTACATGTGTTGACCTTTCTGTGTTGATTTTTTCTTGTGGCGATTCGCGTCACACCGCCCCCCCACAACCCCCACTCCCGCGATTCACGGCACACACACACACCTCCCCCGCGATTCTCGGCACCCCACCCCGTGACCCCCCCTCCCGTGATTCACGGCACCCCCCGTGACCCCCCACCTCCCGCAATTCGAGGCAACCCCCCACCGGAACCCCTGTGAACCCCGCCCTCCCGCGATTCGCGGCACCCACCCCCGCGACCCCCCCTCCCGCAATTCGCGGCACCCCCCCCGTGATTCGCGGCAGCTCCAGAATTAAATTGCACATGGAAAACACTGACATGGCTATGGTCGACAATGAAAAAGGTTGACATGAGTTTTTGAAGTTTTTTTGTCATTTTTTGAATATTTTCATATTCATTCTCATGTGTCGACATGGACACCAATGAAGTGCCACACTTATGTCAACATTTACATGTGTTGACCTTTCTGTGTTGATTTTTTTCTTGTGGCGATTTGCGTCACACCCCCCCCACTCCCACGATTCACGGCAAACACACACACACCTCCCCCGCGATTCTCGGCACCCCACCCCGTGACCCCCCCTCCCGTGATTCGCCGCAACCCCCGCCCCGTAACCCCCCCTCCCGCGATTTGCGGCACCCACCCCCGCGACCCCCCCTCCCGCAATTCGCGGCACCCCCCCGCGATTCGCGGAAGCTCCAGAATTAAATTGCACATGGAAAACACTGACATGGCTATGGTCGACAATGAAAAAGGTTGACATGAGTTTTTGAAGTTTTTTTTTCATTTTTTAAATGTTTTCATATTCATTCTCATGTGTCGACATGGACACCAATGAAGTGCCCCACTTATGTCAACATTTACATGTGTTGACCTTTCTGTGTTGATTTTTTCTTGTGGCGATTCGCGTCACACCCCCCCACCCCCCCGCAACCCCCACTCCCGCGATTCACGGCACACACACACCCCCCCGCGATTCTCGGCACCCCACCCTGTGACCCCCCCTCCCGTGATTCACGGCACACCCCCCGCGACCCCCCCTACCATGATTCGCCGCAACCCCCGCCCCCGTAACCCCCCTCCCGCGATTTGCGGCAACCCACCCCGGGACCCCCCTCCCACGATTCTCTGCAATCCCTCCCCTCCCGCGATTCGCAGCATCCACCCCCCCACAACCCCCCCTCCTGCAATTCGCGGCACCCCCCGCGACCCCCCCTCCTGCAATTCGCGGCACCCTCCGCGACCCCCCCTCCCGCGATTCGCGGACACCTAAGTTGCAATACAGGGCATCTTTCATACAATTCTAACCATATTTCTCATATACAAACGTTCACAAATTAAGGGGGCGCAGCCCCTTACGACGGTGTGAAGAGCGCCCGTAGGGCGCGATGAATCACCTAGTGCTGTAATAAGCAGCTAACTGACCGCATTCTAGGACCCCATTATCCTTTAATCCACTTGAAACTGGAGGGTTTACAACATCTCGAAGGTCCAAGCGGAGAGCTGTAATTGTGGGGAAGGTGTGGTGAAAGTGGCAGATTAAGGAAATTAGCACTACTGAGAGACGGAGACAAAAAGCATCTAAGATGCGAGGACACCAACGTACTCCATGGACGTTCCTTGCATATCCAGAAACAAATGATATGTCTTCAAAAAGGTTCCATTGAAACTGATGAGAACCTCATACACTAGCCGATTTTGGTCAGATTTCTGCCAGATCAGTCGGATCTGGCAGAAATCGGACCAAAATCGGCTAGTTTGGATGTCCCCTCAGATCCGATGCGCGGTCCCGTGCGCATCGGATCTGCGTCGGGTGGTCGGACCTGCTGCACGTCCGACCACCCGACTTGGGACCTAGTGCGGCGGTAGAGGGAGCAGGGGGGGCTGGGGACGCTGCGGGGGACACAGGCGGCATAGAGCCGCGCAGGGGGAGACGGCGGGAGCTGTCAGTATTGAATAAAAAAAAAAAAGCCCATACAATGCATGGGCGGCCTGTGATTGGCTGAGCGCTCTCTCAGCCAGTCAGCAATTGGCTGAGAGAGCGCTCAGCCAATCACAGGCAGCCCATTCATTGTATAGGCTTTTTTTTCTACCATTGACAGCTCCCGCCGGCTCCCCCTGCCCGGCTCTATGCCGCCTGTGTCCCCCGCAGCGTCCCCAGCCACCCCCGCTCCCTCTACCGCCTCGCCGCACAGACGCTGGGGGGACACAGACGTGTCACCCGCAGCGTCCCCAGCCCCCCCTGCTCCCTCTACCGCCTCGCTGCACAGACGCTGGGGGGACACAGACGTGTCACCCGCAGCGTCCCCAGCCCCCCTGCTCCCTCTACCGCCTCGCCGCACAGACGCTGGGGGACACAGACGCTGTCCCCCGCAGCGTCCCCAGCAGCGGGGGACACAGAGTCCCCAGCCCCCCCCCCCCCCCCCCTGCTCCCCGGGTTTTTTTACATGTGATAAATCGAGACGATTTATCACATGTAAAAAATGGCACATCAAGTGCCAGTCTAATCAAGCTCCCCCGGGGAGCAGCCGGGGAAGCTCAGGGGGAAGTCGGGGGCGACTTGTCCTAAGGACAAGTCGCCCTAGTGTATGGGGGCCTTAAGATCATCCTGTTATCAGCCACACAAGATAAACGTGGTGAGAATAATGCGGTACACAAACACAGTAATTAGCGGTGCCTGAGAATCAGCAGCGGCTGCCTACCCTGGGCTACAGCACCTTTCAAAGGGGGCGATTCAGGTCCGAATTTGCTCCCTCGGCCGATGGTGTGGGTTTATGCATGCGCAAATATGTGCAACAGGAATCTTGGGGCCCCAGTAAACTGACATCTATGGGGCCCCCCTTGCGCAGCGCATTTTTATTACATTGCATATCGAATGTCTGTTTTTATTATTACAAAAAAACCACGGATGATTAATATTCACTATGCAATGTAATAAAAATATGCTGAGCACGGTGGGACACAATATAATGTGCGCTTGGTTTATACCTTTACTTTATATAGTGAAGGATTATTTTTATGATTAATAACTGCCTGTTCATAAATAAGACAGAGCGAGTGACAGCGCCTCCACACTTTCACTTTTACATTAGCGTCAGGCTGCAGTGGGGGAGGGATAGGCTGCTGCAAGGGAGGATTAGGGCAAGGGGGGTAGGGGGAGAAGGTTAGCACACTTACAGAGACCCTGTTGGGATTCTCCGTATCGAGGTGCTGGGGTTCAGTGCCTCAGCACAGTCCAAAATTCAAATAGGGTAGCCACACCAACTGCCAGTAAGTCAGTTTGGAATGGCAGTTAGTGGCAGTTGCTGTGCCTCCCCTACTTGAATTTTGAACTGCGCTGCAGCTCCACCTCTGGAGCCTTCCCTGCTGGGGTCACTTTTTTGAACGCTTCCATCATCACCACTGGGATATTACATATATCCCTTATTTACAATAGCTTCTTAAATTAAAAAGTAGTGGTGTTGTCTATAGCAACCTGATTCTAGATATTTTTTTTCTATTGCATCCATCAGTAAATATGACAAAACAAGCTACTGTACCTGTAGTACATTTTTATTTATTGATTTGTTTAGAAGCGATGATGTATGTCTACAAGACACATGGTGGGAAATTTACTAAGAATACGAATGCAAAAAGTTGCATTCGTATTTTTAATACGAATTAATACGACTGCATACCTCGTATGCTTTGTTGTGTTCCGGAGGGGGATTTACAAAGCAGTCAAATACGACTGCTTTGTAACCCTCTGATGTTGTATTAATTCATATTAGCGGCCGTATATACGGCCACTAATACGAATTAGTGTAGGCATTCTGCATGGATCAGTCAGATCTGTGCAGGCTGCAAGGTGTAATAAAAAAAAAGAAAAATAAATAAATAAAACGGAGTGGGGTCCCCCCCACAGCCGTAACCAGCACCAGGCTGACAGAGCTGGGGCCGGTAATTAAAAATCAGGGAACCCGACAAATAGGGGTTCCCTGATTTTTAACAACCAGCCCCAGGCTCCAGGTCCAGGGCTGGTTCCCAAAATATGGGGGACAAAATGACTAGGGGTCCCCTGTATTTTAAGAACCAGCCCCAGGCTCAACCAGCCAGCAGGGTAATGCCACAGCCGGGGGGAGACTTTTTATACAAGTCCCCCCAGCCAAAGCATTACACTCTGACCAGTCAGCCTGGCCAGGGGCCCTGGGGGAGTGGGGACCCCCCTAATAAAGGGGTCCCCCCCCTCCAGGACTTACCTGACCAGGCTGAAGCCTGGTGCTGTCCTCGATGCCCCTGGGCGGTGGGCATCGAGCTCTGCCTCTCCCGGGTTCCAGGAGAGATGAGAAAAAAATAGAATAAACTATTGTTTTTAACTGTGGAACTATGAGTCCCAGCAAGCCTTCCCTGCAAGCGGGGACTTGGAGAACCACAAGTCCCAGCCTGCAGGGCATTAAAGGGCCCGCTGGGTCTTGTAGTTCCACAGTTAAAAAAATAGTTAAATATACACACACTGACCACACCAGAAAAATAAAACTTTAATACATACATAAAACACATACTGATACTTATCTATCTTGATCCCGTAGGTAGGTCCCTGGGTCCCGGGTCCCTGGCTCTTGTGTCCGGTGTCCGGGGTCGGTGTCCGGTCCGAAGAAATCCATGGTGGACCTGTGGAAGGAAAGCCTACTCACCCAGGTCCTCCATGGAAGTTCTTCAGTGTTGATCCGCCGTAGTCCAGGACTTCTTCCAGGTTCTTCCCGCAGCGGACTGAGAGGTGCAGAGATGTTTCATCTTCCGCGCCTCTCATCAGAATGATTCTATTGGCTGCTCAGCGGCGCTTCTGATTGGCTGCTGAGCAGCCAATAGAATCATTCTGATGAGAGGCGCGGAAGATGAAACATCTCTGCGCCTCTCAGTCCGCTGCGGGGAGCTGCCGGAGTCGCCGGCAGCTTGAAGAACCTGGAAGAAGTCCTGGATTACGGCGGATCAACACTGAAGAACTTCCATGTAGGACCTGGGTGAGTAGGATTTCCTTCCACAGGTCCACCATGGATTTCTTCAGACCGGACACCGACCCCCGGACCCGGACACCGGAGCCAGGGACCCGGGACCCAGGGACCTACCGACGGGATCAAGATAGGTAAGTATCAGTATGTGTGTTATGTATGTATTAACGTTTTGTTTTTCTGGTGTGGTCAGTGTGTGTTTATTTAACTATTTTTTTAACTGTGGAACTACAAGACCCAGCGGGCCCTTTAATGCCCAGCAGGCTGGGACTTGTGGTTCTCCAAGTCCCAGCTTGCAGGGTAGGCTTGCTGGGACTCATAGTTCCACAGTTAAAAACAATAGTTTATTCTATTTTTTTACACACAATCAGCTCGATACCCACCACCCAGGGGCATAGACGACAGCACCAGGCTTCAGCCTGGTCAGGTAAGTCCTGGAGGGGGGGACCCCTTTATTGGGGGGTCCCCACTCCCACAGGGCCCCTGGCCAGGCTGACTGGTCAAAGGGTTAATGCTTTGGCCAGGGGGACTTGTATAAAAAGTCTCCCCCCGGCTGTGGCATTACCCTGCTGGCTGGTTGAGCCTGGGGCTGGTTTTTAAAATACGGGGGACGGCTAGTCATTTTGTCCCCCCTATTTTGGGAACCAGCCCTGGACCTGGAGCCTGGGGCTGGTTGTTAAAAATCAGGGAACCCCTATTTGCTTGGTTCCCTGATTTTTAATTACCGGCCCGGCTCTGTCGGCCTGGTGCTGGTTACGGCTGTGGGGGGGGGACCCCACGCCGTTTTTTTTATTTATTCGATTTTATTTTTTTACACTGAAGCCAAATACGACAGGAAAATAAGGTGTATTTTTCTGCCATATTTTCGTGGCCATTAGCGGCCGTATTTTCTATACGGCCGCTTAGTAAATCGATGGTGTAGACATTCGTATTTGTAAATACAAATACGAATGTCCCATCCATAGGAGTATGAATTGACATATTTTCGGGATAGTAAATCCCGAAAATACGAATGTTTAAAAAAAGGTGTATTTATGCCTACGAATACACCTTTTTTTTTTACGAATTTAGCTTAGTAAATTTCCCCCATGGTGTAAAACTCGGGGTATACAGTATACGCCGGTATTTATCTTATTTAAAACAGTGATACAGCACTAATTCTAACAAGTTACATCTGGTCTTTGCAAAGATCTCTCCTTGGAATTTACCTGGAGCATCTATCTTGATGAAGGTATCCTGCGTCCTACTGCATATCATTCCTAAACTTAATGGGACAAGTCCCGCCCCTAACTGAGAAGTTTGTAAAATCTGCGAACACTGAGTCTCCTGTACTGCTCGGTGGACAGCTCTGTACATTAATGTAAGGGGGTAATTGGAGATCAGCATTTGTACAGTATATGAATTAATCCATGAACAAAACATGCAGTAAAATACTGTAGGAATTCACAAGCATTCTGTCCCTGTGATATCACTCTGCAGCCTTAACGGCGCATATGCACCACCACCGCCAATTGGCTCATAACTGTCATTTCTCAAACACAGCCTGTAACTTGGCAGTTAGGGGCTGATTTGTTCCTTATTTATTTTTTTATACTCTTTCCCAAACATTTTTTCTTTATTTATGTCCAAGGATTTATTTCTTATTCCTATTGGCAGCAGATATTGTTTCTCACTTGTGCTGGTATATTATCAGGGGTAGAAGTGCATTAAGCACATTCTGGTTACCACCATAATCCAAGGTGATAATAATCTGACCTTGGCTTTCACCTGGGACCCTCCAAGGAAGTGAGCATGCAGGTCACGGCCCCAGGACTAGTCTTATGCTGCTTTCAGACCGCAAAACTGGCTTTGACCAGGTATTTTCAAAAGTTTCTAATAACGGGTCTGCCAGCTAAAACCCCTTTCACATCGCATGTCTTTAAACAGTATTTCAATGCAGTTTTTGTTCCTTATTTATTTATTTATTAACAGTTTCTTATATAGCGCAGCATATTCCGTTGCGCTTTACAATGGCAGACAGTGATACAACAAAACAGGGTATTTACAGACAGTCAAAATGTAGGAGGGCCCTGCTCGCAAGCTTACAATCTATAGGGAAATAGGCATTGATACATAAAGATAGATACTGTATTCTTTATTGCATCGATTCCACCAGAACGCAAGGTTCTATGACTGGTTCTGGAATTTGATAAGCTTGCCTGAAGAGATGAGTCTTCAGGGAACGCTTCTAGGTTTGGAGACTGGAGGAGAGTCTTATTGTGCTTGGGAGGGCATTCCACAGAGTGGGTGGCAGCCCGAAGAAAGTCCTGCAGTCGGGAATGGGAGCGAGTAATGAGTGTGGATGAGAGACGCAGATCTTGGGAGGAGCGTAGAGGTCGTGTTGGATGATATTTTGAGATAAGAGAAGATATGTATGTTGGTGTAGTTTGGTTTATGGCTTTGTGTGTAAGTAAAAGAATTTTGTATTGAATACGGTAGAATACAGGTAACCAGTGAAGTGACTGACAGAGTAGCTTTGCAGACGATGAACGTCTGGCTAGGAAGATTAGCCTTGCAGCTGCATTCATAATGGACTGTAGTGGTGAGAGTCTGTATTGGGGAAGGCCAATAAGGAGACTATTGCAATAATCAATGCGTGAGATGATGAGAGCATGGATTAGAGTTTTTGCAGTGTCTTGTGTAAGGTAAGGGCGAATTTTAAAATATGTTTTTTAGGTGCATGTGGCATGATTTTGAGACAGATTGAATGTGGGGTACAAAGGAAAGTTCTGAGTCAAGGATAACACCTAGGCAGCGAGCTTGAGAGGTGGGAGTGATTGTCATCTTCTCAACAGCGATAGAGATATCAGGTTGGTAACTACTATTTATTGGGGGAAATATAATTAATTCTGTTTTTGAGATATTAAGTTTGAGGTGGCGAGAGGACATCCAGGATGAAACAGCAGAAAGGCATTCAGAGACACGGCTCAATACAGATGGGGACAGGTCCGGGGAGGATAGGTAGAGCTGAGTATCATCCGCATACAGATGATACTGAAATCCAAAGGTGCTGATTAGTTTGCCAAGAGATGAGGTATAGATTGAGAAAACATCTGACGGTCACATCACTTGCTCTTGGCTGGCTTGTGGCTCTCGGTCTTCTTGGGCAGCAACACGGCCTGGATATTGGGCAGTACGCCTCCCTGGGCGATGGTCACTCCACCCAGCAACTTATTGAGCTCTTCATCGTTGCGCACAGCCAGCTGCAGGTGGCGGGGGATGATGCGGGTCTTCTTGTTGTCGCGGGCAGCGTTACCGGCGAGCTCCAGAATCTCAGCCGTCAGATATTCCACCGCGGCCAGATAGACGGGAGCACCGGCTCCCACACGCTCCGCATAATTTTCCTTTCTCAGCAGACGGTGAACGCGACCAACCGGGAACTGTAGACCGGCACGAGATGAGCGAGTCTTGGCCTTTGCCCGGGTCTTGCCGCCTTGTTTGCCTCTTCCTGACATGCTAAAATGTTCAATGGGCGCGTTCACAATGGATAAAAAAAAACAGGTCTGAAACGGGTAGGACCCTGCTTTATTACCGTTTAGAAATACCAGTTCAATAGAACCGGTAAATTCACTCTGCACCTTTCATACTGCACAAATTACCGTTTTAAAACAGTAAAAAAACTGAAAAATAACAGGTAAAAAGTGCAGTTTAAAGGGGGTAACATTACAGCAGCTGTCTATGGAAGAACAGGACGTAACTCAAAGCCAGTATGTAGGACAAGGTTGGGGCAGGGTGACTGCCAAGTAAGCAGGGCCATTGGATGACACACACCCAAATGTGCACATCTTCTACATACAGGCGGCTTTCTATTGAGTATCTTCTGTATTTAGGCTAAAAGTGGTGCTGTCAGGAGTTGGGAGGAACACAGACAGGTTTGTCTCACTTCTTATATCATTTTTATCATATACTATTTAGTTACCAGCCCGTCAAAATCATTTGCACACAAAATATTTCCAAAACACCTTCCACCCTACGCAATGTAGAGGCAGCATAGGGGCTGACAACACTGACAGCCAAGAAGTCGACGTGAGTCTTTTCACGTTTTTTTTTTTTTGAGCCAACATGTGCCGACAGGCGGTATTTCATACCCTACCATCCACTACGGTGTGGAGGGAGAATATAATAGTGTGCCAGGCTCAGCGAGGCGCCGTGCTCAAAGCATGGCGAGCGCAGCGGTACACTTAGTCGGTGTCCATGGTGACTATGTCAACATATGGGATAAAAAAAAACGGAAAAGGTCATGTCGACCTTTTGACTATCGACCTTCCCTATGTCGGCCTAATGCTTACGTCAACCTAATGCTTTGACCTAATGTGTGTTGACCTAGTGGTGTCAACCTAAATGCTTGTCAACCTAGTTACTGTCTATCCAATGATCCCTTTCCTGTGAAAACACCTGCATTTAATGCATACTTGCCTACTTTTGAAAACTAGTTTCAGGGAGATTATAGTTGGCAGTAGAATTTTGCACAGAATTTTGAGCGGTGTGTCATGCTCCACCCAAAGGGCGTGTCTAGTTCCATATACAGTATGGAGACATTGTGAAAAGAGATTGTGAACGTGGCACCTAGAAGCGTGGGTGTGTACTGATACATCTGAGAGGAATCTTTTATAATGGCTTATATCCAAATGTAGATGAGCCCCAAAGCAGTAAGTAAGAGCTACTATACTTGGTAAAGTGCTGGGAAATGGCGCTGATGATTCAATGTGAATATATCTGTCTCTCATTCCTTTTTCCCAAAATATAACAGTGTAATGTGGGCTAGGTGAAATGAGGGAGATTGCTAGACTAATGAGGGAGAGAGGGAGATTGCTGCTATGTCAGGGAGTCTCTTGCAGAATGCAGGAAGGTAGGTAACTATGATGTAACAGTGTAATGTGGGCTAGGTGAAATGAGGGAGATTGCTAGACTAATGAGGGAGAGAGGGAGATTGCTGCTATTTCAAGGAGTCTCCTGCAGAATGCAGGATGGTAGGCAACTATGATTTAGCGATTACCCTGACTCCAGCCAGTAAAAGACAACTTCTGTACCTAACAGACTGTATCTGTAACCGCACCTCATTATTTGCATGAGCGACACAGCCTCAAAGCTGTTTATCGTGAAAGTTCCCCATTCATTCACTTGACCACGGTTGCACATTTGCATACCGTTTAAATCTGATATCTCTGCCTCACAAGGCAAAAAGCACTTACTGAGACCTGCTCTAGTTTGTAATGACAATTGCTGGCCCTTGCTATAAATTGCACTATACTAGAATTCCGCCTTTTGTCCTCAAACCTCCTAATCTCCTCTCTTAAAGATAAGAATAGCTTGTGTCAGTCACTGGCATTCCGACACCCAGGAAGCCTTCTCCCGCTGCAGTTCCGCATTGAAAAGCAGAATAAAGAGATTACTTCCCTTATAGGAGACTGGGGAGACAGGAATTTATGGGGATGTTCGGAGATGTGTACGTGTGAACTAGAGATATACTGTACATTGCCATAGACCTATAGAATGGGAGCTCTTGGGAGCGAGGCCCTTTCTCCTCTTGTTGACTCCAAAAATTTCTGTAATCTGCAGTTTGCAATTATTCACATACTGTGTGCGATCCATACCGTACCTACCCTCCTGGGACGGCTGGGGGCTCCTGAAAATCCAGTAGCCCTTCTGGCCCCTGGGAAAATTAACCTGGCTCCCACTGCACACAGCCTTATCCCCCCCCCCCCCCCTTCCATACCGCCTACAACCAACAATAAAAGTGGGCGGCCCGGGAGCCCTAATGCGTTTCGTGGTGAAATGCGTCATCGTAGCCCCGCCCCCACACTGCTGGTACTCTAGACATTGTAGAGTAGGGCGTGGCTGCCATGATGCCACGGAGAATAGCGCTCTCTCCTCCTTCGCCGACTTCAGGCAGTTCTCTCCCGGAGGGGGCAGCTGGAATTTTGGTAAATATGATGTATATTTGTAAATATATATATGTAAAGCTGAGTCTATAAAAGTGTCTTGCTTGATCATCCATGTTCCATCCAGTGTGTACAGATGGGTCCACCTTTGTTGATCCCATGTCTTTCCGTCTCACCGCACCATTCACCAAGAATGTCCCAAGAGTGTGTGTGTGAGACACTTGCGCGTCCCATTTGCGGCAATGGGACGTGCGTGTGTGTGAGACGCTCGAGTATCCCTGTCTCGGCAAAAGGTGCGCCGAGACAAAAAGACATAACATGCCCAAAGGATGAACAAAGGGTGATCCCTCTGTACAGTGCTATAAATCCATTTGGTAAAGTTATATAATAAAGTTAATAATAATATAAAAATACTAGCAGTTGACTCCCTGTCATTGCCAAGAGATTATTTTTTTTGGTACTTAGTTTCACGATGGGCGATATATCGGATGCGATATCGGCCTATATATTGGCCGATCCGATGCGATCCGTTTTTTACCTGTTCATAACCCCACTATCCCCTATGCATGGAGTTGATTTTATATAGTGTGGAGAGCGCAGCGAGCCACCGAGCCCGAAGCGTGGCGAGCGGACGCGGATTACTGCACTCGCCACACTATATAAAGTCAACTCCATGCGTAGTGGATAGTGGGGTTATGAACAGGTCAAAAATTGCATCAGATCCGCCGATATCGCATCCAATAGAAACTAAACAAGTACCATTTTATTCATTGAAACATTTTTTTTCTTTCCCATTTTTATAGCTGAACTGTCTGTCTTAATAACTTCTGTTGCAAAAATTCCATGGACTTACCTATAGTGGATGCAAGGGTTACCATTTCTATAGGGAACAGAGGCTTAGGGGTCCTGGACCCGGGTTATAACATTGCATACCAATTTTATAGATTTGCCTGCTAAGCAATCTTATCCATGGCCCAGCCTGAATTGTGTGACATTATATTTTCACTGAGAACATTAGTGTAGTAGATGGTATAATGGTGACGGGCACCTGTAATGTGGTATAATTTGAATGGGGAAGCAATGTAATGTGGCACAATGTGAACGAGTGGGGACTGTAAAGTATCATAATCTGATCTGCACATTGTAATGTGGATTTCACTGTAATGTTACTTAAGATCTTT
Source organism: Crinia signifera (assembly GCF_055691185.1). Classification (NCBI taxonomy): domain Eukaryota; kingdom Metazoa; phylum Chordata; class Amphibia; order Anura; family Myobatrachidae; genus Crinia; species Crinia signifera. The sequence continues at coordinate 39,603,205 of NC_139226.1, read as the reverse complement.
AATGTGGCTCATTATGACATGGTGGCACTACAGTGGGAATAATATGAATTGGGGCACTGTAACATGGCATAATTTGAACGAGAGGGCATTTTAATGTGGCACAGTATGAACAAGGGGCACTGTGATCTGGCATAGTGCAGAATGCACTTAACACTGACGGTACATCCCGCCACACATCACCGTTATTCGCATTGTTAATAATCACATTTGCGATTATTAAGAGCATGGATTAGAGATTTTTCACTGTCTTGTGTAATGTATGGGTGTAGTTTGAATATGTTTTTGAGATGCATGGAACAAGATTTTGAGACAGATTGAGGGCCAGATGTATCAAGCTTCAAAAATTGAGAAAATGAAGAGTGATAAACCGCCAGCCAATGAGCTCCTACCTGCCATGTCACAGGCTGGGTTTAAAAAATTACAGCTAGGAGCTGATTGGCTGGTTGTGATCACTCTTCACTTTATCACTTTTTGTAGGTTGATACATCTGGCCCTTTGTGTGGGAAACAAAGAATAGTTCAGAGTCAAAGAGGAGACCTAGGCAGCGAGCTTCTAGGCTAGGATTGATTGTTGAACAATTATAGAAATATGAGGTTATAAACTACTATCAGTGGAAATAGAATAATTCTGTAAATATTAGGTTTGGGGCGGTGAGATGATACCCAAGTTGAAACCTCAGAAAGGCATCCAGTAACATGGAGAGTCACAGACATGGTGGTGCAGTTGCTAAACCCTTTGACTACAAACTGAATTTGTCAACATTGGTGTGAAAATTGAAAAGCAAACATTTTTTTCATCATAATGACCTTTAATATTTACCTTATATAGGAAATATAATTTTTTTTTGTAAATTTTTTTATTTGAATTTGTATAACAAATGTGAGCGATGCTGGCATTTTTAGCCGATATTTTGCATATCTCTCAAAGGGATGTTGTCATTTTTAGTGGATAGTTTGTTCATCTCTCACAGATGTTGGCACTCCTAAGGGTTAAACAAAGGCCCCAAAGATGGGTTTGGTGAAATTGTACAGTGAAGGTTGCCACCATAATTCAATGACTCTATCATCAATCACCTAGACCCCCCACTTCCTGACTGAGCTGGGCCCACTATCCCAGGAGTCTCTAAGAAACTCCCAGAAAGTTGGTAACTATAGTTAGTTACCAAGCGTAGAGGAGCGTAGGTACATAATGGAGGATAATGGGATATATTATTACAATCATCACCACCTATATGCCTGAAGATAGCTGTGGTATATAAAGTAACTTAATATTACATATTGTGTGACTTTGCTCCAAGAATGGAGCTCTGTACATCTTGGTAAATAAGCATTCTGAGTCCAGGCACCAATCACACCTGAATTTGTTACATCATGGGCTGCGTGCACCATAGAATGTACTGTGTGCTTGTGCCATGAAAGGGTTAATAATTGCAGCGTTGGTCACATTTTCTGGGTAATCCTGAACCAACGACAAGTCAGGCAAAGCTATGCAAATTATGCAAATGAGAAGGACCTGGTATATTTGCATTAAAAAAATCTCTCCTTCAAATAGATTTTAAACTGCCAGTCTGCAACCTGATCTCCTCCAACCAGCAGCAGACGCTAGTCTGTGACTGACTGCACTCTGTAAGCATACAGCTACCTGTACCATAGACAGATTAAGGTAGGGGGAGGGAGGCACAGAGCATAATGTAACCTGGGCTCCCCCTGGAGTGCACAGACTACTAGCTGTCCCTCTTAAGCAGCAGCAGAACCAGGTTGTCAGAATCTAAGCAGAAGTGTAGGTTTCATGAGCTGGAATGCGTCATGTTGGGAGAAATGCATAATCGAATATAACCCACCCCACCACCACAGCCTTCCTCTTGGGCCCTCCTGTCATAAGTTTCCTGGGCACCCCCAAGGCAGTGAGGTAGGTAGGCAAATATTCCTCTTTTCCTCTTCTAACTGTAGGCATGAACTAGGGCTAGTGTTTATATAGAGGGAGACCTGCAATGTTGTGGTCCCTCTGAAATTGTTCAACTAGCCACAGGTCAGCCCGGCATCAGTTCTGTTCTCCACCGAGGACATAAAACCATGATCCACTGAGTACAAACAGCCCTGGTGCCAGTGGAGGCTCCTACGTGAGTGTAGAAAGGTGGCTGCCGCTGGCCACACTGCCATATAGCTGCTGCCACCCAGAGTCCCGGCACTGCACAATGCGTTGACAGGCATTGGTCCTGGAGCATGCACAAAAGCCTGGCTTCTATGGTCTGCATCGACTGCAGCCCATAGAAGCTGGCTAGGGCTGCACGGTAAGGTAGGGAGTGGCTTCTGACATGAAACCAACTATCTGTCTATTGCAGCCTGGCCTGGCAGTCCTTGTGGGAGAGAACACATCCCAATGGAACTGCCTTTACTGCAGGTGACTGGCAGGTAGGATGTCCAATAAGAAGTCATTGCCAGTCACAGTGAGCCAGTGCAGACTTAGACGTCATCTGGCTCACTGATGCTGAGCATGGTGGCAGATTTTTCTATGGGGGCTGCCGTCCTGCAGCCCATAGGCAAAATCCACCACTACCACTAGGGCACAGAGATAATGGGTAGTAGTATAAATCATATTGTTTTTGACAGGTCCAGTACTGGCCCCAGCAAGGGTGCTATGAGGTTTTCTTAATTTGCCCAGTGCCCGGGATGCCAATATGGAATGAAGAGGACATTTCCCAATGGACTAAATGAGTAATGTATGTCTAAACGAGGGACGTGTTTTTTATTTATTTTTATAAATGACTTTTTTCTTTGGTGTTAAGTCCTGTCATCATTTTAAAATAATTTTATAGGTGCTGCAACGTGCCACTAGGTCTTTGATTCCTGGGTATGATGACACTCTTGGCTTTCAAAGTGCTATTATGCCCTGGCAACCTTGCTGGGGCCAGTAGGCCACCTGTATTATTTAGAATATTCTCTATTACCTTTGTACCCAAGTCCACTTCCCTTGTGCAAACAGCCCTGATGCCAGCTGTCCTCGGGTTGGAGGAATCATGGATAGGAGACTCCACACTGGGGTCACATTTGAGTTCTTTCACCAAGCAAAAATGTTGGGACCTCCTAGTTTCCATTTGCTCAATGGAACTTTACCTTTATCTACACATTTTATAACAAAAAGTTTACTTTGGTTTTTCGAGCTTATTATACCCAAATCTCAAATGCCCTGAATATATACTAGATAGATACGTGTTGCTGGCTGTTAAATAACAAGACCGATGCAAAAATATTATGTTTAATTATATTAAGTACATTTTAACTCCGTTTCCCTTCTATGTATTCCTCCTACGCAGCCACACACCACTGCATTCTTGATTTCCATTGGTCAAAGCCATGTAGCTCATTATCTGTCAGCTGTCTCAACAGCTCTGTCATTTTCTTCTACACGTCAGTAACTGATGCAAAACAATTTTCTTGAGTACAGATTTGACTTTAGGGAAAAGAAAGGCGTTTCTAGGACTGGTGAGGATGGAGGGTATTCTAGCGCTGCAATCTGTTTGTTGGCCAAAAACAGCTTCACAGAGAGAGCTGTGTGGTCTAGTGCATTGTCCTGATGGCGGATTAAACCATTTTTCTCAAAATTCTGCCTCATTTTTTGAGATTTATTTTTTTCCGGAAAGTTTCTAGAACAATTGTCTTGTATTCTATTGTATAGTAATGATGATTCACTGTTTTTCCCAGTCTGCTAAAATGACACTCGATATAAAAACCCAATTAGCATGGCTTTGAATTTGGATTTGCTTTGACGTGCTTCCCTCATTCTTGGTGATGATAGTCTTTTCCCATGCATGGACTAGTGTTTTGTCTCAGCAATGACCGTCACTAAATCTTTTGTGCCACTCAAACTCACGTGCATGTGACATATAATCTTCCCCATAATCCTCGGTTATCGTTCGGAAAGATTTTGTGGACATTTTTTACAATTTAACTAAACTAAATAGACATTTTCATTTAATTAAAGTTAACCCGTTGCTCTATTTTGACCAATGTAAAAATGCCCAAATCTGACTCTCTGCACATGTTACATCTGCCCCACCTGCAGCGCACATGGTTTTGTCCATTTGCAAAAAAAATGTGCCCTGCGATAAGATCTGAATTAGGCCCAATGTAACTCACGCAATTTCATGTACAGGCTCTTATTTAATAGCAACACCTCATAGATAAGACAGACAAACGACTACTTAGAAAGTTCATATCTTTATTTGCATTTTACACAGGAATATAAAGCTTTTGTTTTGTTACTAGGATATTTGCATACGCACAGACATGAGGCTGCTGGAAAGGATACGTATAGTCATTTATTTGTAAAACGTAACCTCTTTGAGGAGGATGACAGGGTCTGACAGTATATTATATAATATCGTTGGTTGCTGCCATAACAGTAGTAGTAGTAGTATGTTTATTTATAAGGCGCCACAAAGTGTCAGCAGCGCCGTACATAGCAAAAAAAAAAAATGACAAGGTAACGTACAGGGTGTGTTGAAAAATACAGTATAAATAGGGGTATAGCTGGTAGAACTAAAATCAGCATCAGTTCAGAGGTAGGTGTCAAGATTGTCGAGGAGACTGAGGATGAAGTAGAGGAAGGGAAGAACAGGACAGGAGGACAGGTGAGGTAAAGAGGTAGGGTGAGTATGTGAGGCAGGAGGACCCTACTCATAAGAGTTAACATACTAAAAGGAGGTGGGAAAAACAATAGGTAAGTAGGAACGGATGGGAACGGAGGCAGGATAGGAGGATCAAAAGAGGTTAGGAGGAGGGACAGTATGCACCTTATACAAGGGGATTAGACTATACAGGGAGTAGGTAGGACATGGCAAGCATGTGCCAAAGCAGGAAGACTGCCAATGTCTGGCTACATGCAGCCCAGTCCATACTTGCCTACTTTTGAAAACTAGTTTTATGGAGATTATAGTTGGTAGTAGAATTCTGCACAGTGCCTCATTGAGGGGGGGTGTCTAGTTCTATATATGGAGAGATTGTGAAAAGAGATTGTGAATGTGGCACCTAGAAGCGCGGCTGTGTACTGCTACATCTGAGAGGAATCTTTTTAAATGACCAAATGTAGATGAGCCCTAAAGCAGTTAGTAAGAGCTACTATACTTGGTAAAGTGCTGGGAAATGGTACTGATGAATCAATGTAAATGTATCTATCTCTCATTCCGGTACTTGTGGAGTATCACGGCTCCCACGACCTGCATCGTATGCAGATCGTATGCTAAAAGTCGCATCGCATCGCATGTGGCATACGATGGCATACGATGCGATGCGATGTTTTACCGATTTTTGACTATTTTAGCTCAAAAATCGTATGCCATCGCATAACATCGTATGCCATATGTAGTGGCATACGATGTCATACGATGCGATACGATGTTTTACCGTTTTTTGAGCAAAAATGGTCAAAAATCGGTAAAACATCGGATAACATCGTATGCCATATGTAGTGGCATACGATGTCATACGATGCGATACGATGTTTTACCGATTTTTGAGCAAAAATGGTGAAAAATCGGTAAAACATCGGATAACATCGTATGCCATATGTAGTGGCATAGGATGTCATATGATGCGATACGATGTTTTACCGATTTATGAGCAAAAATGGTGAAAAATCGGTAAAACATCGCATGGCATCGTATGCCATCGATGCGATACGATGTTTTACCGATTTTTGAGCCATTTTAGCTCAAAAATCGTATGCGATCGCATCGGATGCCATACGATGGCATCCGATGCGATGCGATGGCACCCGATTTTGCACTGAAATGTGTATTAAAGTAGTGAAATGCCCCCAAATGCCATTTTTCATAGTGCACCACCCCCACTATCAACGTCAACCCGAAGCGTGGCGAGCGCAGCGAGCCCGCGAGGGGCGGCGGTACGCGTCCTACGACCTTTTCATACCCCCACTATCCACGTCGGCGTGGAGTTGAGAATAGAATAGTGTGGCGAGCGCAGCGAGCCACTGAGCCCGAAGCGTGGCGAGCGCAGCGAGCCACCGAGCCCGAAGCGTGGCGAGCGCAGCGAGCCCCGCGAGGGGACGCGGATACCTTCACAGCTATACGCGTCTCCTCGCGGGCTTTACAGGTATCCGCGTCCCCTCGCCACGCTTCGGGCTCGGTGGCTCGCTGCGCTCGCCACACTATTCTATTCTCAACTCCACGCCGACGTGGATAGTGGGGGTATGAAAAGGTCGTAGGACGCGTACCGCCGCCCCTCGCGGGCTCGCTGCGCTCGCCACGCTTCGGGTTGACGTTGATAGTGGGGGTGGTGCACTATGAAAAATGGCATTTGGGGGCATTTCACTACTTTAATACACATTTCAATGCATTCTGATGCATTTCAGTGCAAAATCGGGTGCCATCGCATCGCATCGGATGCCATCGTATGGCATCCGATGCGATCGCATACGATTTTTGAGCTAAAATGGCTCAAAAATCGGTAAAACATCGTATCGCATCGATGGCATACAATGCCATGCGATGTTTTACCGATTTTTCACCATTTTTGCTCATAAATCGGTAAAACATCGTATCGCATCGTATGACATCGTATGCCACTACATATGGCATACGATGCCATGCGATGGCATACGATTTTTGAGCAAAAATGCTCAAAAATCGGTAAAACATCGCATCGCATCGTATGCCATCGTATGCCACTACATATGGCATACGATGCCATACGATGGGAGCCGTGATACTCCACAAGTACCCTCATTCCTTTTTCCCCAAAAAATGTAACAGTGTAATGTGGGCTAGGTGACATGAGGGAGATTGGTAGACTAATGAGGGAGAGAGGGAGATTGCTGCTATGTCAGGGAGTCTCCTGCAGAATGCAGGAGGTGAGGTAACTATGGCCCAGTCTGCCACACAAAAGTCACTCAAATCATGTCTGGCCATTGTCACAATGGGCAGATTGGGAAATAAAGGTGACCCTGGAAATATTTCCAGAAGCGGCCTCAAATGGGTGGCACAGAATTAAATGTAGGTGGGAGCAGCACAAAGTTACTGTAGGTAGGATTAATACATCACTACACCTGTGTGGAAGCCTTTAGCTTCAATATGCTTGGCTGTCTAGTGCCCCCCCCCCCCCCCCCAGACTTTTAAGCTGCTATTCTCCCCCAAAATGGTATTTTACTCCATCTTTCAGCCTTTTCAGGTCTCTGAAGATTTCTCACTCAGTATTGGGTCTCATACTGAGCCAGGTGTCACACTTGGGAGCCTCTGTTCTAACTGGATGTAGTCGGCCTGCCGGCGGTCACAATCCTGACTGTCAAAATAGAGGCGGTAAAATCCCAATGGGTTAAAATGCCTACAGCTTGAAAAGGTAAGTATAGAGGTAAGGTTAGGCTGTGGGGTGTGAGTTAGGATGCGGGAGGTGAGGGTTAAGCTGTGGAAGGGAAAGTTTAGGTTGTGGGAGCAGGGAAAGGTTCGGATTAGGCTGCAGAGGGGGAAGATTAGGGTTGCGCTGCGGGTTAGGGTTAGGTTGTGGGAAGTGAGGGTTAGGCTGTGGAAGGTGAGGTTTAGGCTGTAGGAGCAGGGGAAGGTTAGGGTTAAAGAGCATGTTTATTAATATATTTCTTACTAAAATATTATTTTGCTATGACTTAAATGCATGAAAGAGCTTTTGAAGAAGATGTTTTCATTACAAAAAGCTCCCCCAAGCCATTCTTTTAGTATGCACATAATGGAAAATGGGATATGGTTTCAGATTTCCCAAAAGTAAATTCTACAAAAATTCCAGCGGGAGCCTTGCGATAGCAATGCCATCTTCAAAAGTAAAAATAAAATTCAGATAGTTTGTAAAAAAAAAGTTAAAAAAACCATAGCTTTGTATCCATAATGTAAAAGTACTGTGACAACACAAGTACTTGTACACGTTCAATGATACAGTTTTATAAGATCTTCAGGTTAATCCTTTAGTGACAAGAAAACAATGAAAAAAGACTCTCTCTTTTTTTGGGGCACTCTTTTACTCAGATTACGCGTGGTAATCTATGCGTTCGATAAATTGTATTTAGATATCGTATTGGTGTTAAATGAGGTATCGACAATCACACTTGTCACTCTGATGGCGGGATTGCAAGTCGAGACCTCTCATGTGAGAGTAGGCGTCTGCATTGGATAATGGCGGTAGCCTTAATTAAACAAGGACTACTGGTGGTTTACTAGTACACAATGTAGTGGTGAAAAAGGGGAACCCTCAACAATGTTCCCAGATTTCCCTGGAACATTGTTGAGGGTTCCCCTTTAATCCGAAACACATATTAATTACACAGATTCTGTGGATGGCTTTCACCTGGTTTTAAACTGCCACACCTCAAGACTCCATTTCACCTGGCTTTAAAGCCACAGAACCTGTGTAATTAATGTGTCCCAGATTAAAGGGATGAGTTGGTCACCCTAGTGCACCTCCACTTCCGAAATAGGGATGCAGTGTAAATCCCGGCGTTCAGAATCCCGACCGCCGAAATCCCGACACTTTCTCCCTCCGGGGGTGTCCACGACACCCCCGGAGGGAGAATAAATTAGTGTGCCGAACGTAAGGAGGCACCGGGCCCGCTGCGTGGCGAGCGCAGCGAGGTGGGGGCGATCCACGTCCCCCCCTTGTCGGGATTTCGGCGGTAGGGATTCCAGCGTCGGGATTCTGAACGCCGGGATTTAATACTGAATCCCCGAAATATACAGAGGGAGCATGTCTTCTCCCTAAAAACAAACTGTGGAATCTAACATTTCTGTATCTAATTCTTTTTCTGTGATACTTACCTGTGCACCGGTCGCTACCCCCCTCCCCCTTTCCCTTTAAGAGTGAACTAATCCTTTAGTGAGTCTACTTTCCATAGGAAAATCCATTATCATCACAGAATGAACAATCTTTTTCATCTTAGTTTGGAAAAAATACAAAGCCAGAAAACAAAATCTCGGTTAAAACCCAAAATGAAATCCAAAACCAAAATCAGATGAAGATTTAGAAACAAAAGCAGCACAAACAGTCGGGCACACATCTCTGCATTCATTAAATACAGATGGAGCGTCTCTCATCCTATCTACCTTTGGCGATTGTACCGCCAGCCGGCCATTGCGGGCCACGGCGCGGCATCGCAATACATTTTAAAAGCTTGGCGATTCGCATTGGCGTCTCCGGATGAGTGCAATACCAGTGATCATCCACCAGATGTCACTTTTTGAAAACCTTATTGCGCATGCGTGAAATTTGTGCTGCAGCGCATGCATGAAGCGCAGGAACTACAGTGAAGTACTTTATTGTCCCTGGCAAGCCTAGTCAGCGCCTCTCTCACACCGCCGGCAAGAGCATGATCCCATCCCTTTGGCGGAGAGGGGATCCATTTGTTTGACACGCAGGAGCGTCTCTGCCCCTCCAAGAATGAGACGCTCCTGTGTCTGAGTTGCTATTACGGCAGGGTACTACAGTAAAGTACTTTGCTACTATTGTACTGTCCAGCAAGCTGTACTGTACTGTTCTGTAGATAGTATACACACTAATAAATAAAATTACATTGAATTACGTACAGAATTGTTACACTACTTTATACTGTACTGTACGTCTCACTAAACTGGAGCGGCACGGACGCTAATGCATCTCAGTATATTGTTCTAAAGGTGGCTACATTTTGGGGTCATGACATTCACAGTAAGTTACGGATTCATAAAGGGATCATTTTACTTTTACACACAGTACTGTTACAGTCATGTACTGTATACAGTGGTACTGTAGATTTAGTAAGCTCGTTGAAGTGATAAAATGTCTGGTTTTTATCAGTGGTCAATCAGCTGCTACTGTATAGTACAGTACATTACAGTACAGTACCTGTCATTTTTTTAAGCCAAGCATGTACAGTACAGTAACTTCACAGTTACTGTAGGAGCTGATTGGCCGGTGATAAACTACTCACTACTCAGTGGCGGGCTCGCAGAATGCGACGCTTGTTCCGCACAGGACACACGTGCGCCATTTTTATTGTCTTCTGAGATAGCAGAGATGGCTGCATGCACATCCAGAAGAGCAAGGCCCTTTGGAAGAGGAGAGCTCCTGATTCTGGTGGCGTGGCGGGACAGGCCCCTGGTCTCCAACCGAGAAGTTGTTGAGGCCTACCAGGAGGCAAGCCACGCCATCAGGGAGCGTTTCCAGAGGGACAGGACGGTGAGGGCCCTGCAGCGCCATTGGAGTGACTCCCTAAGGGGAAGTAAGTACTGTACAGTATTGGGTGCTGTATTTTCTGCTTGTTGCCATGGGGGATTTCCTATTTGTTTTTAATTTGGTGATTACTGTACAGTACATGCTTGTTGCCATGGGTGATTTCCTACAGCATTTGTTTTCAATGTGGTCCAGAGCCGGCCCTAGCCTAAATGACGCCCTACTGTAGGCAAGATTTTGGCTGGTGCCCCCTAGCACCGCCACTAGTTCTACCTCTGACCCTACTCCCCTTTCCCAGCACCCCTCTTCATAGCAGTCATCATTTTGGTGCTCCTACCCGCAATATTTTAAGTAGAAACAGTGCACACATTCGGTGCGCAGCCCAAACTGGGGTGTGTTCTTGCTGGGAAGGGGCATGGCCACACAATAGTACCCCCAATTCAAATTATGCCACACAGTAGTGCAACTTTATTCACATTACAGTACATCATGCGATGGTGTCCCTTATTTACGTTACATCACACAGTAGTACCACTTTACCTTATAATGTATACATTACTCCTCACATTATTCCCTTAGAAAAAAATCCTGAGAAAATATTGTATAGTATTTTAAGCACCTCCATGGCCACACTGCAACCCAGCACAAAGCAGTGTAAGCAGTGTGTGCTGGGCAGAGGAGAAGAGCTGCAGCTGCTGCAGTCACTTAAGGGGAAGGGGCCTGGGGCCCCCACTGGGCCCTTCCATCAGACTTTGGCCTGGGTAATTTGTACCCCTACCCCTTTCTCTCGGCACCCCTGATAATACCACACAGTAATGCCCCTTACACATGGCACACATTATTAATGTCCTTATAAACATAATGCACCTTACACATTATGCTAACCTTTATTAATGCCCTTCATACACACAATGACACACATAATGCCCCTCACACGTGTTGCACATTATTAATGCCCTTATGCACATGACACACATAATGCTTGTTACACATTATTAATGCATTTATCCATGACACACATAATGCCCCTTACACATACTGTATGCTGAACACTAATGTACCTAATACAATTAAAAAAAATATATATACATATTTTTTTAATATCGATATGCGCTATCACCAACGAAAACTCCTGAACAGATATGATAGTCCTATCATTACATGATAATAGGACCCACTTTGGATTATACAAGCATTTGGGTACTACTAAATGATAATAGCAAATTAATTTATATATACGAGGGTAGATCAGTAAGTACCTGTGTTTGAAGACAGGTGGCGTTGCTGAGGACAGTTGGTATTACTATCATGTACTACCATCTTTCAAACAACGCCATACCAAATTTCAGAATGATTTATAGGTTAGTTTATTTTTTTCACCACGACAAAGTACCAGCTCCCTCATCCGGAATTGTTGCGGCCAAATTGCATGAATTGAGCTATGAATTGTTGCCGCATCCACCATACTCGTCTGACTTTGCTCCCTGCAGCTTCTTTCTGTTCACTAACCTGAAAACGTGGCTCGCGCGGAATTTTTTTTAGCTCAAACGAGGAGGTCATCGTGGAGACAGAAGCCTACGTGAGTTTGACAAATCATATTTTTTAGAGGGTTTAAAGAAATGGCACGGACATTGGGAAAAGTGTATTACCGTGAAAGGAGATTATGTTGAAAAATAAATAAAAATGTTTGTGAAAAAAATGTTGTCTTCATTCTTAACACAGGTACTTATTGATCCACCCGCATATATAAATCAGGGTTGCCAACCCTCCCGGAATGGCCGGGAGGATCCCGAAAAATGGTTCCCCCTCCCGGCCCCCCGGAAAGGTGGGCAACCCTTCCGGATTCCGGCGGTCCCCTTCCCCCCCTCGTGTACCTCGGGGCAGAAGCGTTGAAATTGTTGCGATTCGCGCCTTTTCTGTGGAAGGGGTGGGGCTAAATATGCAAATTGGGCATGTTTAGCTCCGCCCCCTCATCGGAGACCCACATTCACTGGAGGCAGGGACTGATGATGTCTCCATCAGGCCCCGCCCCCAGAAGTGGTGCTGACAGTCTCCTCTCCAAGTTTCTCCCGGAGAGGAGACTGTAAAAGTCGGCAACCCTGATATAAATTGAGAGCTAACTCATCCGGAGGCACCCCAAGTGACTCCAAATGTCTCTAAAAGGATCAGCATGCCCCCAACTACTGATCCCATGCCAGGGCCCCAGAGCTGAAACTAAAGGCCCCCATACACTAGGGCGACTTGTCCTTAGGACAAGTCGCCCCCGACTTCCCCCTGAGCTTCCCCGGCTGCTCCCCGGGGAGCTTGATTAGATTGGCACTTGATGTGCCATTTTTTTTATATGTGATAAATCGTCTCGATTTATCACATGTAAAAAACCCAGGGAGCAGGGGGGCTGGGGACGCTGCGGGGGACACGTCTGTGTCCTCCGCTGCTGGGGACGCTGCGGGGGACAGCGTCTGTGCGGCGAGGCGGTAGAGGGAGCAGGGGGGCTGGGGACGCTGCGGGGGACACAGGCGGCATAGAGCCGGGCAGGGGGAGCCGGCGGGAGCTGTCAGTGCTAGAAAAAAAAAGCCTATACAATGAATGGGCAGCCTGTGATTGGCTGAGCGCTCTCTCAGCCAATTGCTGACTGGCTGAGAGAGCGCTCAGCCAATCACAGGCCGCCCATGCATTGTATGGGCTTTTTTTTTTTTATTTATTCAATACTGACAGCTCCCGCCGGCTCCCCCTGCCCGGCTCTATGCCGCCTGTGTCCCCCGCAGCGTCCCCAGCCCCCCCTGCTCCCTCTACCGCCTCGCCGCCCCACTAGGTCCCAAGTCGGGTGGTCGGACATGCAGCAGGTCCGACCACCCGACGCAGATCCGATGCGCACGGGACCGCGCATCGGATCTGAGGGGACATCAAAACTAGCCGATTTTGGTCCGATTTCGGCCAGATCCGACTGATCTGGCTGAAATCTGACCAAAATCGGCTAGTGTATGGGGGCCTTAAGATTTTCATCACCCGGGGCAAGGCACTAATTTAAATCTGCTCTGTCTCCCCCTCTTTGCATGCACATGTGGGTAGTACATCCAGCCCCAAGGGCATGCGCCACTGGAGGGCCACCCCCTTGTTGCAGCCCTGCTATACCTGCCTATCTGCACAGTAATACATAAAAATGGCAAGTTGTTCAAATAAATATAATAGTCCATTACAGGTGCTTCCAAGGGAATGGGATAATCTAGTCCTGAACACAAATACCTCCCAACTGTCCCTACATTCAAAGAGAAAGAGGGGCTGGGTACATGGGGCGGGATGTACTAACGCTTACCGCAGCGCTGACATCCCCTTTACGCATCCGCAGTGTCTTCTCATGATGTATCAATAAAGTTTCGCATTGCTGTTAGTAAAAAAACTCCGCCGGCTTGTACTATCGCAGCGTTTCCGGCGCGGTAGTAACTGTCATTCATTTGTATGTAAGCTGACGCGCTGTGTAATGTATTAACATTCGCAGCGCTCAGCTATGCCTTGGAAATATTCGCCTAGTTTTGCAGGCGATAAACATATAAAAAACGCATCAGCGGCAGGGACTTTTGGCCAGCGGGCATTAGAGGAACTTCACAAACACATCACCCATATACACAGCCAGCTATATATCGCTATGTATAGCATTCAGGTAATCATGTTATCATCATGCTAAATAGTGCTATGCTGGCTGTGTGTTTGGAAAGTTCCTATAATGTCTTCTGCCCCTAGTCCAGTGCATAGAAAAAAAAAATTCAACAGATCTGCGCATGAGAGGAAAAATACACTTCATTGCGCATGCGCAAAAAAAAAAAAACAACGAAAAGATTCCGACGGAGGTCTGCATTACCGCAGACCTAGGAACAGAGGGAAAAAATCATACATAACGCGGAAAACTCCGCAAAAAGCCTGCGAAAAGACCACGAAAAAAAGGACTCCACTTCACTGCAGAAATGCGAGTATTGATACATCCCGCCCATGGTCAGTAGATCACAGAGCACTGGGCATACCCCCACAGTGACGAAAATGAGAGGTGTGGTTCGTCATTGCGGCATTCCTGCAAAGACACGTCACCTCCCATGATTCCACCCACGTCTCTGGCATGGATAGGAGCCTGGACTGCACCCCTTCAAATGTTGGGAGGTTAGGAAATTCCAGCCAAGTTCAGTGTGACTGTGAAATGCACATGCACAGGCTGCGGGAAAAACATTTTTCCTATTCCCTACATTAGTGACACCAGAGAGCAACACCTTGTTTTGAAAGCCATGCTCGTTTAGTGGTTTGCATTTCCAGGTACACAGCACCACCTACAGGAAATGAGCAGAAACTGTTACAGTTAAATATCCCAAGAAAACGGAATAATAAAGTACTTTGGTATAAGTCAAAGGCCTGAAGGTTTACATTAGTGTAATCTTTGCTACCCATCTCACTGAGGGTGGTGAGATGTACGAAACATCGCAACCGCAATGCAGTACATCTGACCTCTAATTGGGTACATACGCCATACCAGTGGCGCCGCAGATGGCTGCCTAGGCGCTGTGCTGCTCGGCGGTATGTGTTCCCTACATGTAACGTCTCAATGTAATGTATGTAATTCCCCCCCCCCCCTTCATCCCTGCTGATGCTGTACTGTATATCCACAAAAAATTCCTAGTGTGCGCAAGCACACATGGCCAATAAAGTTGATTCTATTCTATTCTATTCTATTCTATAACGCCGCTTTGTACCTAGATATGTTATTAAACTCACAAAGGACAGCTTATTCAATATGAGTGTCCTTTGCTATAGATCAACTTCCTGGGTTTAGGTTTGTGCACTGTGACGCAGACCCCCACAGTGGCCACTGGGAGGGATCCAATTGGATCCCTCTCAGGGGAAAATGTGAAAAGAAGCCCACATAAAGATGGTGTTACCCACTGGGTGCAAGATCCAGAATCTATCACATTCTGGAGCTTAGTATATGGAAAAGAGTCGCCCCATAAAATTTATCCCCCCCCCCCCCATTAATTTTACCATGTGTTTGTTAGTAAAAGTCTATTGGTGAATAGGTAAAATCTGCCACTGTGCCCTGAATAAATGAAGCCAGATACAATCTGTGAGACAGCACTGGCTTCACTGTGACTGGCAGTAACTTCCTATTGGAAGTCCGACCTGCCAGTCAACCAAGGCACGCCCATTGGGAGGTGTTCCCTCCCTCCTGGATGCCTCCTTGGGCTGCTTTGGCTGCAGCCCATAGAATCCTTGGTATGCGCATGCATCTGTCCCGGTCATAGGCGAATCTAGGGGGTGGTCCGGGGGTGCACAGGACCACCCATTAGCCCATTTTGTAGCTGAGGGATGGGGCTTTCCAACGAGCCCAGCCCCTTGTCTCTAGCCCTCTGGGAACCGGAGATACGGCCAGGCAAAGCTGGAACGTTTTCCCTAAAGTATAACATGGGACCCGCACCCAGTTCAACGGCTGCCAGTTCCCCCTTCGGCATCACTGAAGCTCAAGGTTGATCTCAGTCGAACCCAAATCGCTGGGCCTTCAATCTGATACCAGGCTGGATCTATATGGGTTAATTGGTTCCAGGGATATTGAGGTTAAACCGTTTTTTTTTTCATTTCTTAAATGTCATTTCATGACTGTTTATGTTCTTTAAGGGCAGATTTCTCTGGAACCAAACAGCCCAGTTTCACGGGACCAAAATCATTTGAAGCCAACTCAAAAGTCCTTCAATATGATACTGGTCTCATGTAAATGGGTCAGCTGGTTCCAAAGATTTAGCTGGTTTGTTAAAGGGGGGTAGGGAGAGGAGAGTGGTTGTCTCTCCCCCTCACACCAGAAAATGCAGGGACTAGGCTGGTGTATAAAGGGTCAACCTGGGAATGTCCCTGCATGATCCTGGGACCATATTCCTGGGTAAATCCCTGCATTTTCTGTTGTGAAAGGGGTATTATTTCAAAGGGGCATTACGGTGTGCAGCATCATGTGTAAGCGGCATTATGTGTGCAGCATGATGTGTAAGGGGCATTATGTGTGCAGCATCATGTGTAAGGGACATTATGTGTGCAGCATCATGTGTAATGGGTACTATGGTGCACGGCATAATGTGTAATGGGTACTATGGTGTGCGGCATCATGTGTAATGGGTACTATGGTGTGCGGCATCATGTGTAATGGGTACTATGGTGTGCGGCATCATGTGTAATGGGTACTATGGTGCCATCAAGCAAGAACCCCCTAGCAATGAGCACGTAGGTAAGCAGCACTTATGTGGCAAATATGTAATGGGCATTACAGTATAGTATGTAATGGGCATCATGATATGTGGCACAATGTGTAATGGGCATTATGGTGTGTGGCCTTATGTGTAATTGGCATTACGGCGTGTGGCTTTATGTGTAATGGGTATTACGGAGTTTGCTAAAATGTGTAATGGGCATTACTGTGTATGGTCTAAAGTGTAATACCACACCCCTTTTTGTGATGCCACGCCTCCTTCTCATGAGGCCACGCCCCCTTTTTGCCGCGCGGCTACGCCGCGCAAAGGTCCCCCTGCTATTATGTCTAGTTCTGGGACCACCCATTACCATAATTCTAGATTCGCCTATGGTCCCGGTACCTTTCATCTGCAGTGTTCAGGACCATGATTTAGCTTCTATTAGCTGCTGCCAAAGCAGCCCATAGAATCTGAGGGCCAGTGCATGCGGTGCCCCGAGGACGCTACTGCGCATGTGTTGGTCCTGCAATCATAGCAGGGTCAGCAACGGGGACCGGTGGTGGCGAGGACCAGTGGCGGCAGCAACTGTGATTTATATCTCTCTTTCACGGGTGCTGTTCCTAGGAAATGCTTCATATACAGTTATTACTGGTTGTCCTTAGTGCTGTTACACAGCCAATGTCATCAGCTGCTGGAAACCTTCCAGAGAAGCCAAGGCCTGGCCACAGAGAGTGTGAGCGAGGGGAGAGTGCCGATCTGGGGCAGAGTGAGTGCATGCTCCGGCCTCTGACTTCCCATTAGTGAAACGTGCTTAAAAAAACAGTTCTCTGTCAACGAAACCCTCAACTAAGCCAGGTAATAAAACTCATTGGCTCTTTGGACCTAATTCAGTTTGATTTGCAAAAGCAAACTCCTTCTTTCATGGACAAAACTATGTGCACTGCAGGTGGGGCAGATGTAACATGTGCAGAGAGAGTTACATTTTGGGTGATCTATGTTCAAACCGATATCTAATTTGCAGTGTAAAAAAAGCAGCCAGTATTTACCCTGCACAGAAACAAAATAACTCACCCAAATCGAATTATCTCTGCACATGTTACATCTGCCCCACCTGCAGTGCAGCATGGTTTTGTCCATTAAAAAAGAAGTTTGCATTAGGTTGAGCCTTTTAAGGTCAATCATACATTACCAGGGAAGTCCAGGAACAGAGTATTTTCTCCCTGAAGGAGAGGGTCAGGTAGGCAAGTATGAGGGTGAGTTTAGATAAATTAGCCAGCATGGGTGAGCAGCATGTTTTAATAATTAAGGGGGATGTCCTAAAGTAGAAGAAGGTGGGACTGCTATGTAATGATTGTAGTATTTCCACCATGTGCTTTTTCCCCGAGTGCCTGCAAATCTGAAAGTGTTGGCACATCTTAGAACCAGGAAGTGGGCGTGTCCTGTGTAATGTGGCTGGTGGACAATTAGCTGCACTTGTGCAAATAAGCCAGCACAGGTGCATAATGAATGAACCTTTACAGTCCATAAATTAACCTTTCTGTGTCCCCAAAGTGGGTGTACGTGGTCACTATGCCTGAAAGAGCAAGTGGTAGACTGAAGTGTTAATGATGGATGTAATATTTTAGTTTATGCTGGCCAAATCGTTGCCCTGGGGACAATGACAGTCCAACGAACAATATTTGCATTTGCTATTTTTATCTAAAACAAAATGTGCTGCGTGTTGGAATTTTGTCCTGGTTCACTCTCCTGGCACCGGGATCCTTGTACTGTGCTGTCTGAGCAAACATCAACCTGATGTGTGCGGATTGCGCTCAGCACTGAAAGTATAGAGTGACCTGATAGATCTTGTACTCGATGGCGGTGTTACTTATACCCCAATTCACACCACCCGCAAATTACCAGGTTAAAGCTTTTTAACCCGGAATTTTGCTGAAAATCACAGGTTTTTCTTTGGTGTAAAAGGGTCAATATGGGTCTTAAATCCCGGCACTCCGATCCTGCTCTTTACCAGGGTCGGAGTTCCGGGATTTAAGACGCGTGTTGACCCTTTCAAACAACAGAAAAACCTGGGTTTTGCAAATGTAAATCCAGAGAAAAAGCAGTAATCTCAAGGAATATGTGTCTGGCATACCCCTTCAGGGCCGGTGTAAGGCTTTACAGCACCCTAGGCAATTACTGCACCCTCGGGAGGAAGTGGGCAGGCAGCTTACAACCAGTGATGTCTGCTGCCCGCCCCCGGCACGGACGTCACCAGGCAATTTCCATGGGAATGCCCAGCGTTTTCCTGGGAAATCCCATGAAACGCTGGGAGCCTTGGTGAACAGTCTGTGAAGAGTCTGTTCGCCGTGTCCACACGCACCAGGCGTATGCACATGCCATATCTGCAGACTTTTGCAACCTCCTCTCCGGGAGAAGCCCGGAGAAGAGTGAAAGGGGGACGGAAAGAGGCTTTGTTTTGGGGGCGAGGCAAGGCTGATGTCACAAGCCCTGCCCCCATGACAGTCGCATTGATTTTTGGGTCCTTGGATGGGGGGAGGGGCTAAAATGACGCGAATCGCGTCATTTTAGCCCCTCCCCCGGACCCGCAAAATTCATAGTTTTATACCACAGGGAAGGGGGGGAACAGGGACTGTGGGGAAAATGCTGGAGACTTGCCCCCTCTTCCCAGGGAAGCGGGAGGGTGACCCGAATTGCGAGACTCTCCCGGCCATGCCGGGAGGGTAGGCAAGTATGGCACATGCACAGAAATGACCCTGCGCATGTGCATACACCCACCATCGGTCCCCGTGCCAATGTTCTGGTCCGTGTGAACGTGTGTATAGGAATGGAGATAGGTTTTACATTGGACTCAAGAGAATGTGGTCATTTATTACAGCAGACATCTCATTTAAAAGAAAAAAAACAAAAAAAAGTAAAAAACAAAACAAAGAAGTTTGATTTAAGTATAATTGAGTCCATTAAAATGTCTCCTACTCATTGGAAATTTGCTATTCTTGGTACAAAACAGTGGACATTGCAGAACCCTATCCTTGTTAGTGTACCCCAGTGGGCACGGGTACATATCAAAATTGTAGATATAAGAGCAAGTCTGAGTTTTTCATCCCTGAGGGACATAACATAAGCTGGTGTGTGCTGTGACAGTGAATGCAGTTGTAGGTTCTTGTCCTTTCTAGATTTAGCAGAAACTTTTTCCCTTGGAGCATTGGGCAAGGAAGCAGATGTATGGTCTCATTCACTGTTCACTGCAGGATTGTCTTCACCTGGATATAAAACAGGACTCAAGTAGATACAAATTTCTGTTACATTTCAGTCAGCTGGATTCTGCACAGGCTGGAGCGGTTGTTTGTGAGCAGCAGTTGTGATAACCACAGGTAAATGTATTGGTAGTGATCTCTTACCGGTGTTGCCGCTTGGACTGTGCTTCTTCCATGTCGTAGAGAATTGGAGGCAGGAAACTCAGTGTGGTTAAAGAAGGGTTAACACTTTATTTGCACCGTATTGAACAACCTGTACCCTCAATAACAATAAATACAGCACAATGACAGTTAAGTAATTTTACTACATAACCAGCTTACTATGACTGCAGAGTCGCTATTCTCCAATGTTCTGTCAACTTCGAACAACTGATCAGTATACTGCGCTTCTTATCACTTACACTACCAATCTGAAACCTTCACAGTCAATGGAACATAACCTGAGTACCACATTTGCATGAATCAAAACAACACATATAATGGTTATTGCATAGATAACAAACAACAAGTAATTACTTCTTCCGCCTAGACCACAGTAAACAGACAAATATATACATTGCATCGGCCACAGTGAACATATAATTATTATTGCATCGGCCACAGTGAACAGATAATTATTATTGCATCGGCCACAGTGAACAGATAATTATTATTGCATCGGCCACTGTGAACAGATAATTATTATTGCCTAAATAACCCACTAATTATTATTGCTCAATAATGAATGTTTTTATAGTGCACTTTTAGTACCTGACTGACCCTGGAATGAGCAATATAGCTCATTCCATACCGTGGTTTTTGTCCTTATAGAATCCTTGGAGAGGAAAGTTCAATCACCCCTAAAAAGTCTAGACCAGGCATTCCCAACCACGGTCCTCAAGGCACACCAACAGTACAGGTTTTAGTGATATACAGGCTTGAGCACAGGTGACTTAATTAGTACCTATGTGATTCTGATTAAACCATCTGTGCTGAAGCCTGGATATCACTAAAACGTGCACTGTTGGTGTGCCTTGAGGACCGTGGTTGGGAAAGCCTGGTCTAGAGTCTATCACAGACATCCCAAAGGGTCAGTTCCTGGTTTGGACTATAAACTTGTACTGAATATTTGTATTCCACAGGGTTTTGACCATAATTAGTGAGATATTAAATATCTTTCCTGCAGCAGTCTTTTGTTCAAGAGGATCCAACCTTAAGAGGTTAAACACAAACCAATGCAGTAGGACAGTGGTAGCCAACCCTAGCCCTCGAGAGCTACCAACAGTTCACATTTTCCAGACAACCTAGCTGCTGCACAGCTGCACTCATTAATCACTGACACATTTTAAAAGATCCACAGATGGAGCTAATTAGCTCACTTGTGATTCTGTGAGGAGACCTGCAAAACATGCACTGTTGGTAGCTCTCAAGGACTAGGGTTGGCTACCCCAGGTCTATAGTAGAGGCTGTTTCAAACATTTAAATAAGATAAATGATCAGGAAAAGGTTAAAACATATAATAAAGAAATACACAAACATAATAGAACCAGTACTGCACTTTCTAAGCTCAAAATCTCACACTTCATAGTAAGGCTCCTGTCTCTTCCTCCTGGCAGCTGCTCTCTGATCCATTGCGATGTTTGAGGGCTCAGATCCACACATACAGTAAATGTGGTAGAAGAAGCTGATACACTGGGCATGTGCAGCAGCTCCGCTCTGTCCCTTATGCTGGCCACACATCAGAAAGATATCGTTCCAACCAGCCAACTTTTGGCTGGTTGGAATGATAATCTTTCTAGTGTGTGGGAGCAAACGATTATCAGCCGTTTGCTCCCATACGGCCAAAAACGCTGATAAACGGCCCTAAACGGTCGTTCCAACTTGCTGGGAAAATTCAACCCTGTTTGATTTTTCCCAGCTGATCGTGTTGATGTGTGGGGAAAGTTCCCCCAACTGCCCGATAAGTAGGCGGACACTGAACAGCAGTGTCCGCCTACTACATGTTCTTCCCTGCCAGCGGCTCGGGTGAGCGGGGGAGTTGATGACAGCAGCACGTCCCCTGCACCTTCCTAACCACTAAAAGCAGCACAAAGCCACATTCCCCTGGCAATCACAGATATCCCCTCCCCATTACCGGCAAAACCGCAGTCTCCGGCACCCATCCACATAGACCAGCACCCCTGCAATTGCCGGCAGCAAGGTCCAGGCGCCGCCGCTGTGCTGTAGCTGCCAGCTGAGTCCTGGAGAGCCTGCACAGTCTCTGCTCCTGCCAGGTACTGAGGGGTAGATTTATCAATTGTTCCCTAACGTTCCTTATGGGCGCAGGTTCGCTTCACCACTTTATCGTGGTGAAGCTCCCCTGCAATTCGCCCAAATTTATCATTAGAGTGTGCTTCGTTATGGGAGTGCGTTATCCCCTGCTGCCGGGGATACGCTGCCTCCCATAACGTTTCCTGCGCTGCCGTCCGCCTGTTATCTGCGCATGCGCAGGATACTTTTTTCTTGCAATACGTACCCTGCGCATGCGTAGTTTTTCATGTTAGGTGCCGCTTGTTGGTCTCCGGCGTCTTCAGTTTAATACTGCGCATGCGCCAGGTAATGTTCGCCGGGGATGTTGTGTACCCGGCGCATGCGCAGTTTGAATTTGCAAACGCCGAACACCAGCAAGCGGCAGGAGAGACCTGCAGCGCCAGATATTTCTGGCGATAAGGACAGCGCCTCAGAGGCGCATAAAGAACTTTGATAAATCAGGTATGCAATAAGCGCCCTGTACTGAAAAAAGTACATGCGCTATCTCTCCGCCCCCGCACCGCCGCCGATATTTTACCTGTCAAGCAGGTTTGATAAATGAGGGGAAGCGCTATCCCCTGCTTTAGCGCAGGGGGATAGCGCAAAAACCCCTCTGCGCACAATCGTAAATCTACCCCTGAGTCAGCTCACTGCTGCAGACCCCCCTAACCCCCACGATCAGTACACTCACCCCCCAACTATGCTCCCTGTCAGCACACCTGCCTATGCACTTCTCTGCTATCTCTATCCTGTCCGAGACTATAGAGAGATAAGCCGGCGTGTGTGGGAGAACAAAAGACGCCAACGTTAAAATAGATAAGAAATATCATCCCATATGAATTGTGACGTGAACCCCAATGATTAAAACATAAGGGATGCATAAATAAAAATATAGCACCACTTATCTGTAATTAAAAAAAACAGCTGTAATTTTCTATGCTGAAATAAAGGAGAGACAAGCGGGGGTCTCTGAGCTACATGCGGTGACAGGTAGCTACTGGAGTCTAAATAAACAGAGATATTATTCCTGTAGAAACTGTGATAAAACCACTATAGCCCAAGAAATAAAACATAAGGAATACAAAAAATATAAGATCATATCTTTGATAATAGACTGTTTGTTAAACACATGAGCGGCACACAGGAGCAGACATTAACATACTAGCAAGGACAAGTGGTCAGCTAAACATATAAATACTAATGCAGCATTGGAACGTATAGGCTAGAACGCGGACATAATAGATGCATGTGTTGAATTTTTAATAAATTATTTAAAAAGGATAAAAACAAAAAGGTAAATAAGGCATACTTAACTAAAGCCGATCAGAAGAGAACTATCAAACTGAATATAACAACTGGCACACAGCCCAGACTGAACTGACACAGTATCGAAGTAACCCTGCCCGTATAACAGAAGTGACTGTAACAGCAACATAGTAACACTTTTTCATTATCAAAGAATTGAAAGGAAACATTACAGAAATGACAAACGCAGCAACGTCTATTACCAGCCTACTCTGGAGAAACATCTTTTGGAATAAGGGGTACAAAATAAGCATAATAAATAATAAAAATATAACAAATTAATAACAGAAGTAGTAAGTTAAAGTGATATCTAGCAAATAAGTGTCAGAGCATCCTATACCTCTTACATTTTTAAAAAAAAAATTCTACTTTTTATCACACTATATAAAACTCTACTATTATTAAAGTAGTGTATTGTTACATTCAATGCCCGCCCACTTCCGTGACATCAGAAGTTGGACAGAAGTTGGCTGGACTAAAAAAAAAAAAAAAAAAAGGTTTCTGGTTGGAAGAAAAGTTGGTTAGATGTGTGGGGAACTGTTTTAGTTGGACTGTCAAGTTGGATGGTTGGAGGTTTGAAGGGTTTTAAAAAAGTTGGTCAGAAGTTGGTCTGATGTGTGGCCAGCATTACACTGCGTGATGTGGCGGCATATCTACTGATCATATTATATAACCAGTACTATTGTTTTCATAATCTAAGGCACTTGCCAAGAGGAGGGGGGTTTCCGGGCAACCAGACCCCCCCCCCCCCCTTGCGTTTTGCATATGAGTGGAATTACATTTGCAGAAATACTCCCTGATTGCCACATCTTTGCATTTGCACTGAAATTTACTACATAAAATAATCCAAGTGAATAGATTTCTGCTGAGCG
Source organism: Crinia signifera (assembly GCF_055691185.1). Lineage (NCBI taxonomy): Eukaryota > Metazoa > Chordata > Amphibia > Anura > Myobatrachidae > Crinia > Crinia signifera. The sequence continues at coordinate 39,579,116 of NC_139226.1, read as the reverse complement.
GCTAATGATAATGATAACATCAGGAAGATCCCCGTGTGGGTGTCTCAGTCACTGCAGCAGTGAATATATTCTCTGTGTCTCACAAGTCCTTAGCACACATGCTGGAAAGCTGCCAGGAAGCAGTCACTGAGCTCATTATGTAATTGTCATTCTCGCTTGTTTAAGCTCTCTCCAAAGCCTGTATCGCTTAAGCAACTTATGACATACCAAGGCCTAGAAAAAAGCTGACAGTGTATGTTGGGACTTGTAGTTCCTTAACAGCTGGACAGTCAAAGGTTTTCTAAGACCGTATTACAGACATAGTTGCCTACTTCTTTCTCCCAGAGAGGGCAGCCAGTTCAGTGGGGCAGAGCTGCTGCCGGTACCAGAAAAGTGTATTAGGTGTGGAGCCACAAGTGGGGTGACTTACTTGGGGGCATGGCCAGAGCGATAGTATCATTTTAGCCACTCCCCCCACCATGCAATGGAATGGGATCATTCGTCAGACTGCATTTAGGTCTACACCATTAGGTCGACTTGCATTTAGGTCGACCTGACTGAAGGTCGACAGGTGTTAGGTCTACAAGGTCATTAGGTCGACAGGAACATTAGGTTGACAGTGAAAAAGTCGACTTTTTTTTATTTATTTATTTTTTTCAATTTTTTTTTCCTTCAGTTTTTCAAGCGTCGACACAGTCAACATAGCACCGCGTCCCCTCGCATGGCTCGCTGCGCTCGCCATGCTTCGGGCACACTATTTTATTCTCCCACCACGCCCTAGTGGATGGTAGGGCATGAAATACCGCCTGTTGGCACATGTCGACTCATAAAACAGTCAAATGACCCCATGTCGACCATTTGCCTGTCGAGCTTCCCCATGTAGACCTAATGACCCTGTCGACCTTATAAAAGTCGACCTAATGACCATGTCGACCTAAGTCATGTCGACCTAAATGCATGTCTACCTAAATGCAGATCGACCTTAATGCAGGTGGTGTAGACCTAAATGTAGACAATATGACCGTATCCCCATGCAATACCATTTCCTCAGGCATTGCAATGCTAACCATTGGTGCCCATAGCTGATCATGCAGAAACCAGAGCTTACATAAGGGGGCACTTTGCACATTATAATTTAGCTAATGGTCATAGAAAAATCCAGGGTACAGATCCGCGGAGACAGCGATCAGAGCTGTACTCATCGCTGTTTTTCATCTACCTGTATTTTCTGCTTTCACCAGCGGCCAGAATTCCTGGTTCCACAATCAGATCATACAATGCCCTTGGAATGTAGGTTAATGATCCCTGAATCCTCTGTGGTTGCATCAGTGCACCAGGTCCCAGTATGGGGAGAGCCTTCAGAAGACTCTCCAGCACTGCAGATGCTCTATTACAGGGATGGGGAACCTTTGCCCCCCCCCCCCCCCCCAGCTGTTGCTGAACTACATATACCGGAGCGCCCCAGGCGAGTCGGGGTGGGGGCACCCCGGTGCCGGGGGGGTGGGGGGGGGGTGGGGTGGTACCTGTGTAAAAAACTTGCGTCCCCAGCGTCCCTGCTGAGTGCTGGTGCGTGCAGGGGTGTCCGTGCCGCCGGGGGAACCTGCGGCGCTGTTATTGTGTACAAGCTGGCCGCGGCTGGTGGGGTCCCTACAGTGAATAGAAAATAACTAGCGCTTCCCACGCGCATAGCGCTAGTTATTTTCTATTCACTGTAGGGACCCCGCCGGCCGCGGCCAGCTTATACACAATAACAGCGCCGCAGGTTCCCCCGGCGGCACGGACACCCCTGCACGCACCAGCACTGCAGGGACGCCGGGGACGCAAGTTTTTCACACAGGTACCACAGTTCGCTAACCCTCCATGCTGGGGGTGAGGGGCGAACTGCCGCCCTCCAGGTGCCGGCGCCCTAGGCAAATGCCTAGAGCTGCCTAGTGGTGGCGCCGGCCCTGTCCCAGCATTCCTTGCAACAGTTTTAACAGAGACAAAACTGTAAATTCCTAGAGGGAGTTTGCGAGAGTACAGCTAAAGAATAGAAAGGACCAGCAGAAATTAGCTTTATAGAGAGCACAGGGACTGTCACAACTGGTTATAGAACCAGAGCAAACGCTGTTTGATCTCAAGTGTTGGAAATGGGATACAGTCATGGAGGTCGACATACATTAGGTTGACCATTGAAGTCGACAGGGTTGACATCCGAACTAGGTCGATGTGGCTAAGGTTCGACAGGGTTGGAAGGTCAACATAAGCATTAGGTCAACAATAGGCAGATCGACATTCCAAAGGTTGACATGAGTTTTTCACGGTATTATTGAGCTGACAGGCGGTATGTCATACATACCATCCACCTTTTGACTGTCGACCTTCCATACCCGACATTATGCGTCTGCCCCAAGCAGGCATGGGTCTATTCGCTGGGGCCCACCCAGTGGTTTACATAGTTTACATAGTAGGTAAGGTTGAAAAAAAGACTTGCGTCCATCTAGTTCAGCCTAGGTTGTTGTTTTTACTGAAAACAGACTTTTAAAGACAGGTTATATTTCTTATTTGTAACCATGGATGTTATTAACCAATAAGTGCTTGTCCAACCTTATTTTGAACGTATTCAGTGTCTCTGTCGACATCACCTCTCCAGGAAGAGAGTTCCATAGTTTAACTGCTCTGACTGTAAATAAATTTTTTCTTCTAGAGATGAACAAAATCTTTTTTCTTCTAATCTATACTCATGCCCTCGCGTCCTAGATTCCTTTCTTGTTGAAAAAAGGATGTTTGCCAGTTCCTTATATTGGCCCCTGATATATTTATACATGTTGAGCATGTCCCCCCTTAAACGTCTCTTTTCTAATGTAAATAGTCCTAAATTGCTTAGTCTCTCCTAGTAGCTTAAATTCTCCATTCCCCTAATAAGCTTTGTTGCTCGTCTCTGGATTTTTTCCAATTCAATTATGTCCTTTTTATAATGCGGGGCCCAGAATTGTACACCGTATTTGAGGTGAGGTCTTACCAATGCTTTATACAGTGGCATAATTACCCTTGAGTCCCTAGAATCAATGCCTCTTTTAATACATGCTAAAATTTTGTTGGCCTTTTTTTTGTTGCTACATTACAATGGGCACTACATCCCAGTTTGCTGTCTATTTGGACTCCTAGATCCTTTTCGAGTCTTGAAATACCCAGTTCCTCTCCGCTAAGGTTATAACTAGCACACTGGTTGTGTCTCCCAAGGTGCATAACCTTACAGTTATCCACGTTGAACCTCATCTTCCACGTTTTAGCCCACTCCTCTAGATTTGCAAGATCTTTTTGGAGCGTGGTGACATCTTCTGATGATTTAATAACTTTGCTTAGTTTTGTACCTTCCGCAAAGATGGATACATTGCTGAATAACCCCATCCCAATATCGTTAATAAAAATGTTAAATAAAATGGGCCCCAAAACCGATCCCTGAGGCACTCCACTTAGTACTGGTATCGTATCTGATACGGCACCATTCACAACCACTCTTTGTTCTCTATTACACAGCCAATTCCCTACCCATCTGCAGATATTTTCACCCAGTCCTAGGTCCTAAATTTTATTTATCAATCTCTTGTGTGGGACAGTATCAAAAGTCTTAGCAAATCTAGGAAAATCACATCTACAGCGTTACCATTATCGAGGTTTTTGCTAACCTCCTCATAGAACCCTAGTAGATTAGTTTGGCATGAACGATTTTTCACGAACCCATGCTGGTTAGTACTGAGAAGACGGTGATGGTCTATGGGCGCGCCACTGTTATTGTGGGCACGCCCATGAAACGTTGGGGGTCCACCCAGGAATGCGCCTCTGCAGAAAATAAAATTAGCCAAAGGCGCACGCAGCGGGGGTGTGCCAATGCGCATGCGCAGACCTCAGCCATCACCGGAGGGTGCGAATTTGGCCCTGCTGCTAGTAGGTCTGAATCAGCCCCCCATCGACAGCAGTGTACGATTGCATTAGAGGAGACCAGTGATAGAGTTGACCTTGGAATCCACGGGTGCCGGACAGTTTCCCGACAGTCGCGATCCCGACAGTCATTACCCCAACGTCGGGATCCCGACAGTCAAAACCCGACACTCGGGGTCCCGACGGCCACCAGCTATTCTCCCTCGTGGGGGTCCATGACCCCATAGAGGGAGAATAGAATAGGTTGCAAGTGTAGCAAGCCACCCTGCCCGCAGTGTGGCGAGCCCAGCGAGACCACAAGGGTGCTTTGTTGCGCTCGCCATGCTGTCTGAGTCCGGCCAGTTGGGATCCCGACATCAGGACCATATACCACACCCGAATCCACAGGGATGCAGCTATCACTGCTGATCCGGCATTGCCTGGTAAATTGGGCTCAAGGATAGATTGCATCACTGTGTGATATATGTATGCATACATTAAATTGCTTATTTGAATGAGACTGGACTCTGTTAAAAGGTAACTACTCCTCCAGGATGGAGGGAATGGACTATCCCAGCCAAACTGTGCTTGGGACATTTTGTTAAACAGAGCAATGTGTCCCTCCTGGAGAGGGTCATGTTGGGAGGTATGGGTCATAGACTGAGCATGCAAAATTAACCCCTTCCCTACATTTGACGTATATATACGTCATGGCCGGGATGTACTTCCCAACACATGACGTATATATACGTCATGGCTTTAAACTGTCCCCGCGTCTATAGACGCGGGGACAGAGGGACGATGTCTGCTGTCCCTGACAGCAGACATGTCCCTGCATGCCCAGGGGGGGCTGCGATGCCGCCCCCCCGTCGGCGATCGCTGTGATTGGCTGTTCAGTGTGAACAGCCATTCACAGCGTTTTCCTGTGTTACCGGCGAATCAGACGCTCGGTAACACAGGTGTCAATCACCGCCGGGCGTCAGGGGGCATGAGGGGGTCATCGGTGACGACGACACCTCATCCCACCTGCCCCCAAGGCTGTGATTGGTCCGTGGGACCCACGGACCAATCACAGCCAAGGCGCGTGATTTAAACTAACGGTGACTGCGCTGCAGACGCCATTCCGGTCTGGAATTGCGTGCAGAGCGGTCACCGTGCCAATCTGTCGTGATACATACCTGATCCTTGCCTGAAACTTACCTGATCACCGCTGATCACCGCTGGTAGCGTGCTGCCAGCAGCTGGATACTTCCTGGATCTTGTGACTTCTGTGTGTGCTGCTGCAGCAGTGTCATAGAGTCACAGATCGTGAGAGATAGGGACAGATATTGACAGAGAGTGATAGAGAGTGCTATATTTTGTGTCTGCTGCACCCCCTTTTGTGCTGATCACTATATCTGAGGTGATCAGCAACTTTTTGGGGGTGCAGAGTTTTTTTTTTATATATATACCTGTCAGTTGCAGCAAAGGTTGTGCTGCCTGTGCAACTGACTGCTGCCCCCCCCCCCTGCTGCCCCCCCTTTTGTGCTGATTGTGCTGATTAATTAACTGATCAGCAACTTTTTAGGGGTCCAGGTTTTTTTTTTTTATATATATACCTGTCAGTTGCACCAAAGGTTGTGCTGCGTGTGCAACTGACTGCTGCCCCCCCTTTTGTGCTGGTCAGTTTTAATTAATTAATCAGCAACTTTTTGGGGGTCCAGGGTTTTTGTTTTATATATATACCCTGTCAGGTTGTGTGTCTGCTGCCCCTCACTGCTAATCAGTGGTGCATCACTGCATCACTGATCTGCAGTTTTTTTTTTTTGGAGAGTGCAGTGGGGTTTTGTTTTTACACCCACGTTGCTTGTGTGGGTGTCCTGTGGCCGCTGAGCGCTGATCAGTGACGTACAATCACTGAACAGCATTTTTGGCACAGGGTTGATATCATTTTTTTTTCTGCAGTTTTTTTAAATTTTTATTTTTTTTGGAGAGTGCTGTGGAAATTTTTTTTAAATTGTTTTTACACCCACGTTGCTTTTGTGGGTGTCCTGTGGCCGCTGATCAGTGACGTACAATCACTGAACAGCATTTTTGGCACAGGTTGATATCATTTTTTTTCTGCAGTTTTTTTTAAATTGTTTTTTTTTTTGTTTTTACACCCACGTTGTTTTTGTGGGTGTCCTGTTGCCTTTGAGCGCTGTTCAGTGACGGACGTTACTGACCAACATCTGTGCTCAATTTTTGGCGCAGGACCTTTTTTTTTTTTTTTTTTTTTAACCCCTTCAATTTTTTTTTTTTTTTATTGGGATCAAATTCCTGTATAAAGTATTTTTTTTTCTGCACTACATACACACTACACACTACACGCCCCCCGTGTTGAAATAAAGTTTGTACCCCCCCTACACTATACACATGTTGAAACATTACACTTACAGAAACACAAAAATAAAAATGGCATCCCAAATGGCATCCCAAATGTCATCCCAAATGTCATCCCAGTCATCCAGAAGAATGTATTCAGCGGAGGAGGCATATGCCATGCTTGCCTCTGACTCTGACTCTGACACAGCCAGTGATGCAAGCGGGGAATTTGAAGGATTCGCCTTAAGCTCCTCTTCCTCCTCTGCTGATGAGGGACCCCCTCAAAGACGCCCCCGTAGAGCAGCTGAGACCCCCCCCCAAATGATTGATCCCGTATGGACCCCACCACCAGACAATTTTGAGCCCCAGGTTCCTGAGTTTTTGGCCATCCCAGGAATCCAATTTGATTCAGCAGGTCTCAGAGAAATTGACTTTTTCAAATTATTTTTCTCTGATGATTTTATAAATTTAATGGTGGACCAAAGTAATTTATATGCCCAGCAGTTTATTGCTCAAAACCCCACGTCATCATTTGCTAGGTGGACCCCTGTAGATGCAGTAGAGATGATGACGTTTTGGGGTCTGGTGTTACATATGGGCATAGTAAAAAAGCCAGAAATTAGGCAATATTTGGAGTACAGATGTTCTGTACAGCACCCCATTTTACCGTATGGCCATGACTCGGACTCATTTTGAGATAATCCTTAAATTTTTACATTACACCGATAATACACTGTGCCCACCCAGAGATGATCCCACCTTTGACCGGCTATTCAAAGTCAGGCCGGTCATTGATCATTTCAGTGCCAAATTTGCAGAGATGTACATCCCTGAAAAATTTATTTGTATTGACGAGTCCCTTATACATTTTAAAGGAAGGGTTAAATTCCGCCAGTACCTTCCCAGTAAGAGGGCAAGGTATGGCATAAAAATGTATAAGCTGTGTGAAAGCACCTCAGGGTACACCCACAGGTTTAGGGTATATGAAGGGAAGGATTCAAGAATTTAACCGCCAGAATGCCCCCCCTCCCTCGTAGGTGTTAGTGGAAAAATTGTCTGGGATTTAGTGCACCCCTTCCTGGATAAAGGTTATCACCTCTATGTGGATAACTTTTACACTAGCATCCCCCTGTTTAAGGCCCTTGGTTCAAGAGGTACAGCAGCTTGCGGTACTGTGCGTAAGAACCAAAGAGGCCTCCCAAAAACGCACATTGCCCAAGTAATGAGAAGGGGTGAAAGCAGGGGAATATGCACCGAAAATATGTTGTTGGTCAAATATAAGGACAAGAGGGATGTCCTTATACTGACAACAATTCATGGAGACAGTACCACCTCCATCCCTGTACGAGGTACCAGTACCCACACCTCAAAACCTAATTGTATCCTAGATTACAATAGGTACATGGGCGGAGTGGATCTTTCAGATCAGGTACTGAAGCCGTACAGTGCCCTGCGGAAAACAAGAAGCTGGCCGTGTATATCATCCAGATGGCACTGTATAACGCTTACGTGCTATTCCGTTCTACCAGCCAGAGGGGGACATTTATGCACTTTCAAGAGGAAGTCATAAAGGGCCTAATATTTGGGAACCAGCAGGCAGAGGGCCCCAGTACTTCTAGTACTGGCCCCCGTATTGTACCAGGGCAGCATTTTCCTAACGAAATCCCCTCCACTGCAAGAAAGGGCAGGACACAAAAAAGGTGCAAAGTTTGCTATAAAAAGGGAATAAGAAAGGAAACTATTTTCCACTGTGAAACTTGCCCCGACAAACCCGGCCTATGTATAAAGGAGTGTTTTAAAATATACCACACATCTATGGATTATTAGGTTCATCATTTCACCGTGCTTCGGGGGTCTTGCTAATGCCACATAGCACCCACCATTCATTCCACCAGAATCTGAGCTGCAAAATCCAAAAATCACTCCTTCCCTTCTGAGTCCTGCCATGCACCCAAAGGGCTCTGTCAGGAAGGCAAAATCTGGCTGTGTCAGGAAGGGGTTAAGGACTGTGGTGAGTCAAACCCAGGGAGACCTCTTGCTTAATAGACAGAGTACTGTTCACTGCAGTTATACAGAAACAGCCTGAGCCACTCAGAGAGCAGTGGGGAGCTATTGGAACAGCAGGTTATACTGGGATCTCATGTGAGTTGTTTAAATGGACACTCTAAGAAGCTGGGCAAACAGAATTCATCTTTAAGTGACTCTCTCCCAAATCTAACCAGCCACACCAAGAAAGACTTGCATGTTAATAGACTGTATTGAATAACTCCAGAATTGCTCAGTGGCAGGGGATGGAAGTATCATTGGCCCATTTTGTTACAGCTTATAGAAGAGGAAGCTGAGTTAACCAATATCCTAGACCATCGGTACTGTTACATATTAATCACTGGCAAAGGGGCTAGGCGGAGGACCCCAGAATCTACTGCATGCATACACAGGGCCCGGGGAAAATAATGTTGCAGCCATTTTCACAGCAATTTTTCTACTACACGTGTACAAACGGGAAACGGTCATCTGTCAGACCAGACTTAGGTCGACAGTCATTAGGTCGACCCCGGAAGGTCGACTGTCCCCAAGGTCGACAGGGTTAAAGGTCGACATGGCTCAAGGTCGACATGATTTAAGGTCGATGTGGGCCAAGGTCGACATGGTTTTAGATCGACAGTCATTAGGTCAACATGAGTTTTTCACTGTTTTTTGAGCCGACAGGTGGTATTTCATGCCCTACCATCCACTAGGGCGTGGTGGGAGAATAAAATAGTGTGCCGAGCGCAGCGAGGCACCGTGCCCGAAGCATTGCGAGCGATGCGAGGGGCTGCGGTTCGACTCCAACTGTGTCCATGTCGACATTCGGGTCAAAAACAGTGAAAAACTCATGTCAACCTAATGACCGTCGACCTAAAACCATGTCGACCTTGGCCCATGTCGACCTTTAACCCTGTCGACCTTGGGGACAGTCGACCTTCCGGGGTCGACCTAATGATTGTAGACCTAAGTCTGTTCTGACAGATGTACCGCTTCCGTACAAACTCCCCTGGGTGGATGACCATCACCATTTTCCTGGTTATTTTTATACGGAGCATGGACAGATTGCTGGGAAAATAGTTACTGCGCCATTTTCCCGGTGATTTGTTCAGCAGTACCACCACAGTACAATGGAGAGGTAAGTATTGAAGACCATGGGTGCAGGGTTTACTGTGTGGGCCCTGAGGAATTCAAGTCCCCATGGCAATGAGCATGTACCCTCCCCCCTCGCAACAAGCATGCAACCCCAGTCCCCTGGCAAGGAGCATGTAACCCCCCCCCCCCCCGGCAACAAGCATGTAAGTTGCCCAGTGTATATGGGCCTTAACACCTCCACACCAATCTGTCACCCTCCATCCTTTCCAGCAACACCACTGGCAATCTTCCCTGTGGCTTCTATTGCCAACACCAATATTAGTTCAAGAACACAGGAAGCCCACGAGTATGTAAATAGCTGACATAGACCCTTTTTTAAGCTAATACACAAGAAGATGCACCAGGTCTGCAGATTCATTCAAATCGCTTTATTAACATTGCCAACCAGTTTTACAACATGTTTTCTGTATAAGCCTTTATTTTCTGTGTAACTTCCACTTTAAACTCAGTTGGAAAATTGTGTTCTAATGCTGTGGACGAGGCCTTCACAAAGGTTCTCTCCCTGTCAGCTATTCTAGACACACTAGGCAAATATCCTTATTTGGCAATGAAGAGAGAATGTATTCTGAAAGGTGAATGGAAGTAATTACACCAAATACATGAGTCAAGGTTGTATGCATGTATGTATGTATGTATGTATGTATGTATGTAAGTGCATTTTCAATTAGTGCAAAATGGTTGGCCAGTGCATGTGCACTTCTTGCATCCATATTTAGAGTTGCACATACTGGTCCTGATCCTGTATCACATATTCTAATGTTCGTGGGGGGAGATCGATATTTAGCTACCACACATCCATGAAAAATGTGCATGGCGCATGCTTTAAACTGCATGTCAGTGGCGCAGTTACGATTGCCATACTGTATAAGCAATGTATTGGAAACCTACTGTATTATGCAGTCTTGATCAGTGACTGGTAGGTGGTTATGACCGTGCACGGTGATGCCCCGGATGTGCGTGTTATGGGAATGACTTAACTGGTTGCAAACTCAGATACTCAATTGCTCACATTGAAAACCCTACACTGCAATTGTGGCACCTTGTGATTGGAGAGGTAGCATATACAGGAGGCGTGAGCAGAAGGAAGTTAAGCACGCCCAATTGATGTGCCTTATTTAGGTTGCTTGTATCCGTAACTAATGTATGTTCATTACAAAACATTGTTTTTTTTTTCTCTTGACCTGAAAATTAATTGCACTTTTAATTCTACTCTATGCCGTTCCAATGTATCATTTAGAAAAGCAACAAGTGAACATTCTTATATGTCAAAGGCTGTGTAAGCTAATAATATACAGAATATGTTATACGGGTTTCTTTAAAGTTTTAGTGCAAGCCAAAAATGCTACAAATAGTAAATTGCTGGATTTTAGATACGATATTACAAAAGCTCAAAACTAGTACAGGTTGAGTATCCCGTATCCGAGTATCCGTTATCCGAATTATTCCGAAAACCATACATTCCAGAGAGTGAATAAAAAATATTTTTTTTGCTAAAAACTCACTGGGGACATTTGTAACAGCACTACTGGTGACATGATATGTAACTGGCACTATATATGTGCTAGAAAATGATTGCTTGGCATTCAAATTCAATATCTAAGATAGTACACAAATTTTGTTTCATGTTTTGAAACCTTGTTTTTTGAACAAATAAAATATATTTGTGTGTATTTTATGTGGTAATAAAATATATTTGTGTGTATTTTATGTGTTTATACAGCATACATGCAAGATACTTCAAAATACATAATTGAAATATTAAAATATTCCGAAATACGGAATAATCCGTTATCCAAAATTCTCCTGGTCCCGAGCATTTTGGATACGGGATACTCAACCTGTACACACCTAACCTAATTTTCTAATTCACGAATAGTTGCCACTTTGAATCAATTAGTGCAATAAGCATATGCATGAAAAACGTCAATATGCGGATCACTTGCAATGTACAATTATTCTCCTTTAAGTAGTACGTAAGTGAAAAGAGAAGAACGTCAGGTTATTAAATGTTTTCCTAGAATTGTCTGAACAAATTTATATTTAAAATTAAAAAAAAAAAAAAAACACTACAAAACACAAAACAATGTACACATTTTTGACCAATTTTGCCATAGGGGGAAGTGAAACATTATTTGTGGATTAAAAACTCCAGCTATCTGTTCCAACCCTTAAAAAAAAAAAAAAAAAAAACCTACTTAACATGGCATTTTGACAGTGCGGATGTCATCAAGTGAACTTTTCTTGCAGTCTCATAAGTAACAAAAATGCTCTGCACAGTTTGGGGGCTCAATACATAGGCATAGTATGCCTGACATGCTATTCTGTGCTGCGTAGCCTATATGAGCAAGTTCTAAACCAGACATGTCCAACCTGCGGCCCTCCAGCTGTTGTTAAACTACACATCCCAGCATGCCTTGCCACAGTTTTGCTATTGGGAAATGATAAAACTATGGCAAGGCATGCTGGGGGGTGTAGTTTCACAACAGCTGGAGGGACGCAGTTTGGACATGCCTTTTCTAAAGCAATGGCCAACAGATATTGGACCTTTTTCTGGTCCACATGCAACGCTGTGAATTCCACAGTGTTGCGTGAAAACACTGCATGCAGGTCTGCCCATCCCTCCCTCCTGCACGCTGGGTTGCGAATGGATGTTTTGGCAAAACATCGATTCTCAGCCTATGGGGGGGGACAACCACATTATTCGATGGTCGCCGACCATCGAATAATGTGGTGCGCACACGCATATCTAAGGGACTCTCAGGTCTCTTAGATGTGCGTGCACCCTCGACAGGAACAGGGCAGGCAGCTGACATCCGGTGATGTCAGCTGCTCGCCCCCCGCACGCGTGTCACCGGGTGATTTGCATGGGAATGCCTTGTTCGCCGCAGCCACTCGCACCCTGCACATGCGCATTTAATAACCGCGCTCGCATGCGAGCGTGTAGACCAGAACAACCGGCTTTACGTGCATTTTCTTGCATGAGATAAAGAAAACATTACTCTAAATGATATAGGACTATAATAATGTTTGTATTTATGGACTGCACATATAATGTAAATAATTTGCATAAAAAAAAAGCTTTAACATTAAATTGCATTAATTAAAATTGACCTATCGCCTAGACATTGAGGAGACAACCATTCTGCATGCGTAACTATGATCATGGGCATGTGGACTATCCATTCACCTGGAACTAATGACATCGCTAATATTGGGCACACAGAATGGTTCCTCTTGACCAGTGGTTCTCAACCTTGGTCCTCAAGGACCCCCAACAGTGCACATTTTCCAGGTCACCCGGCAGGTGCACAGGTGCACTCATTATACACTGGCACATTTTAAAAGATCACAGGTGGAGCCAAATGATTTCACCTGTGATTCTGTGTGGAGACCTGGAAAATGTGCACTGTTGGGGGTCCTGAGAACCGAGGTTGAGAACCACTGCCATTAACCATTCACATTTTATTTTTACTATCAAGAAACAAAAATGTGTTATTAACAAGTTATACTGTTATGGAAAGTGGAATTTAATGACAGCGGTCATACGCAGGCATAGGAGAATAGGCAGGAACAATGGTAAAAGAATGGAAGTCTAAAAGTCCGGGTGTAGCATCTAACGTTTCAATGGGATGGAATGACAACATTCCATGTCTTGACCACATTTTAAACTAGGAACGGGACATTGCTGGTGTATAGGCTGCTTCATAACGGGTAATTGGTCATTCATATCACAAGTCCATACACGGGTAGAATATATTCACAGCTTGCTGTCGGCAGCATGGAATTATGGCCAAGGCAGAGTCATCATTCGGGAATTGTCTTTTTCCTTCATTTGATGAGAATTTTGTTCCCATTTATTGCACTTTTCCGTGATAGCAAATGTCTCTATAGCTGGATTTTGGTGATCATCCTGAAATCATCTTCGGACTCAAGAAGGACAAACTGGAATCTAAGTTTTTTGTTCTGCAAAGAAATAATCGGTTTGATGAAACTTCAATAACAAAATGATTAGAAAGAACACAGAGGGCATTTCTTCGTAGTAGTGTCATAAACCCTCAGGCTTGTGCACAAATGGGTTATGAATTCAGTAGGGATGTATTAGGTTTCTGTATAGGCCAATGGAGGTAGTGTGTTGGGTTCTGCAAGAGGGTTTATGTTACTTAGCTGTTTGTGAAAGTGAGGCCTTCACTTCATTGGAGTTGACCACCTCCCGCCCTTTGTGTTTTGGTCATTTGTTTGTGTATGGCTGGGTTCAGAACAGCCTTGTGATTTTAAGGGTCATTTTGTTGCTTCCTTGGGGTGTGGCCCATACAATTAAGAGGCTAGACAGATAAACATTTGGTTCAGGGGCACAACTGGACCAGGTGGATCTCTGCCGAACTGGGCATGGGTTAGCATCTCAAGTTGATAGTTATGGCAGCAGTGGGCCACAATTGTTTTTTACGCTGTCACCGTAAGGGATTGTCAAGATATTGTCCCTGTATGGGGTATGGCAGATTTCCATTCCCCTTGCAAGCCCTTTTCCCCGTAAGGAGCTGAGCAGATGGCCTTTCCCCGTGCGAGTTATTGTTTCCCCTCTGTGGGGGGGATTTCAGCTCAGCGCGAACTACGCGCGCTGCGGGGGACGATGACACACGATACTGTGGCACAGCGGGGGGGGATGTCGGGTGCCCGATTCCCGCTGACCCAGCCTCCACGCCCCGCCAACCGCCATACACCTCACCGCTACTCGGACATCCTCCTCTCCCGCCGGGTACCCCTGCTGCATTTCCCAGACGTGACTTCCTGCCTCAGCCTGCACAGCACCTGGCTCCCACGTCATCCCTACACACGCTCTGGGGGGGGGGGGGATGGGGTGCGGGCGATACTGCGGCGGGCGCCCGCACCCCCCGTGTCCAGGGGTGTGTTTTCTATGGTACCTCTGCAGTACTGAGGCGCCGAGGAGAGGTACCATACTCTCCTCTGCGGCTCAGTACCGCCCTCCAGTGGCCGGCGCCCTAGGCAAATGCCTAGAGTTGCCTAGTGGTGGCGCCGGCCCTGCCTGTAAGGCAGAGGCAGCCAACTCCAGTCCCGAGAGCTACCAGAAGTTCACATTTTCCAGACCACCTAGCTGATGTAAAGATGTATTCATTATTCAGCATTTGAAACGACCCACAAGGTGAAGTAAAAAAAAATTATTTTGTGAGGAGACTTGGAAAACATTAACTGTTGGTAGCTCTTGAGGACTGGAGTTGGCTACCTCTGCCATAAGGGGTTGGGCAGATTGTTTTTCCATTTGGGAGTTGTGGTCTCCGTAAGGCCGGCCTTCTCAACCTTGGTCCTCAACGCACACTAACAGTGCAGGTTTCAGTGATATCCAACTTAAACACGGGTGTTTAAATCAAATTAGCCGAAGTAAGATTAATTAAGTCATCTGTACGGACGCCTTACTTAATATGGGCATCATGGATGGTGTAATGGTTAGCATTACTGCCTCACAGCGCTGAGGTGGGTGGGTATCGAACCCAGTAAAAGGGTTCGATACCCACCAAGGCCCTAACTGAAGAGTTTGTATAGTCTCCCTGTGTTTGCGTGGGTTTACCCCGTGTACTCCAGTTTCCTCCCACAATCCAAAAATATACTGGTAAACTAATTGGCTCCCAACAAATTAACCCTAGAATGTCTGTGCGTGCGTGTACTTGTGGTAGGGAATATAGATTGTAAGCTCCAGGGACTGATGTGAGCGAGGGGTCTATACTCTGTAAACCGCTGCAGAATTTGTATGCGCTATATAAGAAACTGTAAATAAATAAGCCTGGATATCACTAAAACCTTGAACATTACTGTACCTTGAGGACCGTGGTTGGGAATGCTTTCCATAAGGGGTTGGGCAGATGTTTTTTCACCTTGCGAGTTGTTTGGCAAGGATAAGG
Source organism: Crinia signifera (assembly GCF_055691185.1). Taxonomy (NCBI): domain Eukaryota; kingdom Metazoa; phylum Chordata; class Amphibia; order Anura; family Myobatrachidae; genus Crinia; species Crinia signifera. The sequence goes on along the minus strand of NC_139226.1, from coordinate 39,563,802 downwards.
GCAGGTGATCTCATCCTTGCAAATTTTAGGCAGTTGGCCCATTTGGTTTGTAATGTTAAGAAGGTATTGCTTTAGCGAGGCCATTCTTCCCCCCACCACCATACCCAATTTTAAAAATAAAAATTTAAAATTCCTTCAAATAAAAAAAAATAAAAAAATGACCCATTTCACGTCAAGTCAGTTGTCCGGGTCTTTATTTCTTATATATAGATTGCGTATGCATGAATTAAGTGTGGAGTGCATCAGCCGAGAGCTAAGGAGAAGGTCCTGGAGGGTCCAGGTTGGGGCGCCCCCTGTCTTTTTATTTTATTGCTGTGGTAAGTGGCAATAGAAATGTAGTGGTCGCAATGGGACTCTGTGGTGGCCTTATTACACTGCCGAGCACTGACCTTCTCTGCCAGTGGTGTTAGTAATTGGAGCAGCACAGTACGATTCCAATATAGAAACACTGCATCCACAGAAGCAGCATTCGTCCACTATACCGGGTCCTGTCCGGCTGCGAATGGCGCCACGTTTACCTGAAACAGAAAGGAAAAAAAAAAAAAAAATAATCTCATAATCGTGTACAACAGACACATTATCCAACAAGCTCGCAACTTACTAAAAAGTTTCATGGTACTTAAGTCAATACACTATGGCCCTTATTCTAGTTCATTCTTTCTGACAAATTCCTTCTTAGATGAACAAAACCATGTGCACTGCAGGGGGGGCAGATGTAACGTGCAGAGAGAATTAGATTTGGGTGAGTTATTTTGTTTCTGTGCAGGGTAAATACTGACTGCTTTATTTTTACACTGCAATATAGATCTTACTTTGAAGTAAAACCCCACCCAAATCTAATTCTCTCTGCACAAGTTACATCTGCCCCACCCGCAGTGCACATGGTTTTGCCAATCTAAGAAGGAATTTGTCAGAAAGAATAAACTAGAATAACCCCCTATGTTCTGGTTACATTCATGGCATATCCAATTTTGGCCGGTTAATTTTAGATCTACGACGTCTAGAACTTTCTAGAACTTTCTAGAAAATAATAGATAGAATCTGATTGGTTTCTGGGCAACATTCCATTTTTGAAAAACTTAGTAAATTTGCCCCCATTGTCTCTAAGAATGCCTAGCATCTCTGAAAGCTACAGGTAGGCTGTCCTGCTCTGCTCCCTTACTTTGCCATGTTGAGCACTTTGAGGTGGACGTATGAAGCAGTGATAGGGGAGGAGAAGTGAGCCAGAGGAGAAGTGGCCCATGGCAACCTATCAGCACTGAATTAACATCTACAATTTGCATAATATAAAATTATACAGAGCAGCTGATTTGTTGCCATCAGTGCTGTCTTTTCCATTGAGCTTAATGGGCAGTTTCCCAGGGGCCCAATGATTCTTCCCAATGGGGAAGACGGCACTGCCCCAGGAGCTGCTGCGGTGGCGGGCAGCGGCAGCTGGAAGCTTGTATCGCTATTTGCCGGGCAGTGGGGCTGGAAGCGCTGCTGATTTTGAAAAGACCAGATGCTCCGCCAATCAGCATCTGGCCAGACTTTCCAAAATCAGCAGAACTTCCCACCCCACCATTCGGAAAATAGCACTACAAGCTCCCAGCTGCCACTGCCCAGATCCCGCTGTTGGGTCCGGGCAGCGGCATCCAGGCAGCGGGGATCCAGGAATCTGTGACTGGGAGCACAAAATGTTGTAGCGCTATTTGCCGGGTGGGAAGTGCGGCTGATTTCGGAAAGACTGTCCGGACTCTAATTAACTGAGCGTCCGGCCAGTCTTTTCAAAATCAGCAGCGCTTCTAGCCCCGTCGCCTGCCAAATAGTGCTACAAGCTTCCAACCGCCGCTGCTGCACAAAGGTGTGTGTGTGTGTGGGGGGGGGGGGGGGGGAACGTGGTTGGGGGGCCCTCAAAATTATTTTGCCCAGGGGCCCGCTCTAATGTTAAGACAGCCCTGGTAGCTATGGGTCATTTATCCTTTTGTTCACTTCTCCCTTATCACGGATTCATACATCAACTCTGTATTGCCTAACACGCAATGCAGTTGGGAAATGGTCGACAGGGTTCTCTGACACCAGGCGGTAAATTAAATAGGGTGAAAAAGCCAGAAGTACAGGGCTTTGTCCAAGAATTGCCGTATTCTTAAACCGGCAACCATTTACATGGCAATACCAGGTTTTTACAAGTAAATTATCTCCAGCACCTCTGGCTTCTCACACCCCATTACATTTACCCCAGGTCTGTACAGACTAAATCGAACAGAAGGGAGGCATTTGCTAGAAAGGCCGAAAAAAGACGTATGACCTTCACCTCTCAAAAAAACACAAAATTTCTTTGATCCAAACGACCCAGACACCAAAATGGCATTCAGATAAACTCCTTAGAGTAATAACCCTCAAAGTCCTTTACTAATTGTAGCTAAATATATCATTTTGTAAATAAAAGGCAAGTCCTTACATGGTGGCACCAGTATCCAAAATGGACCCCTTTTTTATATGTCCCATGATTTGTATAAGAACCAACGTTTGGAGGTACTGTATGTGGTCACTATTTACCTGTGCAAATAAACATATCACCCTCATGGTCACCCGATCATGTATACCAAGAATATAGGAGTCTCACAGAATTGAGGTCTCCATTGTGGGTGGGTGACCTGCAACGCCACAAAAACCACCAGGCCCAGATAACAGGGACAATGGTCAAGTGAGGTAACACCTGGTTCAGTAACCAACAAATATTAACCCCCGATGCTGAGGGATGGTTCTCTGTAAATTAACCTTTGGTCTGATCTGCTGGCCAGGGCCTCCATGATGTTGTGGCCAGAAGTAAGGCCCTTACTTTGCCAGGAGTGCCAAGGCCCTAGCGACACTACTGGTTACAGGTGCATATGGCAAATTTACTTTTTTTTTTTTTTTTTACACGGTTTCCATCCTTTTGGGTTGAGTAAATCCTACCATATTTGGCAAAATGACATTTCCTACCATTTGATCCGTTACCGAGAGGCACAAAAGAGACCAGAGTAAAAGCAGTGTAGCCTTGTGCACGAGATACGTACTACTAGTATAGAAGCCTCTAGTTCCGCAGATGAATTGTAGCATGTCCACCAGTTCCGATCCGCACAGCATCTCCTTTGAGCGAAGCCTGGAACACCGGCCACTGGCAACGCCCACATACAGGGTAAACAACAGAGACAGACAGAGCAACATCTGACTGACCGTGAGCTGCGCCGCTTTCTAGGGAAGGTGAGAAAAATCAATGATACAGGTAAACATGGCGAGCAAAGGTTATGCAATACCTCACGTGTCAGGCTTCCTTCATTGTTCTGCTGACATGTGCGGATAACTTTGAAATGGTAGTAAAGGAAGAACGTGTTACTGATATGTTTTATATAAGCAAAGACAGAATCCTATCTGACAGGATTGGATGTCAAGCTATTTTTGGGTAATAAAGCCAAACTACTGTAACTGTACCATCTGTCATTGTAGGATTATTGTCCTGTCACGGTATAGAAAACCATCAAAGCTTCTTCCAATCAAAATGAATACAAAAAGGTGTGTTTCTATGCTAAAGAATTAATGCACACTTTCCAAAATGTCCAATAGACCACGTTAGGACAAGCATCAAATTTGGCCACATTCTGGCCATGGAGAGTATAACGGTGCCCCCACATGGTGAGATGTGTGCTGGGTGTGTCACATTGATGCTAAGCTGCACCCATGTGTAAAAGTGCATTTATGTTGTATAAACACACCAAACATATGAAATACACACAAATGTATGTTATCTGTGCATGAAACAAGGTTTGTGTACTATGGTATCTCATATTTGCCTACTTTTAAACTCTCCTCTCCGGGAGAAGCCCGGAGAGGAGACTGACAGCATCACTTCTGGGGACGGGGGTCTGATGTAGACGTCATCAAGCCCCGCCCCCCAGCACTGAAAATCCCCCAGATTTGCAGGACCTCGAGGAGGGGGCAGGGCGTGATTTGCATATTTAGCCCCTCCTCCACGAAAAGCAGCGAATTACGGTAATTCAAGGAGGCGGCCGGGCAGATGCGGTGGGTGAGGGAAAACATAATATAAAACTAGCATAGATAAGCAACAGTAATGCCCTGTAGACACGGGGCGATGGGAGCAGTGTGCTGAGCGATCAAGTTAAGATCCCTCAGCACACAGCAAACAGCGATGTGTGCTGAGCGATTGGTCACGGCTAGTGTTCTCAAATGAGAGAATACGGTTGAGGACTAGATTTATATTGCATACAGTATAAATCTGGCCGGGTGATAGTAAAGCAGGGGGGGGGGGGGTCATACACAGGGAGTGATCCATTCTTCATTTCTAAGCGATCTAGATATGTATATGGTCCATAACTATATAAGCATATAAAAAACCACATAGAAACAATTAATGTGATCAGACCGTAAACTACAAAAATACGGAATAGTAAGATACTGTGATAATATAGTATCTTACTGCCAATAATACATGCTCAAAAATACCTTACTTCCCCATAAGCTAGACAAAGTCTGTTCTACATCCCTTGGCTTGTATTGATTGCAGATCATGGTGAGACTGTACCACAAAATCTCTGACCTCATATGGCAGGCTATCAATATAGAAATAAAGGGGGGTATTTAATCCGGTATTCCAAATGTCGGAATGTTCCTGGCTGTTATTACCAGATTCCTACACTAAATTGGACAGTTGGAATTCAATGTTCCAACTGTCGAGTGTCGGAAAGCCTGTGGATCGGCAAAACGGCCGTGGATTGTCATAAAACTGCCACTGATTCAACAATTCACAGCTGTTTCCAACAAAAGAGTTTTTTTTTTCTTGTTTTAAAGCTGAAAGAGTAAATTGACAGCCTTCAATTCTGTCAGAAATGGCATAATTGAATAGGCGAGTGATGATATTTCCCGTGGGAAGGAAATATCGGCAAAGATTGAATACCACCCAATCTTTTCATTACATTACTCCACTACCACTTAAAGCATACAACAACCCAATGACAAGCTGGTAAGACATCTGAATTGCTACAAGATCTCACATTTCTAGAGGGAGCAGGGCTGCCAAGAGAAATCCTGGGCCCCGGTACAACAGTGTCACGGGGCCCCCCTGGAGTGGCGAGCTACAGAAAAGAGGTGTGGCCGTAAAAAGGATATAGGGGTGTGTACCACACCATATCCCCTTTATGCAACACAATAGTAGACGCCTTATACTTGCCCCTTACACATTATGCTACACAGAATGAGACAAAATTCACATGGAATGTCGTAAAATTCACATTATGCCACATGGAATGACACAAAATTCAAATGATTCTACATGGATTGTGCCAAAATTCACATTATGCCACACAGATTGAGGCAAAATTCAGGGACAGTGAGAGGAATGGTGGGGATGCAGTGAGAGAGATGGCGGGGACAAAGGTGCATAGAGCGGGATGGCGGGATGCAGGGACAGAGACATTGGTGACGAAGGGCCAGAGGGTGGGGACAGAGATGGTGGGGACGCAGGGACAGAGACAAATTAGGTCTAGAAGGTCATTTCTATGCAAGGGATGGCAACATAAATCTTGGGGCTGGTACACCAATATCACTGGGATTGAAAAATGCTCAATCCCGGCATCCCGGGATTGGCATCCCTAAAAGAAAACTGCCCCCTGTGCCCCCACACTGACTTACTTTTTCTGAGCTGCGGAGGGGGGCAGGCGGCCGCAGTGCAGAGGCAGGCGTCGGGTAGACATGTGCGACGTGGAAGGGCCGCGGCGAGCAGGTTCCGGCGTAGGGTATGATGTGGGAGGCCGGCGGCGGGCAGGTTCCGGCATCGTGTATGATGTGGGACGATGTGGGAGGCCAGGCAGCAAGCAGGTTCCGGCGCTGGTGGTCAGCGCTGCGGCCTGCGCAGCGTGACCTATGATCGAGACACGCAGCGCAGGCCGCACGCCGGGTCGGAAACAGCCGGGCAGTGTCTGAGCGAGCGATACATTATGCCACACACCGCCATTTCTCTGAAACATGATGCAGCTCACCACAATGCCTATGATACTATGCTGCACATTGTAATGCCCCTGACACATTATGCCACACATTGCAATGCCCCTCACACCTAATGCATACCTCCCAACTTTGGCAGCGGAGAAAGGAATATATTTGCGTGCCCGAGGCATGCACCAAAATTTTTTGGGCGCAGTTTTGTCGCTGTGAGGCCATGCCCTCAGCCTCCCTGCCTAATTAGACGCATGCAGTGTCTAATTCCCGCAGGACCGAACCCAAAAAAATGTGTTGTCACACAAAAGTCGATACACACTGACTATGCCACATCACATTGCCCCCCACAGTAAGGCTTCTAATAAATTATAAATGACCTGCTTGTTGCCAAGGGGGTTAATGTCCGTTGCCAAGGTGGTTAATGTCCGTTGCCAAGGGGGGTTAATGTTTGTTGCAAAGGGGGGTTCTTGCTCGTTGCCAAGGGTACTTGCTCGTTGCCAAGGGGGGGGGGGGTTAATGTATGTTTCCAGGGGTTCTTGCTCGTTGCCAAGGGGGGGTTAATGTGCGTTGCCAGGGGTTCTTGCTCGTTGCCAAGGGGGGGGGGGTTTAATGTGCATTGCCAGGGGTTATTGCTTGTTGCCAATATGTGCCCGTGTTTCCTGCCACCCGCCCATCAGCTGCACATGCCTTACCCTGCCTTCCCCTGCGCACAGAGAGACAGACGCTAGAAGTCATTTTTCACTTCCAGCGTCTCTTGACAGGGAGCACAGCTCTGCAGCGTTACCAGGAAGTGCAGAGCTGTGCTTCCTGTCAGACGCTAGAGGTGAACTATGACTTCTAGCGTCTGTCTCTCTGTGTGCAGGGGAAGAACAGACAGGGGAAGGCTGGGGCAGCTGCAGACGACGGGCGGGTGGCCGGTCACATGGGCGGGCAGGTCCTTGTGGTCCCGACGCACCCGCAGCCCAATAAATATTTTTTTTAAAGTGTGTGTCCGGACCCGGGCCCCCCTGCCAGGCCCGGGCCCAGGTAAAATGTACCCGCCCCCCCTGCCTCTCAGCGGCCCTGAGAGGGAGCACCAAACTTGCCATGTTACAATGAAGTGTGGTATAATAGATCTACAGGTTTTAGACAGACAGTCGATAGGTCAATCCCATATTGTCAGCATGCAATTGATCGAGAGGGTCAAAAAGGTCAACATGGAGATGATAAACCGTACAAAAAGCGAACAGGTGCAAAGGTCAACAGGGTCAAAAATGTTGACATGGAAATGGGCAACACAAAAGTTTGACACCCTTTTTAAAAACTTTTTAGAGACTCATTTTGTAGATTTCATCACCTTGTGAACATGATTCGCTAGCCATGTTTTGAGAAAAGTGGTTCGCTACTCTTGGAACTCTCAATCAAGCAAAAGTTTAAAAAAAAAAAAAAAACCTTGCTTTGACCATTGTGCGTCCACCATAGACACCGTTGAACTTTTACCTGCTGACCTTTTGACCATGTTGCACTCCCCTGCTGCCGGGATCCCGACTGTCGGGAAATCGTAACAAACTCTTTGGGTCAATCAGAACCAGTCTAAATAGGTCTATGTTCGTCAAAATCTTAAAGTACCTACCTCCCATTTAATAGCTTTACCGAACACAAAATAAACAAACATTCATATTAAAGAACAACAATATCATCCATACACATTACATTCAAACCATCGCCAAATGCATCATACAGATGGAGCCGGGCTCCCTCTGTCTCCGCTGGCGATCCGCCAGCAGCGAGGCGCTCCATCTGACTGAGACGCGCATGCGCACACCTCAGTTTCCGGGCGACGGGAACCCTGTCCGTCTCCGCTTCAGGGAGACGGACAGGGTTGGGGGGGGGGATGCGGGGAGGCGGAGGGGACCGCAGGTGACCGCCGACAAGCCGGCGGGGACCCGGGGGAAGCAGCGGGGTCCCGGGGGAAGCACCGTCGGAAGGGGACGCGCGCACGCACGAGTTGCATATCAGATGGCGGCTACCTACACACCATAATGCCCTAATCCCCCCTTTTGGACCAGAATAACTCTGTATTGATAGCCAACTCCAACCACCTGCACGTCCCAGCTCTGCAGAGCTACATGCAGTTGGAGGTAGACGTCTCTCCTCTATCTCTGCATGGCTAGAAGTTCTGCGGAATGGAAGGCAGACTGGACCACATAGAACAGTGGTTCCCAACCCTGGTCCTCGAGTACCCCCAACAGTGCACATTTTCCAGGTCACCCAACAGGTGCACTCATTATTCAGAAACATTTTAAAAGATCCACAGGTGGAGCTAATTAGGTCACTTGTGATTCTGTGTGGAGACCTGGAAAACATGAACTGTTGGGGGTACTTGTGGACCAGGGTTGGGAACCACTGACATAGAAGATAAGTTTTTCCAGCACTAACTAATATCAACTATTCTGGATTGTCCGGAGACCCTTGAATTTCAGTATTAGTTGGCCACCCTCCTGCATCCTGTTCCTTTTGACTTGCAAAGTGGGTGGGGCTATGATGATGCAACTTTGCATAACCAGGCCCTGCCTCTCCTCTGTAAGAGAGGGGGGTTTACATTATTGCACAATGATGGCTTGATTGCTATTTGCTGAACCAATCAGATCTGATAAGATTTAAATCAGGCATGTCCAACGTTGGCCCTCCAGATGTTTTGAAACTACACATCCCAGCATGCTTTGCAATAGCTTTAGCATTCTCTAATAGCAAAACTGTGGCAAAGCATGCTGGGATGTGTAGTTTCACAACATCTGGAGGGCCAACGTTGGACATGCCTAAATGAATTCCTATACTGTGCATGAAAGTCAAAAGTGACAAGGAACTATAGGAATGCTGCATAGCGTGTAGCATAGGGATGGCCATCGGTGTGGTTGACATCCATGTCATAGCTAACTACCATTGATGGCCCCTTGCAATATTGCCACTAATGGTAACCATGGATCATACTTGCCTACCTGACCCTCTCCATGAGGGAGAAAATGCTCGGTTCCTGGACTTGCGGTGAACTAGGTAATTGATAAGAAAGGTGATTCACTACAGGTGATGGCAATCCTACATTACCAGGGAAGTCCAGGGACAGAGCATTTTCTCCCGCATGGAGAGGGTCAGGTAGGCAAGTATGATCCATGGTTACCATCAGTGGCAATATTGCAAGGGGCCATCAATGGTAGTTAGCTATGCAATGGATGGCCTGCGATTGTTTCACCAACCGATGGTCATCTTTTTCTTGAATAACTGGCCCCGGATCAAGCTGAACCTGGGGGTGGTCTTTTCTGGGTTTGGAGGCGGGGTTATGCTCAGTGTCCTGGCTCCACCCAATGACAAAAGTGTTCTACATCGACCATAAACATTTGATAATTAAGCACACCTCCCAACTGTCCAAATTTTTGTGTGACCGCTCATTTTTTGTTGGACGGTCCTGCCCGACACTGCTGCAGAGTGGCGGTAAATTGATGCGTCTATTCCCGGAGACAGAGGGTGGCCTCACGGGAGCATCACGAGCATATGCAATGCCAACTTACCGCTAAACACCAAATCTCAGGAATGCGCAGGGTCCCTATTTACATGGTTACATATTTGGGAGGTATGGATTAGGAATCACCGATAGTAATGGCCATTCTTAGTGTAGGGACATATGCATAATGCCATCCTCACTCACTATGCAGTGTATGAATGCAAAGAAACACTACCATATAGATAGCATTTGCACAATGGACTCCATAATGGCAGCCTAAAACATGATCTCTTCCATTACAAAAGAAAGTCATATATTTCTAGTATTCAGCTATTGTCATTTTAAACTTTCAAACAGTCAACATATCACTTCCATCTGCGGCAGTTACAGTTGGTTAATGCCTCACTAGCATAGCAATGAAAGATACACCATTGTTGCCAATACACATGTCATATCCGCGGCGAATCAGCAATCTGCATTTCTCAGTCACTAGACAAATATTGAAATGTTTGTTGTGTAAGGAGTAGGGGGGGCGGGAGGGGGGTTAGACCAGAGCACAGCTGTTCATAGGTAGAATAGACAAGATAATAGGATCCTTAAGAGGAACAAAAACACAAACATTGGCACAGCCACTGGTTTCCTGACACAAAACAATGTATATGTAAGGGGTCTGTACTCTGTACACACAGGTGTTGGAAAACAATGCCAGCTACAGCATGGACAAGCTGTCGTACAGAGTGGGCACTCCATTGAAGCAGCTCCTGTGTCCCTGTTGCATAGTGTAGTATGGGTACTATCTATCAAGCAGTGATAACTCTTTTCCAAAGGTTTCCACCCGAGAAGTGTTTTTGTCACTATTTCTCCCTATATAGCAAGATGGTGGATGGAGTCCTCTCCTGATTTAACAACAAGATTTTTTAATACGGCAAGATTTTGATAAATGATGTGCGAGCCAATCAGCTCCTAACTGACATGGGTTAAAAATGACAGTTGGGGAGCCTACCCCCCAGAAGGGTAGGCAGATCTCCTGGAGCTGACCCCACCCAACCCATCCATGAAAATGGGCAGTCTGGAGAGGACAATGACGCAATGCAATGCCAGTAACCTGGCACTGAAAAGCTGGGGCAGGACCATGATTATGCAAACATGCATCCATGCACCCCTCCCCCCCCCCCCTCCCCCTCGCACACAAAATTCACCCTAGAATGTCTGTGTGTGTGCAGCTATTTGATATTAAATGAATGAATTTAGGGGTAGATGTAGGAAGCAGTGATAAGGGAGAAGTGTGCCAGAGGAGAAGTAGCCCGTGGCAACCAATCAGCTGCTCTGTATAATTTAATATTATGCAAATTCTAGATGTTACTTCAGTGATGATTGGTTGCCATGGGCCACTTCACCTCCCTTATGACTGCTTCATACATCTGCCCCTTAGTTTCAAAACTATTGGGGTTCTTCAGTAAAGATCTCAAAAGCAACATATTTCTCTAATGGACAAAACCATGCTGCACTGCAGGTGGGGCAGATGTAACCTGTGCAGAGAGAGTTCGATTTGGGCGAGTTATTTTGTTTCTGTGCAATGTAAATACTGGCTGCTTTATTTTTACACTGCAATTTAGATTTAATTTCGAACACACCCCACCCAAAATCTAAGGGGCAATTTACTAAAGCTTCTAAAAATTTAAAGAGTTGTTGTTCCCCATAGCAACCAATTAAATTCTGTCAAAAATCAGACTGGTTGCTATGGGCGGGATGCAGTGTAAATCCCGGCCGTCAGGATCCCGGCATTCAAAATCCCGACGCCGCAATTTAAATTTTTTTTTTTGCACCGGTGACCACTAGATCCGACCATTAGATTCGACTGTCAGTATACGACATCGAAATCCCGACTGCCGGTACACCGACGGTGGCGAGCGCTACGAAGCCTCTTGCGGGCTCCCTCTACGGGGGTCGTGGATCACGACTTTCGGGTATTTAACAGTCGGGATTCTGATGTTGGTATACTGACCATCAGGATCCCGGCTGTCGGAGCGTCATCCGGCACCCACACAGCTGAAGGCACTAACATTACAGTTATGCTGTCCTGTTATTTTGGGAACTGGTTCTGTAAATACTTCCGGTATAGAATGCTTACTTTATATAGCTCTGCAGGAGGATATGGTCAGTACTAGGGTGGCCAATCCTGGGATCGGGGGGACCCCGGGATTTGACCCTGAAATCACTCGGATATCAATCCCAGGACTGGAGCTTCCAGTATTGACCTGCGCATGTGCAAATCTAATGCCGAGCAGCGCTGAGAGACCACCGCAGATGCTGGCCGGTTGCTCCTGACCTGATGTCAGAGGTCACACTGCGCAGCCCGTCTACCGGTCCGCACCCGCTGCCACATCACCTCCTGGCACCCGACCTCCTCAGTGACACTGGATTGAGAGAGTGGGATTAAAGTTCATCATTATATTGATGAGCTTAATCACAGGTATCCCAGTATTCTGCTTTTATCAATCTCGAAACCTGGGATTTAAAAAATGCCCCGGAATTGGGATCCCTTGTCAGTACTGCAGCTTATTCACGCCGTGTATACATATTCATCACTATACTCAGAGCTCTGCACATTGCACTGTTTGCACACTCATAGAAGACGCATGGTAAATATTAACCTCCCGTTATAGATGAATGTTGGATTTCCATGCTATTTATATATGCAGGCAAATGAGGCAATGTTCTGCTTTGGTGTAAATTAAATGTAACCTTTGAAAAGCTGCTCAGCATGATTACTCAATGAAGCAATATATGAAGTCACACAGGTGGGCCATACACATGTAGCGATGTGAGCAGAGGAGCGTTCTAAACGATGTTGAGCGATCTGTCAGGGCTGGTGTTCTCTGGTGAGAACACTGGCCCGACCGATTAATAACCAGAGCACTGGTTCTTAATCACCAGGAGAAAGCTCCGCGTATCGCTATCGGTACGGACCACACACACAGCAATATCGGGGCATTTTCTGAGCGATGTAGTTAAATTAAGTAACATCGCTACATGTGTGGGGCCCATAAGTATCTCTAAAGCATATTGCCTAAATAACTTGAGAACTTGGAGGCTGTGGGTCTACAAAAACCAGCAATCCCTGCTTCGAACAAATAAACCTATATAAAATAGGTGCATAATAAAATTGGTCTAGAAGTCACAAATACATAAAGTAGTGTAAAAAACAGAATTCTGCCCAATGGGTCATAGGCAAATGGGTATTTTACCTGCACACCTGGGCAAAAACAATATAAAAATTTACATTTATGAGAACGGGAGATGGTTGCGTAGTATTTTTTTATATTTCATTGGAAAGTAATTTGTAAATGGAATTTAAAATACTGTATTTTTTCTTTGAGCAGAAGACAAAAAAAATAAACTTCGGATGATTTTTATAAATAAAATCTGTGGGGTATTTGTGGTGCAGAACATCTTACGGACACTTTTGCAAATTAACTTTTTTAGTCCGGATGGAACAATCTTTTGAAGCAACTAAAAAATAAAATTAAGCATTTGTGCAGACTCAGCGCATTGGAACTTTGCACCATTGGAACATTGCAGCAAAGGCACTTGTTAGTTTATCACTATTTGTTAGAGATAATGACCCAGAATTAACCCCGTCAGCACCAGAGCAGACTATGCCATAGGTGACACGCTTACAGCTGCATCGCTGCAGAATGGGTTAACCCTGAGCAGATGGGACACCTCCATTACATTTTCCCCCTGTCACAATAGGAATCAGCAGACTTGCCTACAAGCAAGCAGGGTTTGAGGTCAATGTCCAAAGGGAGGAAGACATGGGAGGCAAAATGAAGACGTTACCTTTCTTGTCAGCTTTGGCCTTTTTGGTTTTCTCCAGTCTTGGAGGCACATGACTGCCAGTGGCCTGTATTAGAGACTGTATGATGGCATCCAAAAATGTTTTACCAGCTCAGAGTGCTGCTGAGCTGACAGGACTTTGCACTGTGGGATCTCTCAGGCCATGTAGCAAGCCAGTTCTCCCTAGTGACCAGGAGCTTGTCTGACTGAGAGAAGCCCATAGGAAGAAGAGGGGAACTCAGCACACAGTATAAGGATTTGAAAGGTGGAGGAGGATCCTCAGTTGTTGTCCAGCTGTGAGAGAGGGGGGAGGGTAATCCACCTAAAATTCAGTGTATAATTCAATTATTGCCCTTCTTGTCCCCCACTCATGGGTTTGAATGGAGTTGTTTTGCGGAGGTATCCTGCGCTATTTATCTCCGCGTGTGCTCTGCAGACAAGGGTGCGCCTCTATGGGAAGGGCCACCCATAGGCTTATTAAAGTGGGGTGTATGTTTATTTGGTCGTGGGCTATGTGGAGCTGTTTGTACGCAGAGATCCATCTGTGTATGTACACCATACGGATGGACATCCTCAGCACCACAGAATTAATTTTTTGGTGGGTGCTGCTACCCACACTGGGTAAATTAGCTATGTACATGTTGCATCTCAGAAGCTAATAAAGCTAAGCCCCAGGTTCTCAAACTCGGTCCCCAGGACCCCACACAGTGCATGTTTTGCAGGTCTCCTCCCAGAATCACAAGTGAAATAATTAGCTCCACCTGTGCATCTTTTAAAATGTGTCAATGAGTAATGAATGCGCCTGTGCACCTGCCGGGTGACCTGGGGAATGTTTGGGGTCCTGAGGACTGAGTTTGCATGAGGACATCACTATCTCAGAATGTTACCATAGAAATACAATGGCTGGTGCATGCCCTCCAACATGACCCATTCCATTAGGTACAAAATGCTCTGTTCCAGGTCTTCCCTCTTACTTATATATATGACAATAGAAAGTGTCTTTCAATTTAAACACAATTTAATTTTATTAGTGTAATTATTATGTAACAGTCATAATAATAGAAAGTTAATATTTATAACATGTAAAAACACTAGAGAACTGTCTAGGTCGACATGGGTCTAGGTCGACAGGTCATTAGGTCGACACAAGCATTAGGTCGACATGGGCAAGGTCAACAGTCAAAAGGTCAACATGGGTTTTTTTACTGTTTTTTGACCAACACAGTCGACATGGCACTGCATCCCTACGCTCGGCACACTATTTTATTGTCCCACCACGCCCTAGTGGATGGTAGGGCATGAAATACCGCCTGTCGGCAAATGTCGGCTCAAAAAATTGTGAAAAACCCCATGTCGACCTTTTGACTGTCGACCTTGCCCATGTGGACCTAATGACCTGTCGACCTAGACACATGTTGACTTTGACCCATGTGGACCTAAACCTATGTCGACCTTGTTGCCTGTCGACCTAGTGGTGTTGACCCAATGCTTGTCAACCTAGTTGGTGTAGAGCTAATGACCGTATCTCCTCTGCTGTATATTATTCCAGATGTTAGTGGTCACCCTGCTGCTGTTACATGATCACAGAACTCCTGGGTGACTACTACAGCCCCATAGGGAATACACTTTCACATGTATTTGCATAGAATACAAGGCTCTAAGTGTAACTCATCAATTGCGCAAGTTAATAAAAAGTGGACTTCTACTTAAAAACAAACACATTCAAAGATAAAAAAGTGAAAAAATAAAAAGATGAAATGCGTTGGTTTAACAGTACAGCTGGGTATCGAATCACCTTATCCTTATCAAAGTCTTTATAAAGACAAAATGCGTTGGTCTACAAGAGACAACCTACTCTGGTAATCCATTCACTTTATGAAAGTCTACTTAAAGACAATACAGATGTAGCTGGCCTCATTCAATGCCGGCACCCGCCAGATCCTCTCCTCTGGCGAGCGCTGGCGATAGAGACTGGATCTCACACGCACTCGCGTCCCAGTATCACAGCGGCTGGCGGCGACGGCGGGGACCCGGGGCAAGCTCTGTTGCCACGAGGTGCGCAAGCGTCTCGGGCATGCGCGCCCCTGGCAGGAGCCGGCCGCTGGTTGGGGCTGGCGATACTTTCATCAGCCCCTGCAAAAACTAGGCTGGTTCCATCTGTACGTGTTGGAATCTAAAGGACACTTCCTACACTGGGAACCCGGTCACCTTATGGAAGTCTACTTAAAGACAAAACGCGTTGGGTCTAAAGGAGACTTCTTACACTGGGAACCCGGTAACCTTATCGAAGTCTACTTAAAGACAAAAAGCGTTGGGTCTAAAGGAGACTTCTTACACTGGGAACCCGGTAACCTTATCAAAGTCTACTTAAAGACAAAAAGCGTTGGGTCTAAAGGAGACTTCTTACACTTGGAACCCGGTAACCTTACCGAAGTCTACGTATAGACAAAACACGTTGGTTAAAGGACACTTCTTACACTGGGAACCCAGTAACCTTATTGAAGTCTACTTAAAGTTTGGTCCTACTGGACATCTTCTTCAGTATTCCTCTTACTTGATTCTTATACCAGACCAGTTGTTTTCTTTTATGTATGCTACACATTTAATTGTATCATTATTACTATTTTTTTATGGCTAAATAAATATTGGTTTTACATATTACACTATTGGCCAAACTCTTTCATTTCATACCCATCCACTTTGATGAAAAATTTAGTGAGTAAAAAATTTAGTGAGGTCCATGTTAAAAAAATGTACAAATCAGCTTATTTTGTTTTATTTCCCTGTAGAAGCCCATTTTTTTGAGTCAATTGTATTATTGACTAGGTGCATTGTTGTCCACATAGTAATATATATACAAGAGGAGGAAGTGGCTGAAGAAGATTGGCTGACGCTCTTTATGAACTTTATTCATCTTTTGGCTCCACAAGTTTCATTGGTTCATAAACGCCATATTCTATATCAATAATAAGAGAACGATTATTCATGCACATAACATTTGGCCCCAGTTGAGTTTGCAACCAAATCACTATATCAAATATGCAACAATGCACTAGAGCAGATTTAATGTGAAGCATACCTGGCAGCATTATTATGGGGTATGGGAACAAAGTAAAAAAGCATGGAGAAACATAAATGTCCCTATTCCTCCCCTCCCAAAACCACACAGAAACCAATCTGATTCATCCTTCCACTCTCCATCTATCCGTCTGTTCATCCATCCTTCCACCGTCTATCCTTACCCCAACCCATCTGTGCCTTAAAACCCATCCATCCATCCATCCATCCTTTCGCCTACCTTTTCAACCCACCCACCATGCATCCTTCCACCTACCTTTTCAACCCATCCACCCACCTTCCTTCCTGCCACCTACCTATCAACCGACTATCCATACTTCCACCTACCTATTAACCGACCATCCATCCACCTACCTACCTACATATCAACCCACCATCCATCCACCTACATACATATCAACCCACCATTAATCCCTCCACCTACCTATCAACCCACCATCCTTCCACCTACCTATCAACCCACTATCCATCCACCATCTGTGCCTCAAAACCCATCCATCCATCCTTTCATCTACCTTTTCAACCCACCTGCCATGCATCCTTCCACCTACCCTTTCAACCCACCCACCTTCCTTCCTTCCACCTACCTATCAACCCACCCACCTTCCTTCCACCTACCTATCAACCAACTATCCATCCTTCCACCTACCTATCAACCTACCATCCATCCATCCACCTACATATCTATCAACCCATCATCCATCCTTCCACCTACCTATCAACCCACCCACCATCCATCCTTCCACCTACCTATAAACCTACCCACCATCCATCCTTCCACCTACCTATCAACCCAGCCACCATCCATCCACCTACCTACGAACCCACCATCCATCCTTCCACCTACCTATCAACCCACTATCCATCCACCTACCTACATATCAACCCACAATCCATCCTTCCACCTACCTATCAACCCACCATCCATCCACCTACATACCTTTCAACCCACCATCCATCCTTCCACCTACCTATCAACCTGACCACCATCCATCCTTCCACCTACCTATCCACTCACCATCATCCATCTTTCCACCTACCTATAAACCTGCCCGCCATCCATCCACCTACCTATCAACCCACCATCAATTCTTCCACCTACCTATCAACCCATCATCCATCCATCCACCTACCAATCAACCCACCCACCATCCATCCCTCCACCTACCTATCAAATCACCCACCATCCATCCTTCCACTAAATATATATCAACCCACTTTCCATCCACCTACCTACAAAACCACCCACCCTCCATCCTGCCACCTACCTATCAACCCACCGACCATGCATCCTCCCACCTACCTATCAACCCACCATCAGTCCTCCCACCTACCTACCTATCAACCCATGCACCATCCATCCTTCCACCTACCTATCAACCCACCCACCCACCATCCATCCTTCTACCTATCAACCCACCATCCATCCTTCCACCTACCTATCAACCCACCATCCATCCTTCCACCTACCTATCAACCCACCATCCATCCTTCCATCTACCTATCAACCCACCATCCATCCTTCCATCTACCTATCAACCCACCATCCATTCTTCCACCTACCTATCAACCCACCATCCATCCTTCCACCCACCTACCCACCCACCCGCCATTCTTCCACCTACCTATCAACCCACGCACCATCCATCCTTCCACCTACCTATCAACCCACCATCTTCCTACCTATCAAAACACTCACCATCCATACTTCCACCTACCTATCAAACCACGCACCCTCTATCCTTCCACCTACCTATCAACCCACGCACCCTCTATCCTTGCACCTACCTAAATTAGGCCCCTTATCACAACAGCATGATGATCACCAGCCACCAGCTGGCCACATAACTGGCTATAAATCATAATTAATAATATTGGATTTTTATTTTTCACACAAAATTATGCAATTTTCCTACTTTTATATATTTAGGGAGACATTGGGGTGTATAGTGTATGGGTTCTACATGCCTACATGACATTGGGGTGCATAGTGTATGGGTTCTACATGCCTACATGACATTGGGGCATATAGTGTATGGGTTCTACATGCCTACATGGCATCGGCCTCACCTCCTCCACTTCTCATAATAGGCTCTTGAACATTTTTCAGCTGAAGGCCCACAAGACTCTTAACCTGGCCCTGGCTGAGCCATGGATACACTTAAAACCTGTACCATTAAGATGCCTTGAGGACCTCATTTGGGAAGCTCTGGTCTAGGGCAGTGGTTCCCAACCCTGGTCCTCAAGTACCAGCAACAGTGTATGTTTTCTAGCTCTCCACGCAGACTCACAAGTGAAATAATTAGCTGCACCTGTGGAACCAATTTAAAATGTGTATGAATAAAGAGTGCAGCTTTGCACCTGCCGGGTGACCTGGAAACCGTGCACTGTTGGGGGTCCTTGAGGACACGCAGGCTTGGCAATGTTGTCCCCTATGGGTGATCTGCGGGCATAACAAAAGTCAGTCTAAACTGACTTCTATTAACAAACAGCAGAATAATCATTTGATGGTGAGCGACACACGTATACCTGTTCACTAGGCTGCGAGTATATGCTGTCTAGCGAATAGTTCTGAATCAGGTCCAATGTCTGGAGTCCATGAATACCTACCCAGTATCATTATCACAGCACCTACAATTGCAGGGCAGATCTTCCCTATAGAGTTGTCCTTTGTGGTGATAGGACTTTTAGGGGGTTTGACCTGTGATTCCTTCTGTGCATTGGCCTTATGCTTCATGTCACGTCACGCATGGCACTGGGAGGAATCCAATTGGATCTCTATCGGAGAAGACATATGCATGGCCCCAAATGCCTAATGCTGAGACTGCAGGATCCGGACGTGCATTCATTGTATATGGACAATAGGTCGAGACTGTGGCCTCCATGATCCTAATGTTGGCATGTCATAGTTGGAAGGGGCAATGCCTTTCCTGTGTGTTTGGACATTGAACCTCATTAATGTTTGCACGCAGCGGCTGATGTTCATGCAGCAATTATTGGCAGCCTGTGCAAGATGCTTCTGCGATAGTGTCCGCAATGAGGATTTCAGGGAAACGTGATGGGCAGGATGTGACCTTCTGAAGGTAGGGATGGCCCTTAATGTAGTTACCATCGATGGTGTCAACATCAATGGTGATAGGGCAAGTGGCCATTAATGGCTGCCCACTGTCAGTGAAAGACCCTTAATGGTTTCACCAACTGATGGTCATCCCAGAACCAAAACCAAAATAATAACAAAACATTTGGTTACACTGTGCCATCAATGGAGGGAAACCATCTGTTTTCCCCCCCATCGATGGCCATTGAGCCTAAACCATCGATAATAACAAATCCAAGGCCATCACTGACTTTTATCCATGAACAGACAAAAAAAAACATTTGATGGTGAGCGACCATCAAATCACTTTTCCTTTGTGCGGCCGCATGCGATTGGATGTGTAAGTGCAGGTATTCGCTCGGCAGGGGGACTTGCGTTCAACGGTGTGGCATTTGTCTGTAGGAATATATACTCTGCCTAGCGAACCTGTCTGAATCAGGCCCAACATTTGTAGTCACCTCACTGGCACTGGGCAATGAGGTAAATGCACCGCATTGTAGCCTCCAGCAACGCTGATACTTCGTCACCCCCCACTGAGGTCCGGAATGTGTTCTGCGGTCACATGACTCCTTCCGGCCAATGGGATGTAACACTGGAGGGGAGGAAGGTTCTGACAGAAGTCAAGTTCAGTATTTTAGTGCAATTGCAGTTGATCCTGACCAGCAGATAGGCGTATACTGTATATTCGCCTGCTATGGGACGACGTAACTCTACCTATATAATAATGGTATAATAACATTGTTCCTCACCTCTGAGGGGTGGAAATTCAAGTGTTTTTCCATGCTGGCCCCACTATATGGCACTCCACGAAGCAGTTCAGCCACGCACAGCCAACAGCACTGCCCCACCATTGTACGAAAAGAATCAGGGGAGCATACATCTCTGAATGAGGCCCCAAGTTGGCATCTATGAGACCATAGTCATACAACGGCGGAAGGAAATAATATACGCGGCAGCAATGAATGACAGCTCAGCTCTTTAAGGAATTTTGCAGATTGTAAAGCCTGCCACCCACTGTAACACCCATGCACAGTATATACAGGGTGATTTACTAGTTAGCTAAAAGAAGGATCCCTGCGCCCAGTGACTGGAGGGTCCTGGGGATGCTGCATCAGATTTAAGCTATGTACACACACTTTGTTTTGCTTTAGATTTGATGTTAGATTCGATTTTCTATTAGATCTGGCATTAGATCTTGCCATTCAATTTGGCATTAGATCTGTACTTTTGCAATAGATATTGAATTTACATTCATGGTACATTGTACACATTTGATTTAAGCTGTGTACACATGCATCGATTATTGGCTATTTTCAATTCGATTTTGCTTATAGAAGCAAAATCGAATCCATATCGAATGGTTTTTAGGACACTTTCGTTCTGCATTCGATTTGATTCGCGCTCCCGTTTTCTCAAAATCGAATAGAAAAATCGGTACTCTTTACTTAGAACGGCGCCCACGATTTTGATCGTGGGCATCGTTAGTAAAAAATCGTGACCATCTCGGGCATTGAATGCACTAAAAAATCGGGTGCGATGCGACCGACGCGATGCCTGCGATTTCCCATAGGTAACAATGTTAAATGTCTCAATTGACCCAATTTTCCTGTTCAATGCCTCAATTGACCCGATTTTTCCATAGGAAACAATGTTATATGGCCCACAGAGGCCAAATAGGCACCCTCAAGTGTGAAATGGCCCCCACAATTGTTAACGCCACCCCACGATCAACGTGAACCCGAAGCGTGGCGAGCGCAGCGAGCCCGCGAGGGGCGGCGGTACGTGTCCTACGACCTTTTCATACCCCCACTATCCACGTCGGCGTGGAGTTGAGAATAGAAAGTGTGGCGAGCGCAGCGAGCCACCGAGCCCGAAGCGTGGCGAGCGCAGCGAGCCCCGCAAGGGGACGCGGACAGCTGTGAAGCCCGCGAGGGGACACGGATACCTGTGAAGGTATCCGCGTCCCCTCGCGGGGCTCGGTGCGCTCGCCATGCTTCGGGCTCGGTGGCTCGCTACGCTCGCCACACTTTCTATTCTCAACTCCATGCCGACGTGGATAGTGGGGGTATGAAAAGGTCGTAGGACGCGTACCGCTGCGCTCGCCACGCTTCGGGTTGACGTTGATCGTGGGGTGGCGTTAACAATTGGGGTGGCCATTTCACACTTCAGGGTGCCTATTTGGCCTCTGTGGCCCATTTAACATTGTTTCCTATGGAAAAATCGGGTCAATTGAGGCATTGAACAGGAAAATTGGGTCAATTGAGACATTTAACATTGTTCCCTATGGGAAATCTCGGGCATCTCGTCGGTCGCATCGCACCCGATTTTTTTGTGCATTCAATGCCCGAGATGGCCACGATGGGCGCCCTTCTAGGTAAAGAGTACCGAAAAATCTACTGTACAGCCAAGGAAATCTCGAATTCGATCCAGTAAATCGAATGTGTACAATGTACCATGAATGTAAATCGAATTCGATATCTAATGCAAAAGTACAGATCTAATGCCAAATTGAATGGGAAGATCTAATGCCAGATCTAATAGAAAATCGAATCTAAAGCTGTGTACACACGCTTAGATTTTTCCCTGTTTTCGATTTGATTTTGCTTATAGAAGCAAAATCGAATCCACATCGAATGGTTTTTTAGGACACTTACGATCTGCATTCGATTCGATGCGCGCTCCCGTTTTCTCAAAATCGAATAGAAAAATCTACTGTGCAGCCAAGGAAATTTCGAATTCGATCCAGTAAAACGAATGAGTACAGTGTGCCTACATTGTGAAATTGAATCAAATGCAAAAGTACAGATCTAATGCCAAATCGAATGGGATGATCTAATGCCAGATCTAATAGAATCTAACATCAAATCTAAAGCAAATCTAAGCGTGTGTACAGGGCTTAACATCAATTCTAAAGCAAAACGAAGTGTGTGTACATAGCTTTACTGGATCGAATTTCATATTTCCTTGGCTGCACAGTAGATTTTTCTGTTCGATTTTGAGAAAACAGGAGCGCGCATCGAATGCAGAGCGAAAGTGTCCTAAAAACCATTCGATATGGATTCGATTTTTCTTCTATAAGCAAAATTGAATTGAAAATAGCCAAAAATCGTTGCATGTACACAGCTTTAGGAGGTTGTTTTGCAGCCAAAGGCGAGTGTGGAGGCTCCTACAGGGTAATTACACTGCACCTGTTTGTTTGACTTGAAGCCTGAGACGTTACATAATATTATCAGCTCTGGAATGTGCTTGTGTTCCCTTTCCCTTTCTGTTGGCTTTATGGCTCAGGGCTAGCAGCTCTCATAATAAATTGGCCAAACAAGTCACAGCTGGTCAACACTACACCCCCTAGATAAACAAGTTCTTGTTTTGGAGTCCTCCTGTAACGGGATCTAACTGCCACTGAAGGCTATGGCTAGAGGGAAGATCATGGGTCTTACATAGCAACAACCTGGACAGGTTTACATAACCCAACCGAAATGAAAAAACACTGATTTACAGACGCCTGGTGTTCCTGGGGTGGATGTCAGTGCGGACATGTGTGCAGGGCCGGATTAAGGGGGGGGGGGGGGGGCACAGGGGTGAGTACCCCTGGGCCCCCCTCTAGCTAGGGGCCCCCTGTGGTTGGCATGTATTTAAAAACAAATTTAGCTAAAGGTTTTGTGCATGGCAGTAGGGTAGTGCTGCAGCTTCACCTATCTGCCAATGGGACAATGATTAATGGTGCTGAGCATTGGGTGCCAAGACACACTGACTGCACAAATGTGCAGTGCATTACTGGGAGTTAACTAAGTCCCATGACACTTTGCATAAGAGGGCAGAGGCTGAGAGGTTTCTGCTGAGCTCTGATTGGTGGAGCTCATCACATGCTTCTCAGGCCCATGGAGGACAGCAGCAGCCTCGTCATGGGAGGGTTTCTAATCAGAGGCAGCACTGAGCCTGTGAGGTCTCCTCCTACAGTCCTACAGAGTAAGTTACAGAGGGACAAACACAGGCTATTTATGTGATATTTATGTATGTAGGGTGAAAAGTTAAAACCTGCTGAAGAAAACCAATGTTTGTGATGGCTAAATGGCTTATTGTGTTGATAACAGTGAATAATGGGCACTGAGCACTTATATTGTACCAATATTATATTATCAAGCATTATTTTAGGGGGAACCTAGGTTAATAAATATGTAATTGTATATAAACTATGAGTTTTATAAATCAGCAATATCATTGTTATCTCACATGCATAGAAGGATTTATACAAGGCTCACCGCGTTCCCTTTATGAGACAGCGGCCCTGATTCTAATTTGATCGCACCGGGGCCAATGTTGAAGCACTCCGCATGCGCATATTCTCATATGCGTACGTGCAGGTGCCTTGGCCGACGTGCACAGTTGGCGTGTCGCTCACACAGGGGGGGGCAGTGTGGGGGCTGGCGGAGTTGTTGACAGTGCTGGGACATGTGAATGGCCAGAGTTTCATGGGTGTTCCCATGCAAATGCGCCCGTGGCTCCGTGTACTGGAGGCGGGCGGCTGACGTCACATGATGTCAGCCTCCCACCCTGTCTTCGTCCCGGAGCCCGCAAGTATAAGGCAGTCTCCACAGACTTATATTTACGAGCCCAGGAGAAATCTTTTGATGGTCGCCGACCATCGAATGATTTTTCCTGCTGTGGGCACATGCCAGGGGATATGGGACAGCATTTTTTTCGGCGGGGGGTAGGTTCTTCTGGGACTCTGTAAGCTGCGATCTTTGCAACGAGTCAACCAGAATCAGGCCGAGCAGGTAAGATAAGGTCAGACATCAATGGACATGACATAGCTGTGGGCCAACTACTGTATATACATGTCCTCAGGGCACCACCACGGGTTCTGATGACCACAGGCCAGTGCTTTCCAAACCCTGTTCTCACACGACACTTCCCGGGTTTAACTGCATGTTGATCACACCGATACTTGGACCTTTCCAGGGCGAACGTTCTGTTCTTCCAAGGTGTGATGCCACAGAGGGAAGTCGTCCACAATGATCTCACAACTAAATGTTGACATGTACAAAACTGACCATGACAAAAGATTGACATGCACACGGTTGACCAACGATTGACACAAGCAATTGGTCTACATGAAAAATGTTGACACATGAAAAGGTCGACGTGTTTTTTCAGGTTTCCGACACAAAAGCTCATGCACCCCCTAATTAGTGTAGCTCATTCCCTCACATGGCGAGCGTTCCACGCGGATGTTAAAGTATAAAAAAGTGCAAAAATTATTAGCAAGAAAATCGTGAAAAACTCATATTGACTTTTTCATGTGTCGGCAATTTGACATTTCAGTATTTTGCTTGTGTCAACCTTTTTGTCAGTATGGACATAAGGCATGTCAAACTTTTGGTGTCGATATATTATCCAGATCCCAGAATTTTGGTGACAGATAAGAACCACTTGGACCATTTATACCCCTTTCACATAGCGCAAATAACCCGGGTCGATAAGGGTCTTTTGAAAAATCCTGGGTCCAGCAGACCAGCAATCTGACCCGCGTTAAAAGAAGGGTTAATCCCAGGTCGGACCTGGGTTGCTGTGCTGTCGAGTGACTGGAGTTCACACTATAGGGAGGAGGCAGCATCAGCTCCAAGCGTTGCCTCCCCCCGCCCGAAGACCCGGTGCCACTAATCCAACTCCCCTTTCTGATTAAGGTTGACCCGGGTCGCTGTGGGGTGCTCATCTCGCAAATGCTGGGTCGCTCCCAGGATGGACCCTTTCTAAATCCTGGGTGCAACCCGGCATTTGCACTGTGAAAGGCTTATTAGCCTGCACACACACATAGACACACAGACACACACTAGTGTTCATTTATGTGAGAGTCAATTAACCTAACAGTATATTTTGGGGGATTTTGTTTTTGGGGGGAAACTGGCGTACCCATGCAAGCACAGAGCGACCTCAAGGCTGTGAGGTAGTACTGTTAACAATTATTCCTCCAACAGATGATCCATGGAAGACGTCACTGCCACTGTATATGCCATAGGACATTGTGAGTTAGGCGTACCTGCCCACAGGTGTAATATGCATCACATGGTTTATTCTGTTGTACAATGTAGTCTGACAGAATCCACATTTGGCATCCAGGGTGGTATATAAGTGGGCATGTGGCCTCTCAGCTATTACTTGCTCCACAGTTCTGAGGTGGTGGTAAGTTCTTATCAGAGCTTTGTTCAGATGCCCAGGACCAATGCGGATTCATACCGAACCATTTCTACTGCAGCAACCCTAGATGACACCCCGCATTGTGGAACAGGTGCAGAGAGAGTTCTGAGCATTATTGTTCCCAGTATCATCTAGTGTCTACACCTAATATTGTTAATGATGCGCACTCCCACGCGTCATTCATGATGATTGATATCTTCCAAACATGCAGGTCAATTTGGCAATATAGCCATGTTTAGCGGGTCCCGGTGACATCACTGAACAGCGGCCGATATCGTTCAGTGGGCAGCCAACGTGGTTAACTATATCGGCTATACCGTCATGTAAGGTTTACTGGGCTTTAGATTTGGGTGGGGTGTGTTCAAACTGAAATTTAAATTGCAGTGTAAAAATAAGCTCACCCAAAGCTACCTCCCTCTGCACATGTTACATCTGCCCCACCTGCACTGCATATGGTTTTGTCCATTAGAGGAAGATTTTGCATTTGAGATGCTTACTGAATAACTCCCTAAGGGGACCATTTACTATGGGATCGCATATACCATGTGATCTGGGTGGGATCTACTGCCGAGGATCGCATTGCAATATGCGGTCCTTCCGGCAGAATGTATGTTCCTGCAGAAGCAGGAACAGCAGCTCAGAGAGAAGCCTGTCCCTGCGATCTGCTTCACCGGGTGTCGGGGGTATCAGTGCGGTCAATGCTAACCCTCAGCTGACTGCACTGCCCTCAGAACTGCAGTAGCCTCGGACCCGATGTGATGCTGCCCAATATCGGGCAGCATTGCATCCCCCATAGAAACCTGTGGGGCGAGCAGCTGCTGGTGGGGAAGAAGGAATTGCAGCAGGGATCGGAGTTTCCTGCTGCAGTCCCTCCTAGATACATTTGCTACTAACCCCCAAAAACGTGTGTTTTCAGGGAATATTCAATGGTAAATCGGCCCCTATATCTATTACCATTTGGTACTTCATGAAAAGAAGCACATGCCCCCCTCCAGAAAGTTTCAGCAGTGTCATCTTCGTCGCCCCCCCCCCCCCCCCCCCCCAGTTGAGTTAACCCTCACTCACCCCTCTGCTTGCTGCCGCATCTGTGGCTGGGTTCTGTAGATCTACTTGCCTGCGGTCCCGGTGCTCCTCCTGCTGCTAACGAAAAATGCCCCATACAAAATGGCTGCCCCTAACAGCTGACCGTTTTAAAGGATGGTAGAGGAGGCCACCTCCTCTAGCATCCTCAAAACCTGTCTGCTGTAAATGGTGGACATTTTGTGAGGGCCAGTTTTCATGAGCAGCAGGTGGGCCTGGACCGCAGGCAAGTAGACCTTCAGGTCCCGGCAGCGGTGCAGCAATAGTCCCACAGACCCCAATTGCCAAAAACTAACTCAGCGCCTCCCCGCCGCCATGGGGTCTGCGGGTCTATTGTTACACCACTGCATAAGACATATGGAGGTTTTTCTGGTCCCTAAACCTTCTATTGGATGGGCAGTGTCATGGGTGCAGGTCACTTACCCTTATACTGTAATGGAATAAAGACACTGAGACGTAGATTTGGCAGAGAGGTGTCAGCTGTTTATTAATATACAAATGATTAGTGATATATAGGAGGATCTGCCAAAATAAAAACAACTGCTACTAATTGTATTGGCAACTCAGCTAAA
The DNA here is from genome assembly GCF_055691185.1 of Crinia signifera. Lineage (NCBI taxonomy): Eukaryota > Metazoa > Chordata > Amphibia > Anura > Myobatrachidae > Crinia > Crinia signifera. The sequence continues at coordinate 39,536,489 of NC_139226.1, read as the reverse complement.
GTGGCCTCAACAAACATGAAGACACAGAGGGGAATATGGGGGAGGGGTATTTAGGGAAACACAAGTGAACTCGGCAAGAGGTAAAATAAAAACCTGCTGAGGGACAGACCTAAGACCAAATTGTGTAATTGTAAATAGCCGAATTAGTCCGTCAGTACAGGCAAAAATTGTAAATCCCTCAAGACTCCCATTGCCAACAATGGCGAGTAGCTAATCTCCGAGTAGGATGGACAGGGAGGGGAACAGACAAGACAAACACAAGACAAACGACACTGGACATGACATAACAGTAACAGATAGGGACCATTTACCATAGGATTGCATATACAATGTGATGTGGGCAGGATCTACCTCCCATGGTCACATTGCAATATGCAATCCTAATGCTGAGATGTATGTCCCTCAGCATTATGGGCTCCTAGGCAAAGCAATATATATGGGAGAAAAAGACCGTCGTTTTGCGCTACCTGTAGCAGCTACTCTATAAGACCTCCCTGTTAGTGAAGGTCAAAAAATGGAAATGTGTACATGTGTTGGATATAGATAGCGCTGGATAGAGACCTCCACCTTACTGTGACATTCAATAGTGGATACCAAATTTGCGATTTGCAAACAAATTTTATTTAAAATGAATAATATAGTCAATATCGGACAATATTCACATAAAACAAGAGTAAGATTATAATTCAAGCATTTCCAATGAGTCGAGACCCAACGCGTTTCGCCGATGAACGGCTTCCTCAGGGGTAGTAGACTCTATGAGAATATAGAAAGCCCTTTAGATATTTTTAGTTATATAGTACAATATTTGGTGGTATGTTGAGTTTTGTTTACATACCGGGATTCTGAGCTTATGAAAAATCTCAGGTTGAATTATTTTAAAAACTTCTTATGACGCTTGGATGACGTCTAAAATTTAAGAAAATATACATACATAAAAAGTCAGGTGGAGGGGGAACATGTGTATAGAATAGGCTAAGGTAAGCAGGAGGTACCTTGTTGAACCTCCTGTAGAGTACGTACCCTGTGGTGTTTAAAGATCTGTCATACAGAAATCTGTCCAGTGTTTATACAAATAGCACTGTTCAAAGGTTTTAAAGAACACCTAAATAATAATAAATTTTAAATTTTAAATTTAAATTTTGAATATACATATAACTCAAGACGTTTGTTTATGATTTCTAAACGGTTACCCACCGGAAAAAACAGGAGGTACCATGTTATATTTCTTGAAGAGTACGTACCCTTTGATGCTGATAGATCTGTCAAACAGTTTTCTGTCGGATGCTTATACGGGTCGCGCTGTCCAAATAATTGGCGGACACCTAAGTAATGAATTTTAATTTTAATTTTAAATATTAGGTATTGTGTCCTTTATTTTTATATAAATCGGGACACTGTTAAAAGTATCTGGGGGGTTTCCCTGTGAAATCCTCAAATTTTGTCTGTCTGGGGGTCGTTTGTAGTTTAGAATCGTGTATAAAGGATTATTTCATTCCCCTAGTGGTGGGACGGTCATATGGCGCCTATATCATAGTTCTAAGTACATACATTCTGCAGCATATCATATTAACTGATTCTTTGTTATGTTACATCATGTCAGTATGTTCTTGCTACACAGCGAAGCCTTTTTAGACTTTAGGTTTTTAAGAAATGTGACCATAGTTAGTGCTGCTCATGCCATAGTGATACATTTGGACAAGTTACAATTTGACATAAGTTACACTCTGACACATAACTTCCATCTGTTCATGCCATAGTGATACATTCGAACTAGTTACAATTAGATACAAGTTACAATTTGACACATAACAGCCGTCTGAAGGTATGGAAAACTATTCAGATGGAGCTTATAGTGATCATATATCATATCTATACAGTGCTGGATAGGTACAGTGACTTACCAGAGGTGTGTGAATCTCTCTTTCACAGTGTCTGCTTTCAGACTTCTGTTCTATCTGAGCTCTATATAAGACTAAAAGTACCTGACGTCACTTCCGGTTCTAATCGTGAGTTTCTCCCTTAGATTATCACCTTTATGGTGGTGGCTCATATTTTAAGGTGGATTCCCCTTCTGTGTGGGGCTTTGCTTTATAGAGGGTTGTGTGTCCCTTGTTAGGAGAGTCGTTTTTGGGGGAACAGTGCCGTCTGAACGCCATTTGCGTTCCACGTGCGTTCCACTTCATGTGCAGCCGGGCTAGGCTTACTTCCTTAACGTGGTGACGTGACTTCCTCTTTCTAATGTAAGCGTTGCATTGGGCGCCGTTTGCGTTCCAAGTGCGTTTCACTCGGAGCTGGATTCAACATACTTCCTGGTTCTAGTGACGTGGTTTTCCTTTGTTATTGTTTTGCGTTCCATGTGCGCTCCACTGATGGTGCTGTGGGGTTCCTTATTATTGCGGGGTTGTTCCTTTTTATTTTAGGTGAAATATTTAGGTGACTAAGTGTATTTGTATGTGTCTCCTCGGGACTAACATCTTCTTTTTGCTAGAGGTTTGTGTTTCACATGGGGATTATTTACAGTGATGCAAACTCTCTTCTCTAATCTGCAGATCAAAAAGGTGGGTAATTGAAATGTGCTTAAAATGTCTCTGTTTCTTTGTGGGTAATTTACCCTATGTTACTCCTCTAAATAGTTTACCATTTACATTTACATATTGAACACTGTTACAGTATTTTAACGTTTTTTACATAAGTCTCTTATAGTCACAGTGTTTAAATAAATGCCATTATTATTTCTCTCTCCTTATTAGTGTGGAGATATAATACAGTTTATAAGATACAGATAAAACATCACAGTGGGATCTGTTGCAATGGTCCATTCATGCTGGTTGGATGGGTCCGTAGTTGTTAAGCAGCATCTTTCTGAACTTAATACAATAATTTTTAGAAATGCATTTTTGAATATTTTTCAGAGTGCACAGCTTTTTTTATATATATATATAGTGCACACTAAAATATGAGGTACACCGTGAGCAATTAGGGTTCCTTAACGCATAGTGGTTGGGGGGTGTGTCCCCATACATTGTGCCATATTGTGACTTTCTTCAGCATGTGACTTGAATTCTATATTTCTTGCGGTGGTGTGTTAATACATCGTGAATAATTGCATTTTTAAATACGTGATGGTATGTGTATGCTTGCATACACGAGTATGCATAAGCATACTTATACAAATTAGTGACTTCCTCCAGTGGGTGACTTGAGCTTAAAGCTTCGTGCTATGTTTAGGTGCTTTTTATCTTTAAGGTGATAAATATCCTTGGGTACATTTTACCAGAGGTGATTTTGTGACTTTATGGAAAGGGTGAGTTTTTATTGGTGGTTTGTCTGTGTGTGGGTTGTTAGGTTTTTAATGTCCAGTCCTTACTGATAGTGCATAATATATCCCTAAAGTTCGTCCTCTGTGTCTATGTATGGAATGAGTCGGGGATCGGTTCTTCCCTAGTGGAATTTGTTAAGGTTCATTTTCTTCAGTTCATCTTAGTGAGACGTTTCTTCTGGTCGTGGTTTTTTAGGGTAGATCAGGCTTGGTTTGGTTGAGGGATTCCAGATCTAACATAACATTTTATGGTGGAGTTTATATTCCTAACTGATGGATCGTGATGTGGTACCTTATAGATGACTCATTTTGTCCCTAAGAAGGAGACGATGTCTAAATTTTCATTTAGTCCTATTGGTTGTAGGGCGTTCAGAGTATATATCCAGAAGGTTTCTTTTTTTGATAAATCTTCATCCCTGTTTCCTCCCCTTGGGTTAATAGTTATATGTTCTAGTATGGTGAAAGTGAAATTATTTTTGTTGATTGTGGATTCGTGTTTTTCGTTGAAGTGTCGTGGGAGGCTGTGCGAGGTTAATCTGTGCTTAATGTTTCTGATGTGCTCTTGTATCCTTAGTTTGATTTGTCTCTTTGTTTTTCCGATGTATATCATTCCACAGCTGCATGTGATTCTGTAAATTACATAAGTAGATTTGCATGTGCACGCAACATTTAGCGAATATGACTTTTGTTGTATTTTAGTTTTGAATGTTTCTTTTTCCATATGTTTGCAACAAATGCAGTGTCCGCAGGGTGTGCATCTGATGTTGCTTCCAAGGAAAGTGGTTTGTTTGGGAGGGTGTTCTGGTTTGGTTTTTATGGTGCTTGGAGCTATCATGCTTTTGAGGTTTTTGGCTCTTCTGAACACTAAATTCGGTTTGGATGGAAGGGTTGGACCCAGGATGTTATCCTTCTTTAGAATGTCCCAATGCTTGTTAAGTACTCTTCTAATGAGGTGGTTCTCTTTGTTAAATTGTGTGATAAACGGTCTTTGATGGTATTTTCGGGTCTCTATTGTGGTTTCAGGTTTAGTTGACAGAAGTTCTTCTCTTGATCTGTGTTTCGCTTTTTGTTTAGCCTCTTCAATTTTCCCCGGATCATATCCTCTTTCGAGAAAACGGCCTGCCAGCATTTCTGCTTGTGTTAAGAAGTCTTCCATGTTCGTACAGTTCCTTCTTAGCCTTGTGAACTGGGCGTAGGGGACATCGTCTTTCCATCTTGCATGGTGACAGCTATTGTAAGGGATGAAGCTGTTTGCGTCAACTTCCTTGAAATGTGTTTTGGACGAGATTGGTTCCCCTGGAGTACCCATGAGGCAGAGGTCCAGATAGTCTATGCTAGTTTGACTTGTTTTATGAGTGAATCTCAGATTAAACTCATTCTGGTCCAAAGATGTTACAAATTCGTCAATTTTTGTGTTGTCACCGCTCCATATGAAAATGAGATCATCGATATACCTCATGTAGAACTTAATGTGTTGTTGGTAGGGGGAACTGTGTAGATGTTGATCTTCCCACGTCCACATTAGAAGATTGGCGTATGATGGGGCGAATTTCGTCCCCATCGCCGTACCCGTTGTTTGGAGGTGGAACTTTCCATTGAACTCAAAGAAGTTCCGTGTGAGAATGTATTTAATGCTAGACAATATGAAGTCAATTTCCTCTTTTGTTTTTCTATCATCTTTTGAGAGGATGGTTTTGACGGCTTGGATCCCTTTTTCGTGTGGTAAAGCAATATATATATATAATTTATTTATTTTTCAGTGACCCGATCATCAGTGGATATGTGGATATGTCGTTCGATATTTTTGATATATCGACGACATTTTGATTTACCTGTGTTTCAAGAAATGATGGATCATCATAATTTAAGTGCACATCCAGTCAAGTTCACGTCCACCATAGACAGAGATACTGTCCATTATTTGGACGTCAAGATTTCCAAATCACCTTCAGGCTTTGTTACTAGCCTTTATAGGAAGCCGGCAGACCGAAATAACATTCTATTGGCATCCAGTGCACACCCGGTCCACAGCAAACAATCACTGCCGTTCAGTCAATTTTTGCGGGTATTAAGCATTGTGAGTGACCCCATAGAAGCCCAAAAGGAACATGAAAACATGTTTCAAATTTTTTAAACAGGGGCTATAAATATGGAGAACTCCAGAAACAACGCCAAAAAGCATTGTCTAAGACCCGAGCTGAATTATTAAAAAATATAACTCCCACCACCAACCAAACTGGTTGATCTGGGTCAATTTATACACACAACAATCTGTTGGTATCATCAAAAAAGCTAAAGAAATGATGGCCAGTAATAACCGGTGACCCAGCACTCAATTTACAAGGCACTAGACTTATGCCTGCATATCATAGGCGCCGAAACCGTGGGTGCTCCGGGGCCCTAGCACCCATGGAAATTGAGGAGCACCCACGGGCTACGGCAGCATGGTCCCAGCAGAGGAAATGCTGTCAGCAGCGGGGGACCCTTCGGCGAATGGGAACTAGTAGCGGTATTAATACCGCTACTAGTTCTCATCTTCCGCAGGGACCCTGCTGCTGACATCATAGCCGCTGTGACACCAGATGGAGCCTGGTGATTGCTGTGTGCAGCCGGGAGAGGTTGGGCGCTGGTGATCCGGTGCCGGTGGTGCAGCGATGTAGCCTGCGCCGCATCACGGAAGTCATTGAGACAGTGAGTGACAGAGTCTGGAACTCGCTCGCCGCCCGAACTCTCCCGGCTGCACGCCGTGTGTTTGTGTGTGTGTGGGGGGGCGGTAGTCTGTGAGGGGGAGAGCACCCACCAGAAAAAAACTGAAATCGGCGCCCCTGCTGCATATAGAAGAGGCAAAAACCTGACGGACTTTTTGGTTAAGACCGATATAACGAATTTGGGTAAACAATCTAATAGTGTGTACACACGGTTCGATATGGCTTCCGATGTTGACGATATCGTCAACATCGGAAGCCATATCGCATACATATCGCATACTGATTGTATGCATTGTAAGGGCTTCCTAGCCCGATGCGCGCTCCCGTTTAAGCAGAGATCGGAGGGGAGATAGAGTGGGCAGCACACTCTATCTAGCACAAATCGCAAGCATATCGCATGCATCGTATGTGCCTTGCGATATGCTTAAGATGCGATGTGCTATACGATTTCAAGGGCCCTGTCAGTCATCCTGTTGTTAAGTCAAAATCGCTTAGTCAAAATCTTCAGCAAATCTTAAGGCACATAGGAAATCGCATAGTAAATCAAATAGGAAATCGCATAGCAAATTGTATGGTAAAAAGTCAAAATCTTAAGCATATCTCAAGGCATATCTTAACCCCTTCCCGACATTTGACGTATATATACGTCATGGCCGGGATGTACTTCCCGACACATGACGTATATATACGTCATGACTTTAAACTGTCCCCGCGTCTATAGACGCGGTGACAGTTTAAACATGTCTGCTGTCCCTGACAGCAGACATGTCCCTGAATGCCCAGGGGGGGTGGCGATGCCTCCCCCCCGTCGGCGATCGCTGTGATTGGCTGTTCAATGTGAACAGCCAGTCGCAGCGTTTTCCTGTGTTACCGGCGAATCAGACGCTCGGTAACACAGGTGTCAATCACCGCCGGGTGTGAGGGGGCATGAGGGGGTCACCGGTGATGACCACACCTCACCCCACCTCACCCCACCTGCCCCCAAGGCTGTGATTGGTCCGTCGGACCGACGGACCAATCACAGCCAAGGCGCGTCATTTAAACTAACGGTGACTGCGCTGCAGACGCCATTCCGCTCTGGAATTGCGTGCAGAGCGGTCACCGGCCACTCTGTCGTGCTATACATACCTGAACCTTGCCTGATACTTACCTGATCACCGCTGATCACCGCTGGTAGCGTGCTGCCAGCAGCTGGATGCTTCCTGGATCTTGTGACTTCCTGTGTCCTGCTGCTGCAGTGTCATAGAGTCACAGATCGTGAGAGATAGTGAGAGATAGTGACAGAGAGTGACAGAGAGTGATAGAGAGTGATAGAGAGTGCTATATTTTGTGTCTGCTGCACCCCTTTTGTGCTGATCAGTATATCTGTGCTGATCAGCAACTTTTTGGTTTTTTTTTTTTTATATCCTGTCAGTTGCACCAAAGGTTGTGCTGCCTGTGCAACTGACTGCTGCCCCCCCTTTTTGCTGATCAGTCTAAATTAATTAACTGATCAGCAACTTTTTGGGGGTCCAGGTTTTTTTTTTTATATATACCCTGTCAGGTTGCACCCACAGTTGTCTGCCTGCTGCCCCTCACTGCTAATCAGTGTCGCATTACTGCATCACTGATCTGCAGGTTTTTTTTTGGGGGGGGGATTGCAGTGGGGTTTTGTTTTTACACCCACGTTGCTTTTGTGGGTGCTTTTGTGGGTGTCCTGTGGCCGCTGATCAGTGACGTACATCACTGAACAGCATTTTTGGCACAGGGTTGATATAATTTTTTTTCTGCAGTTTTTTTAAATTGTTTTTTTTTGGAGAGTGCTGTGGTATTTTTTTTTTTAAATTGTTTTTACACCCACGTTGCTTTTGTGGGTGTCCTGTTGCCTTTGAGCGCTGTTCAGTGACGGACGTTACTGACCAACATCTGTGCTCAATTTTTGGCGCAGGACCTTTTTTTTTTTTTTTTTAACCCCTTCATTTTTTTTTTTTTTTATCGGGATCAAATTCCTGTATAAAGTATTTTTTTTTCTGCACTACATACACACTACACACTACATACCCCCCGTGTTGAAATAAAGTTTGTACCCCCCCTACACTATACACGTGTTGAAACATTACACTTACAGAAACACAAAAATAAAAATGGCATCCCAAATGTCATCCCAAATGTCATCCCAGTCATCCAGAAGAATGTATTCAGCGGAGGAGGCATATGCCATGCTTTCCTCTGACTCTGACACAGCCAGTGATGCAAACGGGGAATTTGAAGGATTCGTCTTAAGCTCCTCTTCCTCCTCTAGTGATGAGGGACCCCCTCAAAGACGCCCCCGTAGAGCAGCTGAGACCCCCCCCCCAAATGATTGATCCCGTATGGACCCCACCACCAGACAATTTTGAGCCCCAGGTTCCTGAGTTTTTGGCCATCCCAGGAATCCAATTTGATTCAACAGGTCTCAGAGAAATTGACTTTTTCAAATTATTTTTCTCTGATGATTTTATAAATTTAATGGTGGACCAAAGTAATTTATATGCCCAGCAGTTTATTGCTCAAAACCCCACGTCATCATTTGCTAGGTGGACCCCTGTAGATGCAGTAGCGATGATGACGTTTTGGGGTCTGGTGTTACATATGGGCATAGTAAAAAAGCCAGAAATTAGGCAATATTGGAGTACAGATGTTCTGTACAGCACCCCATTTTACCGTATGGCCATGACTCGGACTCGTTTTGAGACAATCCTTAAATTTTTACATTACACCGATAATGCACAGTGCCCACCCAGAGATGATCCCACCTTTGACCGGCTATTCAAAGTCAGGCCAGTCATTGATCATTTCAGTGCCAAATTTGCAGAGATGTACATCCCTGAAAAATTTATTTGTATCGACGAGTCCCTTATACATTTTAAAGGAAGGGTTAAATTCCGCCAGTACCTTCCCAGTAAGAGGGCAAGGTATGGCATAAAAATGTATAAACTGTGTGAAAGCACCTCAGGGTACACCCACAGGTTTAGGGTATATGAAGGGAAGGATTCAAGAATTGAACCGCCAGAATGCCCCCCCTCCCTCGTAGGTGTTAGTGGAAAAATTGTCTGGGATTTAGTGCACCCCTTCCTGGATAAAGGTTATCACCTCTATGTGGATAACTTTTACACTAGCATCCCCCTGTTTAAGGCCCTTGGTTCAAGAGGTACAGCAGCTTGCGGTACTGTGCGCAAGAACCAAAGAGGCCTCCCAAAAACGCACGTTGCCCAATTACTGAGAAGGGGTGAAAGCAGGGGAATATGCACCGAAAATATGTTGTTGGTCAAATATAAGGACAAGAGGGATGTCCTTATACTGACAACAATTCATGGAGACAGTACCACCTCCATCCCTGTACGAGGTACCAGTACCCACACCTCAAAACCTAATTGTATCCTAGATTACAATAAGTACATGGGCGGAGTGGATCTTTCAGATCAGGTACTGAAGCCGTACAGTCCCCTGCGGAAAACAAAAATCTGGTACAAGAAGCTGGCCGTGTATATCATCCAGATGGCACTGTATAACGCTTACGTGCTATTCCGTTCTACCAGCCAGAGGGGGACATTTATGCACTTTCAAGAGGAAGTCATAAAGGGCCTAATATTTGGGAACCAGCAGGCAGAGGGCCCCAGTACTTCTAGTACTGGCCCCCGTATTGTACCAGGGCAGCATTTTCCTAACGAAATCCCCTCCACTGCAAGAAAGGGCAGGACACAAAAAAGGTGCAAAGTTTGCTATAAAAAGGGAATAAGAAAGGATACTATTTTCCACTGTGAAACTTGCCCCGACAAACCCGGCCTATGTATAAAGGAGTGTTTTAAAATATACCACACATCTATGGATTATTAGGTTCATCATTTCACCGTGCTTCGGGGGTCTTGCTAATGCCACATAGCACCCACCATTCATTCCACCAGAATCTGAGCTGCAAAATCCCAAAATCACTCCTTCCCTTCTGAGTCCTGCCATGCACCCAACTGGTATTTTTTGGTCACATATGAGGCATTGCCATACTCGGGAGAAATTGGGGCACAGATTTTGGGGTGCTTTGTCTCCTTCATTCCTTGTGAAAATGAAAAATTTGGAGCCAGATCTGCATTTTTGTGTAAAAAATGTAATTTTTCATTTGCACAGCCCAGTTGTATCAAAATTGGTGAAACCCCTGGGGGTTTGAAATGTACACTATACCCCTAGATGAATTCCCTGAGGGGTGTAGTTTGCAAAATGGGGTCACTTGTGGGGGGGTTCCACTGTATTGGTGCTTCGGGGGTCTTGCTAATGCGACATAGCACCCACCAACATTCCACCAGAATCTGTGCTGCAAAATCCAAATATCACTCCTTCCCTTCTGAGTCCTGCCATTTTTTGGTCACACATGAGGTATTGTCGTACTCGGGAGAAATTGGGGCACAGATTTTGGGGTGCTTTGTCTCCTTCATTCCTTGTGAAAATGAAAAATTTTGAGCCAGAACTGCATTTTTGTGTAAAAAATGTAATTTTTCATTTGCACAGCCCAGTTGTATCAAAATTGGTGAAACCCCTGGGGGTTTGAAATGTACACTATACCCCTAGATGAATTCCCTGAGGGGTGTAGTTTGCAAAATGGGGTCACTTGTGGGGGGGTTCCACTGTATTGGTGCTTCGGGGGTCTTGCTAATGCGACATAGCACCCACCAACATTCCACCAGAATCTGAGCTGCAAAATCCAAAAATCACTCCTTCCCTTCTGAGTCCTGCCATGCACCCAAATGGTATTTTTTGGTCACATGTGAGGCATTGCCGTACTCGGGAGAAATTGGGGCACAGATTTTGGGGTGCTTTGTCTCCTTCATTCCTTGTGAAAATGAAAAATTTGGAGCCAGAACTGCATTTTTGTGTAAAAAATGTAATTTTTTTTTTTGGGGGACTTCCGCTTCCGGTTCATGGAGTGAGGGAGCGTGCTCCGGAGCTCCGTCCTACCTCCACCAACAAACCCTGCTTTACAAGGCTAAACAGCCTCCAAACCGCCGCACTCAGCCTGCACAGGCGCCCGCTCACCCTGGGAGTCAGGATGGATGTTTTATCATCCGCAACGGCACCGTCCACACCGCTCCCCCCGCGCCAGGAGAAGCGGAGAATCGAGCAAAACATGGCGCCCGGCACCCCTCACGTGGATACCTCACCTGCTAACAAGAAACCGGCTGCTGACCACCCAGACGCAGTGAGTAAACTCTGCCGCTCCCCTGACATGCCCGCTACATATGGGGACATTGTAGACGCCATCAAAAACACCATGGCTCCTCTGTTATCCCAGGCAGTGTCAGACATCACTGCGCAATTGACATCCCTCACCCAGCGAGTGGCTACTGCAGAAAATCATCTTGGGGCAGTCTCCCATGAGCTAAAAGATGTGCAGCATGCTGTAAAATCCCTCACCTCTGATAACTATCATATTTGGAACAAACTCGACGAAATCGAGAACCGTTCCCGCAGGAATAATATCAGGCTGGTTGGTTTACCTGAATCCCTTAAGGGCACAGCTCTCTCCCATTTCGTGAAAAACACATTACCCACCATTTTGGGTATTGAACAAGAATGCAGGGACATGGTAATAGAGAGGGCTCATAGAGTGGGTCCCACCCCCTCTCCCAACAAACCCAGGCCCCGTGTCACGCTGTTCAGATGTATGAACTATCTCCATAAGCAATTAATCTGGACTGCATCCAGACGGATGAAGAACATACTATGGGAAGGCAACACCTTGCTAATTTTCCAGGATTACTCAGTGGAGTTGACGAAGGCTCGCAAAGCTTTTTCTCCAATTTGCTCCCAACTAGTCACTGAGGGCCGTAAGTTTGGTCTGTTATACCCCGCTAGATTACGCATTTATGACGGGAATTCCCATTAAGACTTCCTCTCCGCTAAGGATGCAGAGTCTTATCTTCGCGGAATTTTAGCAGAAAGAGATCAGGATATCAGCGACCGGGTCCCCCCTGCATCCTACGCCTCTGTAACCTCCGCAAAGATGGCTGTTCACCCACCGACCCAAACACACCAACCCAAGACCTAATTATTCGAGTTCGGGACTTCCAAAGCACAAAAGTACACTTTTCTGGTTTCTCTGGACAAAGGCGAAACTTAAACCACGCGCTTGCAGTACAGTAAAGCATTTTTTTGACTTTCCTCCCTCAGCACTACGTCGAATACCATAAATGAAACCTAACCTTGGTTCCTATTCCTCCCACCATCAAACTGGATCGATCACCCCTTACCAATGGAAATGGAGAAAACTCTTCACAGTCTGAGACTCAGATTATAAATTTCCCCTCCGCTCCTCCCCCCCCCCCCCCACTTCCCCCCCCCCAGCCTATTCATCTTCCCCCCTCCCCCCCCCCCCCCCCCAGTAATCCATTTATGGTCTCCAGCAAAGCCGATACTAGAAATACTAATTTCTTTTTCCTTGAGCAGTTACGGTATTGTAATAGTATGTTGTCTACAATGTCTAGTTTTGTTGAAATTTGCAGGAATATGTTAAATGTGTTAATTTCTGATCTAGGGTCATTAACGTTAGGACTTAGTAAATTGATAGATGCTTCTCTGTCTCAGACACATTATGCAACGTCTATGCCCCCAATATTTACTCCAAAGTATTCATGCAAAAATTAACAGCTGCTCTAATCCCATTTTCCCACAACCCACTTATATTAGCAGGTGACTTCAACCTTATCTCATCTAACGTTTTAGATCGCTCCTCCCAGAAAAACAACCCCCCTAAACTCCCGAAATTAGGCATTCCAGCTTTGGCAGAATCTCTGCAGGTGGTGGATGTATGGAGAGCAATACACCCCACCGAAAGAGAATATACATGTTTGTCTGCTGCCCATAACACCTTCTCCAGGATTGACTACATTCTCATATCCCACACTTTATTCCCACTTGTACGTAATTCTGAAATTAACGCTATCTCCCTCTCAGATCATGCCCTTATAACAGTCTCTCTCGGATACCCCCTCTCGGACCCCAAAACACGCCTGTGGAAATTCCCCACTTACCTCGCAAAATCGCTTAAATTCCAGACTAGACTTGAAAAAAGTTGGGACGATTTCTGTATTAATAACTCCCATCATCTACAAACCAACCCGCCCTTATTCTGGATGTCCGCAAAATCTGTCATCAGGGGGGAGATACTTTCATACATTGCGAACAACAACAAATCATATACAGCCAAATATTTAGATCTACAAAACCTCCTAACCTCCGCTTTCCAACACTACAAATCACACCCTGATGCCCCATCTAAATCGGCCTACCTAACAGCTAAAACAAATTTTGATGCATATTTACAAAATTTGGGAGAAAGACATCTCTTCTCTTCAAATTACAGATTCCACAAATTTGTAAACAAGACTGGGAAGCTCCTCTCGAGGATTCTTCAAGGCACTAGACCCCCAATGGTGGTTCAACCTCTCAGGAACACTCGAGGTGACCTTACCAAGTCAAATATAGAAATTGCTGATACCCTACGACGGTTTTATTCAAACCTTTACTCCCACACTTCTCCTGTCCCCTCCTCTCACCCTAGACCTCAGATGGAAAACCAGATTGACTGGGACTCTATCCAATGCCCACAGATCCCTCCCGAAGAAGCACAATCACTGATGATCCCATTCACGGAGGAAGAGGTGCTTAGAGCGATATCTTCCCTAAAAAGCGATAAAGCCCCAGGGCCTGATGGCTTCAGCGGTGATTTTTATAAGCTACTACGCAAAAAAAGCACCTTCATTCAAGCTCTGACAGCCTTCCTTAATCAACTCTTTTCAGCACAAATCCCCCCACAACACTTCAACACTGCGATACTGAGGGTACTTCCAAAACCAGGCCGAGACCCTGAACTACCTAGCTCCTACCGCCCGATATCCCTCCTTAACTTGGATTATAAGTTATACACCAAACTTATAGCTGACAGAATAAAATCCTTATTGCCATCCATCATTCACCCTGATCAATCAGGTTTTATTTGGGGAAGGCACTCGGAAACAAATGTCCGTAAAGCACTCAGCACAATCCTCGCCTCCTCCCTCCCAGGTGACACGGGTAATAGGAACTCAGTGCTGATATCCCTGGACGCGGAGAAGGCTTTTGATCTCGTTGAATGGGAACACCTATACTCAACCTTAACTAAATTCGGATTCCCCGAGGGCCTTCTCCGCGTCCTGAGATGCATAAACCACCTCCCCCGCACTCACATAGCCTGTAACAGACTGCTGTCAGACCACTTCACTATAGAAAAAGGCACCAGACAGGGATGCCCCCTTTCCCCCCTATTATTTGCGATCGCTTTGGAACCGCTGGCCATAGCCCTCAGATCCGATGCAGGTTTTCAAGGCATAAAATTAGGTTCATTAGAACTAAAACTGTCATTATTCGCAGATGACATGTTATTGTTTGTCGCCAATCCATCTGAATCAATCCCACAGATCCTACATATCATACAATCCTTTGGCCAACGTTCAGGATATCGCATTAACCTATCAAAATCAGATGTATTGTTCTTCCCCACGATAGATAACTCAGCATTAAGCTTTCTACGTACCCTCCCATTCAACGTTCTGGCCACAGAAATTAAATATTTAGGAGTAAAAATCCCGGCAGATATCACAAGGTTATATCAGTTAAATTTCACCCCACTGATTTCCAAAGTCATTACTCAAATGGAGGGCTGGCTCCTCCTCCCCCTGTCCTTATTAGGTAGAATTGCAGTGATACAGAGTGTAGTCTTCCCTAAGATCTTCTATATGATGAAGATGCTCCCTATTAGAATGCGTAAACAAGATTTGGAAAAGCTGAATAAAGCCATAACCAAATTTATATGGGGCGGAAAAAGGCCCAGAATAGCCCTAGCTAAAATGATGGCGCCACTATCTTTAGGTGGTAGTGGAATCCCTGACTTCGGTGTATATAACAACACGATATTATTCCGCTATATCTCAGATTGGCTAAATAATACGAACCATTTCACAACAGTAGAGATAGACAATGCTCTCCTCTACCCCTTCTCCCCAGGAGCCCTCCTGCTTACTAAATCCTCGAATCTACCTCGCCTCGCTAAATCTAACGTCCTTTTTTATGATATATACCTGGCATGGCAATGGGTTAACAAAAAGCTCCTTAGAAACCCACAAAGTGTACAGAAAACTCCTCTATGGGGTAATCCAGCATTCCCCCCATCATGCTCGAACAAAACATTTCTGAATTGGAAGGAAAAGGGCTTATCAGACGCAACCATGGTCTATGACCCAGGAGGCCAGATTAAACCCTTCGAACAACTTAGACAGGAATACCAGCTCCCCCAAACCAACTTTTTCATGTATCTACAGGTGAGACACTACCTAGCGACCCTACACCCAAAACAAACAACCAGTCCTCCTTCCCCCCCTGCAGACCCCTTACAACATGTACTTAATCATAATACCAATCACTCATTCAGACTTAAACCATTATATCTTCTGCTACTTTCCGCATCCTCAGAGGTAAGATGGAACACGCTCAGGTCACAATGGTCAAGAGATATTACGGAGTTACAGTCTCATGATCCAATCAGTAAATATCACACTCTCACCATGAAAACCCTGGCATCCTCCTACCTGCA
Source organism: Crinia signifera (assembly GCF_055691185.1). NCBI lineage: Eukaryota > Metazoa > Chordata > Amphibia > Anura > Myobatrachidae > Crinia > Crinia signifera. The sequence continues at coordinate 39,520,825 of NC_139226.1, read as the reverse complement.
GGAGGTCCATTTAAAAACAATACAACGGGCTTATATCTCTCCAGCCAGGTTGGCACACTTTGTCCCCTCAGTCACAGGAGAGTGTCCCAAATGTCATGCGAACCAAGCCTCTTTTTTCCATTGTTTTTGGGAGTGCGGAAAGATCAGAAGATTCTGGAACAAATTAACCTGCATCATCTCCAACACATATAAAATTAAGATATCCCCAAACCCCCATGCTTGCCTTTTTGCAAATTTCGACGAATGGGAACTAGGATTTAATAAACACCGTCTTCTCCCCCTTCTTACAATTACAATAACAATTGCAAAAAAAATAATACTGACTCACTGGACGTCTTCATCATCCCCCACAATTGTAGAGGTCAATGAGAAAATGCTTCAACAAATGTACTTTGATAGGAAATCAGCCACAACTAATATTGAATCGGGAATTGTCGGCTTCTATAAGAAGTGGGGGCCATATATAGATTCCCTGCCTCGGCAATCCCAAGACCAAATATTCAGTATCTTCGACTCCACAGAATGGTTTCTGCACAGACGTCTTATACAGAATGGGGGGTTGTAGTCAATTCCTATGTCTCCAAGATACCCTCTCTATATTCCACTCAAATACTGATAGTGAATTCCCCGTGTGAGTTGAAATACCTATATCAAAGTTGAACTTTATAAGATTGTAAGATCTAAGGTCGCGAAGCCCGCCCCCCCTTATACCCCTTCCCTCTTTTCCTTATGTGTTCCGTGTTTCATGTCCTTTGTCTTATGTCGAATTCTGTGATTATGTTATACAGCCCATTGGTAGCCCAGATAAAGTAACTAATGTGTGTATAGTGTAAGCGTGCTAGCTACAGTTGTATATTAGCCAAAAACGTAAGAACCATAGGGGTGTGAGGGGTGCCAGGCACTATATCGAACTAGGTGTAAGTCACTCTAATCTGACGTAACTCAGCCTCACCACCCGACCCCCCTCCCCCCCCCCTACATTGTTGTATGTTATTTTAGTCATATCTGTACCTTTTATAAGAGCACATCCTCCGCTATTCCATCAGTGGATGACTATGGTTCATGTTACCCACATATGACTTTCTTTAACACAAATGACTCCTCTTATTACTATGAATATTGGCTGAGTTTATACAAATATTACATGTACCACATTGTATGTATGAATGTATAACAGTATAATTCATAATTCATCTTATATTTTATTTCATACTTTATGGATATACAATCTGTTACTATGCAAAAATTTAATAAAAAGATTTAAAAAAAAATGTAATTTTTCATTTGCACAGCCCAGTTGTATCAAAATTGGTGAAACCCCTGGGGTTTGAAATGTACACTATACCCCTAGATGAATTCCCTGAGGGGTGTAGTTTGCAAAATGGGGTCACTTGTGGGGGGGGTTCCACTGTATTCGTGCTTCGGGGGTCTTGCTAATGCGACATAGCACCCACCAACATTCCACCAGAATCTGAGCTGCAAAATCCAAAAATCACTCCTTCCCTTCTGAGTCCTGCCATGCACCCAAATGGTATTTTTTGGTCACATGTGAGGCATTGCCGTACTCGGGAGAAATTGGGGCACAGATTTTGGGGTGCTTTGTCTCCTTCATTCCTTGTGAAAATGAAAAATTTTGAGCCAGAACTGCATTTTTGTGTAAAAAATGTAATTTTTCATTTGTACAGCCCAGTTGTATCAAAATTGGTGAAACCCCTGGGGGTTTGAAATGTACACTATACCCCTAGATGAATTCCCTGAGGGGTGTAGTTTGCAAAATGGGGTCACTTGTGGGGGGGTTCCACTGTATTGGTGCTTCGGGGGTCTTGCTAATGCGACATAGCACCCACCAACATTCCACCAGAATCTGAGCTGCAAAATCCAAAAATCACTCCTTCCCTTCTGAGTCCTGCCATGCACCCAAATGGTATTTTTTGGTCACATGTGAGGCATTGCCGTACTCGGGAGAAATTGGGGCACAGATTTTGGTGTGCTTTGTCTCCTTCATTCCTTGTGAAAATGACAAATTTGGAGCCAGAACTGCATTTTTGTGTAAAAAATGTAATTTTTCATTTGCACAGCTCAGTTGTATCAAAATTGGTGAAACCCCTGGGGGTTTCAAATGTACACTATACCCCTAGATGAATTCCCTGAGGGGTGTAGTTTGCAAAATGGGGTCACTTGTGGGGGGGTTCCACTGTATTGGTGCTTCGGGGGTCTTGCTAATGCGACATAGCACCCACCAACATTCCACCAGAATCTGAGCTGCAAAATCCAAAAATCACTCCTTCCCTTCTGAGTCCTGCCATGCACCCAAATGGTATTTTTTGGTCACATGTGAGGCATTGCCGTACTCGGGAGAAATTGGGGCACAGATTTTGGGGTGCTTTGTCTCCTTCATTCCTTGTGAAAATGAAAAATTTGGAGCCAGAACTGCATTTTTATGTAAAAAAATTAATTTTTAATTTTCACTGCCCAGTTGTACCACAATTGGTGAAACCCCTGGGGGTTTGAAATGTACACTATACCCCTAGATGAATTCCCTGAGGGGTGTAGTTTGCAAAATGGGGTCACTTGTGGGGGGGTTCCTTACTTTTAGCATCTTATGGTGCCTAGAAACCTACATGGTGCCTAAAAAATAATCTCATAAAAAGGAGGCTCCAAAATCAAGTAGGTGCTCCTTCTATTATGAAGCCTGTGGTTTGGTCAACGTGCACACTAGGGCCACATATAGGATATTTATGAAAACAAACGAATTGGGGGAATCAATTTTTAGTCACATTTCTCTAGTAAAATCTACTGTGTTCCTTAGAAAAATGTATTAAAATTGAAAATCTGCAAAAAAATGAAATTTTGAAATTTCACCTACACGTTGTTTTAATTCCTGTGAAACACCTAAAGGGTTAACAAACTTCCAAAATGCTGTTTTGAATACTGTGAGGGGTGCAGTTTTTGAAATGGCATCATTTGTGGGGGTGTCTCACATACAAGTCCCTCAAAGTCACATCAGAACTGAACTGGTCCCTAAAAAAATCAATGTTTGAAATTTTCTTTAAAATTTGAGAATTTGCTATTCATATTTTAAGCCTCCTAGTGTCCAAAAAAATTAAAAGGATGTTGAAATAATGATGGAAACATAAAGTAGACATATGGTCTATGTTAGTTATTAACTATTTTGAGTGGTATGATTATTTGTCTCACAAGCAGAAAATTTAACATTTTGAAAATTGCTAAATTTTCCATTTTTTTACGACATTTTGGTATTTTTCACAAAAAAACACAGACTGTATCGACCCAAATTTACCACTAACTTGAAGTACAATGTGTCACGAGAAAACAATCTCAAAATCACTGGGATAAGTAAAAGCAAAAAAAAGTTATCCCCACTTAAGTGATACATGTCAGATTTGAAAAAAAGGGCTCTGTCAGGAAGGCAAAAACATGCTGCGTCAGGAAGGGGTTAAGCAGGGATTCTGCTCTTGCTCTCTGTAGAGCGTCCTCAGCTGCGGAATCATCTGAGCTAGACATGTTTGCAGCAATTATGGCCTGCATCTGACTGGATATTTATATGGTAAACTCCCGCCTTGAACAAGGGGGCGTATATTTTTCCCCGCAATGTAGTAGCTAATTGACGCCAATATTTTCCGCCGATATTTCCCGCTGATAATTCCCGCTTAAATTACGCAGGTCTCAACGCACCTGAGCATTCACCTGTACATGCACATACACAGGTTGTTGACCATTGTGTGCTACATGGTTAAATGTGTGCACATGTCACTCCAATGATGAGTGCTTTCAGGTGGTCTCTGTTGGAGTACGTGTATGCTTTCTTAAACAAATTTAAAAACATACCAACGTTACAATGCTTTCCTTACATTTGTTATGAGTAATAATTTGTCATACACCAACATGTTGTATGTGCGTTGTTATCAGCGTATGTATTAGTAGATGGTTGCGTGTATAATTTTTCGCACACTGTATATACAGTACGTCTCTCTACATTGAAAGCATAATGTATGCTATGGTGTGCATATCGAAATGGGCCGCAAAACTTTTTATTCGCATACATATTGTTAATGTAAGATGGATTAATAAAGTTAAATATAAAAAAAACTAGGTTTTAGACCAATCAGCAACCACCAAAAGTTATATATGTACCTTCAATTAATAACTGCGCCATTGCCAATATGACTTCTGCAAGGGCTAACCCCTTTTCAAATGAGGAGCTGCTGGCGTTGGTCCAAGTCATAGACCAGCGCCTGGGGCCCAGGGGCCAATATGTATCGAACAATGAGAAGCGGCGGGTGTATAACGCTGCCTGCCACTTAATCTACGCCCGGACCGGAGTCCGCAGAAGCCTGGGGCAGGTGGAGTGGCGCTGGTCTGACCTGCGGCGACGGCAGCCAGGGCTGCTAAGCACAATTTGGCGCCATATTGGGCGATGTATATATATATTTACAAATATGTCTGCGTTTGTTAGCAATGATTTCTGTAGTTTATAAAAATATGTGCATGAGTATGTGGGCGTATATGGGGTGTATATGGGGGGAATATAGGGTGTATATGGGGGGGTATATGGGGGTATATGGGGTTTATACGGGGGGTATATGGGGTGTATATGGGGATATATGGGCGGTATATGTATACAGTCTGATTTTGTGTGTAGCATATCTATTGGTTAGCATGATAAATGTATTAAATATATCTTAAATGTTCATTTGTAATGTTATGAACATGACTAATGTGAATTTTTCTTTCCCCCATTTTCATGAAACCCAACCTTCAATTTCTATACCATCAACATGAACATTTCAGTATGCGCCAGGGCACGCATGGCAGCCCGTGAGGAGGCAGCTCGGCAGGAGGCAGCCCGGGAGGAGGCAGCTCGGCAGGAGGCAGCCCGGGAGGAGGCCGAAATGCAGCAGCAGGAAGAGGAGGAGGAGGAGAAGAAGACATTGGGGCCTGCTGGTGCCCACCCCATATCCACCTCACCTTTCACCAGCCACTCCCCTACCCCCACCCACTCCACTACCCCCACCCACTCCACTACCCCCACCCACACCCCTACACCCACCCACACCCCTACCCCCACCCACACCCCTACCCCCATCCCCTCCCCACCCCATTTCCAACCCCCCTAGAACTCCACACCACCCGCCCCCAATCCTTACCAATCCCCACTCCAACCCACTACCTCTATCACAACTCCCATCGCCCTTGCTACTGACCTTCCATCCAGAAACACAGGAAACCCATCCAGCGGAGACCAGGATGGCACAACGAGCCGTAAGTAAATAATGTGCCTAATGTTTATATACACATTTCTACACATAAACAATCACAACACCCACATATGTGTATCCAACATCCTCATTAGTTGCAACATATAACTGCAGGTCGACCCTGAGGTGTGGCGTGTCCTCCTCCAGGAACAAGGGTCCCCTTGGTGTATTTTTTGAGTGTGGGCATGCCTCACCCTTTGAGTAATTGACATAACAGTACATCCAATGACATATCCTACAGTAGTGGTGTTGAAGTTATGTGGGCCCAGCTGTTGCGTAACTACACTTCCCAGCATGATGTGGAACATTAATTTATAGATTGGTTTGTTAATAGTGTGTGAGGCCATGCAGATGCATGCTTTTCTAAATTAGATGTAGGCCTATAATTTGTACAGCAATGGACAACATTTTACTAAGTAAGGAGTGGTTATGCCATAACAATGTCAGTACCCTTAATTAGCACAGGTTAATTGTGAGGTTAGAGGTGATTCCCCCACCACAAACCTCCCAATTGTGATAGAGCATACATTCATCCAATAAGGAGGAATTTATTTCATTTCATGTAATATGTACAGTATGTGTGTGAAAACATAATACTAATTAGTACCGTGTTCACAGCATACCCATCTTCAATGTAGTTGAAAAATGTATGTGACCTTCACACTTAACTCACAAATTCATATTATGTTACAATGCAACAAACATTTGTGTATATGATATATTAAATACAATGTGTTTTTTACCGTCAATACAGACACAGAACAGCACCAGGATGAGGTTGCCCACATACTTCAAGAAATCTTCCTGACCCTTTTTTATTTAAACCTGCTTTTTGGGAGACTGGAGGCCCTCCTTTAATTTTTTTCCCCCCCCTTAATATGTTTTGTTAAATTAAAAGTTTTTGTAAAGTTAGAAGTTGCCTGTGTTTTTTTTTTTTTATTATTATTATTTCGCTTTAAAACATTTACATACATTTGGATATATTTGGCATACAACATGTATGTCCTATATCTCACATATATACACTTGTATTCTTTTACGTACAACATTTAACATTCAACATTTAACATTTAACATTTGACATATACATTTACATTTACATAGACATTTACATTTACTAGTCCGTCTCCTTAGTCTTAATTGTTTCAGGGTGTTCATAGTATATTTTTATCTCTAGATCCTATGGGTTCCTCAGTCTAGGTCTGCGCTTGGTTCCCCCCCAAGTGGTATTCCTTGGTTATCCATATATTTTCCCCACACTTGCCACTTTTTAGTTGTATTACTCTCTTGTACGTCTGATGTTTCCATATTGTACGCAAAATTGATTTTACTAGTGTAAGGTTTGGGGGTTGATTCTGTTTCCAGTTCTGGGCTATTGCTGTTTTAGCTGCAATAAGTATCTGATATCTGATTTAGTACATATTTATTTTTAACTTTCAATTCTTTATTATATATATGTAATAATACCATTTGGGGGGACAAGTTTATTTTTACTCCAGTTACTTGCTCTATTAGGCGTTCTATTTCCTGCCAAAGATCTTTTAATCTACTGCAGGCCCAAAAGACGTGTAAAAGGTCTCCTCTTTCCTCCATACATCTCCAACATACATTTGGTTGATCTGGATAGAATTTATTAATTTTTTCTGGTGTTAGGTATGCCCCGTAGAACAGTCTCATAAATGTTTCAATATGGGAGCTAGATTTAGTCATTCCATGTATTGAGTTAAAGAGGCTGGCCCAGTCTCCTTCATCCAGAGACACCTTCAGTTCTTGCTCCCATCTAAATTGTGGTTTGATTTTCTCTTCTAATTTGTTACTCAAGATATATCCATGCCAAAAGGTAATTCCACCTTTGGAGTTTTTGTTTTTTATCTTATTTAATAAGATATTAGGGAGATTTTGCAGTGTGTCTTCGGATGTTGGGGACTCGGCCAGCCAGCTCCTTATTTGGAGATGCTTGTAAAAATCTACTGGCAGTATGTTATATTTTACCTGTAATTGTGTGAATGATAATAAGCCCTCTCCTAAATATATATACTGTAGGTTTTTTATACCTTTGGCTATCCATTTTTTTAGATTTAGGTGTGGGATACATTTTGCTATTGTTCTTATTACTGTTTGTCTTAATGGAGCTGTAAATTTGGCTTTTGTATTTAAAATGATATCCCATACCTTCAGGGTCGCTTTTGTTGCTTTGGGGGTTGAAGGGCTTATATTCCTATTTTTTGGTGGTATCCAGAGTAGTTCTTCTGGTATTCTATTAGATCATCTTCCAATTTTGCCCATGGTTTTTTTCCCTGCCCTATCCAACTTGACACTTGGTTAATTATACATGCTTGTTGATATGTTTCTAAATCTGGTAATGCTACCCCTCCTTTTTTTTTTGGTCTCACTAAATATTTTTTTGCTATTTTTGTTTTTTTATTTTTCCATATGTACTTATTCAGGACTGCATTAAATTTATTTAACCAATATTTCGGTAATAGTCGTGGTATTGCCCTGAACAAGTACATCATTTTTGGTAAGAGAGACATTTTAAGAGCTGCTACCCTTCCTATCCAGTTAACCTCATGATTCATCCAATCCTTAGTTTTCTTTTTGATTTGTTCGAGCAGTGGGGTGTAATTGTATTCTATTAAGTCTTCATCCTTCTCTGTTAAGTTTATTCCTAAGAAGTTTTTGTTTTCCAATTAAATCTGTATTTTCCTTTCAGATTTATTAGTTTTCCCTCTTCTATGTTCATCGGCAAAGCTTCTGTTTTTTTTTTTATTAAGTTTGTAGTATGATGCTCTTGCATATTCATCAATAATTCCCATCAGTATCTCTATTGATTTCTCTGGTTCCGTAAGCATTAGCAGAACATCGTCTGCAAATAGAAGTATTTTGTGTTGATCTTTATTCACTACTGGTCCTTTTATTGTTTGGGTTATTCGTATGGTTTCAGCAAAGGGCTCTATCGAGAGCACAAAAATAATTGGCGATAGCGGGCATCCCTGCCTTGTCCCGTTTGTAATGGGGAATCTATATGAAGTTTTATTATTTATATATACATGTGCTGTTGGATTTGAATATAGGGCTAAAATTGCTTTAAGAAATGTTCCTTCTATTCCAAATTTCCTCAGGACTTCCTCCATGTATTCCCAGTTGAGACGGTCGAAGGCCTTTTGTGCGTCAAGCGACAGCACCATGAGTGGGAGTTCTTTTTTTGAGAAGTGTTCCATTATGTTGCCTGTGTTTTTAATCATAAATATGTGAGAGGGTTTGTAAGGGCAGGTACATACAGATGAGTAATGTAAGTTATATTTGTAATTTGAGGTGAGGGGTAACGATTGATTTGTGAATGTGTGTGTTTTTGGGTTAAATAACACATAGTGAAAAGGCATGATTTTTTATTGTTGTTAGATTAAAACATCACACATAACATCAGGGTAGGTATACATGTTACAAAATCGGTTCAAACTAATTATTGACATAATTTAGTACATACACAGAAACACCACCATGACTTTATTTAAAAGTAAAAGCAATGTGGGGACACATAGATAGTGAATAAAATGCAACATTATAACATAAAAAATATACATGTAAGGAGGGGTAAAATGTATTTTTATTAGGGTGTTCATTAAGGTAGATAATTGAGGTAACATAAAACAATAATTGAATAACAATTAGAATAAATCATTTAATTGTCTTAATCATAGTTGAAAGGCAAGATTAGCAGGGCCATATATGTGAAGGGTATGCCAGCGTGCACGGACGTACGCTCACTCTCATGAGCGGTGACATACGCTGAGTTTTCCATTGAAAATAGGGGAGACCCGTCCGTGCACGGTGGCGTATGCTCAGATTGCTGCAAGATGCCGGTGGGAAAACGGACGAAAGACGTCCGTAAACGGTGGCGTACGCTCTGTTGTATGCCAGTTGTCGGTGTATAAGCGGTGATCCGTCCGTGTACGGTGGCGTACGCTCAAGTGTACGCCACTCCCCTTTGTCGGTGTTTGTGGCCGTCCGTATGCGGATGTTTTGTGGGTGGACTTTCGTTCACCGTCCGCGTACGGGAAGCGTAAGCTGATACGGAATGAATGTACGTTTGGCCGCCTCAACCAGAATAAGGTCCACTGACTGCTCAAGTATGCAGTGCATTACTGGGAGTTGACCAAGTCCCAGGACACTTTACACAAGAGGTCAGAGCAGGGTTGCCGACCCTCCCGGAATTTCCGGGAGTCTCCTGAAAATCGGGTCCCCTTTCCGGCCCCACGGAAGGGTGGGCAACCCTCCTGGATTCAGGGGGGACCCCCGCTGTCCCCCGGATCACGGCATTAAAATGCCGCAATCCTCGGGTCTCAGAGGAGGTGGCGGAGCTAAAATGACACAATTGCGTAATTTTAGCCCCGCCCCCTCCACGTAGATCCGTAAATTCGCTGGTTTACCTGAGCGGTTGCTGAAACTCTCCTCTCCGGGCTTCTCACGGAGAGGAGAATAATAAAGTCGGCAACCCTGGGTCAGTGGCTGAGAGGTTTGTGCTGAGCTCTGATTGGTGGAGCTCATTACATGCTTCTCAGGCCCAAGGAGGACAGTTGCAGCAGCAGCCTCATCATGGGATCATGGGTTTTTAATCACAAGCAGCACTGAGCCTGTGAGGTCTCCTACAGTCCTACAGAGTAAGGTACAGAGGGACAAACACAGGCTTTTCCTGTGGTATGTAGGGATGGCCATCGGCACATCCCCCCATCGATGGTTGCCATTGATGGCTTCTAGAGCAGGAACCATCGATGGCTATAAACCATTCTCACACCATCTATGGTTCTGCCATCGCTTAGCCGCGCATGCGCAGAGCAACGGGAAGGGTCGCTGCGGGCAGCCTGCTCGGCCGGGATCCGCGCGCATGTGTAGAAGAAACTTTAGCCATCAATCCAGTTTAAGTTTCTTTTGCGCATGCGCGCACCTTCCGGCAGGGCGGGCCGCCCGCAGCAATGCCGCTGGAAGCAATGATGCTGCGCACGCAGTGCGCCCACAACTTTTACCATTATGTAATATTAATCCACCCCCCCCCCCCTGCAGTTACCCATTGACCAAGTTTATACTGCCTTTATGTTTTCACAGTGTAATATTCTCCCGTGTGGCCAGTAATGACAAGTGCAAGGGGGTGTGTGTGTGTGTCCCCGAAGGCTTAATCTGGCACTGGGTGCTCTGCCCTGTGTTCGGATTATCTAATTAAGGGTTCTACCTGTGTACTGTAGGGGTGCTCTGCCCTGTGTGTTCGCTCCATTTAATTGGTACTTGTGTATTATCTGGGCGCCTAATTTTTTTCATCTTATGTCATTGTACAACCAAAAATCAGTCGCATTGCAGCGCAAGCAATCAGATCGCATGCGATGCGTTGCAACGCGATTGGACCCGATTTTTAATTGTACAGGCACCCAGATGCCTGATTCCTATGTTACATCTCACGCATCAGACCATTCCTCTCCACTGACGCGACCAAAATTCTCATTCACTCTCTTGTCATCTCCCGCCTTGACTACTGCAACATCCTTCTCTCTGGGCTACCTCTCACCCGCCTCGCACCTCTCCAATCCATTCTTAACGCTGCTGCTAGGCTCATCTTCCTTTCCCGCCGCTCTACCTCCGCCTCCCCCCTCTGTCTATCTCTTCACTGGCTCCCCATTCCTTTCCGAGTTCTCTTTAAACTCCTCACCACCACCTACAAGGCTCTCTCCTCCTCCACCGCTCCTTACCTCTCTTCACTGATCTCTATCCACACTCCCTCCCGTCCTCTTCGCTCCATCACTGACCGCCGACTGATCTCTCACCTAATCACCTCCTCCCACTCCCGTGTCCAAGACTTCTCTCGCGCTGCCCCCCTGCACTGGAACAACCTCCCGCCACCCATCAGGCTTTCTGATTCCCTTACCTCCTTCAAGCGCTCCCTTAAAACCCACTTTTTTCGACTAGCCTATCCCTCCTCCTAACCTCTTTTGATCCTCCTATCCTGCCTCCGTTCCCCTCCGTTCCTACTTATCCTATTGTTTTTCGTTCGTCCACCCACCTATTTTTAGTATGTTAACTCTTATGAGTAGGGCCCTCCTTCCTCACGTACTCACCCTACCTCTTTACCTCACCTGTGCTCCTGTCCTGTTCTTCCCTTCCTCTACTTCATCTTCAGTCTCCTCGACAATTTCGACACCTACTTCAGAACTGATGCTGATTTTAGTTCTACCAGCTATACCCCTATTTATACTGTATTTTTCAACACACCCTGTACGTTACCTCGTAATTTTTTTTGCTTGCTATGTACGGCGCTGCGGACACTTTGCGGCGCCTTATAAATAAACGTACTACTACTACTACTAAATGCCCCCCCAGACCCGATTTTTGATTGTACACCCACCCTGATGGGTAATGACTATGTCAAATGCCCCTCCAGACACCAGAAGGGTGAGTTACTTGTGCTGCTGCTGACTTCTGGCACTGTGGGCTGTGGGGGCATATGTGTGGAACTGTGGGGGCATATGTGTGGCATTATGGGGCATATATGGCACTGGGGGCATAACTAGCACTGTGGGGGGCATGTGTGTGGCATTGTGGGGGCATATAGTTACATAGTAGGTGAGGCTGAATAAAGATTTGCGTCCATCTAGTTCAACCTATGTTTATAGTAGCTTATCCCTTGTTGTATAGTATGTTCTGATATCTGGCATTGGGGGCCTACTTAGCACTGTGGGGCATATGTGTGGAATTGTGGGGGCATATCTGGCATTGGGGGCATACTTAGCACTGTGGGGGCATATGTGTGGCATTGTGGGGGCATATCTGGCACTGGCGGCATAACTAGCACTGTGGGGCATATGTGTGGCATTATGGGCATATCTGGCAGTGGGGGCATAACTAGCACTGTGGGGGCATATGTGTGGCATTGTGGGGGCATATCTGGCATTGGGGGCATACTTAGCACTGTGGGGGCATATGTGTGGCATTGTGGGGGCATATCTGGCATTGGGGGCATACTTAGCACTGTGGGGGCATATGTGTGGCATTGTGGGGGCATATCTGGCACTGAGGGCATAACTAGCACTGTGGGGGCATATGTGTGGCACTGTGGGGGCATATCTGTCATTGGGGGCATACTTAGCACTGTCGGGTCATATGTGTGGCATTGTGGGGGCATATCTGGCACTGGGGGCATAACTAGCACTGTGGAGGCATATGTGTGGCACTGTGGGGGCATATCTGGCACTGTGGGGCATATATGTGTGGCACTGGAGGCATATCTAGCACTGTGGGGGGCATATCTGGCACTGGGGGCATAACTAGCACTGTGGAGGCATATGTGTGGCACTGTGGGGGCATATCTGGCACTGTGGGGCATATATGTGTGGCACTGGAGGCATATCTAGCACTGTGGGGGGGCATATCTGGCACAGGGGGCATAAAGTTTTGTCATGTAGCCACTCCCCCTTGTGTCATATGACCACATCCTGACCACGCCCATTTTGTGCGCAGACAGTTTTTCTACTTGCACCACTGAGTATGGATGACAGTGAGGTTTATGCAGTGAGAATGACAGGGAGGTTTATGCAGTGTGGATGACAGTGAGGTTTATGCAGTGTGGATGACAATGAAGATGGACTGGCTGCATGTAAGATAACTTGGACGTGCAGTCATCAGCGACAAATCGTGGGTGCTTTTTGCACCCACAATGTAACGCATCTGATACGGTCCAATACTATGTGTGTGTCAGTGGTGCTGCACCACTGACACACACCTATCCGCAAAGTCAGGCCTGAGAGGCGCTCTCCCCTCAGCTCTGGTGGCGGGCGGCAGGTTGGACATTAAAAAATAACCCATACAAAAGAATGGCCGGACGGTGATTGGCTGAGACAGCTCTCTTAGCCAATCAGCAGCCGCCCATTCTTTTGAATGGGCTTTTTTAATTCTCCTGTCCCCTGCCTTACATGCGATAAATCAAGTGCCAAATTATCAATGAGCTCTCTGGGGGAGCTCAGGGGTAATTGGGTCAGACTTGTCCTTAGGACAAGTTGGACTAATGTATTACGGCATTTAGATTCTTCAATGTTCTGGTTCACTTTATCTGGGGCTCCAGGGTGATGATCAGTCTCTGAATCTGGTTATTCTCATTTTCTAGAAGCCTCCGGATCTTGATTTCTTCCACAAGGGTTAAAGCAGCATCGTACCTGGAATGTCCCGTCTAGAACATACTTTACAACATGGCCTTCACAAAGATGCTCATTTAAACAAATGGATGGAGAAATCTGACCTACACACAGGTGGTGAAACTCAACCATCACTCTCTCTGCCATCCATATAATATATGTCATCTTTATTGGCCTTTGTAACAGACTGTATCTCCATGCAGACATGACTTATTGGCAAGGTCTATCAGAACCACAGTGTGGACAGGAGTCAGGTCATACAGTAGGACTGGAGGTCATTGAAGCTGCAGTACTGATGACAGCACTTTTCTACTATACCGATCTTCCTATTCCGTTCTGCAAACCGATGTACTGAGCCTGAGAAGAGAAGGATTAAGAAAATTAAAGATATTTTGCAATTATATTAGACTTTATTTTATTGTTGCTTACTAGCATTGGTTCAAAGATTACAGTATGAAACCAAAACCTGATTTTAATGTGATATATTGTGGGCAGTATATAGTTGTAAAAATACAGAAATACCCCGGTACTTGTTTCCTAGCAGGGCGCCCGGTATTCCTGCCTACGCTACCGTAGTGAAATCGCATCGCATCGCATTGCATCGCATGGGCCTTCTTAGTGCCATGCAATGCAATCTTTTTATGTAATTTATTCACTGCTCTGTTGGCCCCAGGGGATCGCATCGCATCGCACCTCCCGCAAAATTGGATGCGATGCCATACCATTAGATATACACTTGTATGACATACAATGAGGATTTAGTCACCCCCCACTATCCACTCCACCCCGAAGCGTGGCGAACCCAGCGGAACGCGTCCTTCTGACCTTTTCATACCCCCACTATCCACGTCGGCATGGAGTTGATTTTATATAGTGTGGCGAGCGTAGCGAGCCACCGAGCCCAAAGCGTGGCGAGGGGACACACGGAATACATGTAAAGTAATCCATGTCCCCTCGCGGGTCTTGCTGCGCTCGCCACGCTTCGGGCTCGGTGGAACGCTGCGCTCGCCACACTATATAGAATCATCTCCATGCCAACGTGGATAGTGGGGGTATGAAAAGGTTGGGAGGGCGTGTTCCGCTGCGCTCGCCACGCTTCGGGGGTGGCGTGGATAGTGGGGGGATGTGACTAAAACCTCATTGTATGTCATACAAGTGTATATCTAATGGCATGGCATCGCACCTCCCAATTTTGCAGGATTCCCCAGAATCCGGGAGGGTTGCCCACCTTTCCGGGGGGCCGGGAGGGTAGGCAACCCTGAAATAAGGTTAGATTATGATCTAATATTTTTAAGTTTTTGGATGTGATTTTAGCCGGTTATGATGATGTCACACATAAGGCGGGATTCAGACTGCGAGTATATGCAGCCTAGCAAGCAGGTCAGCACCACCCATCGGCCCACCAACCCCCCCCCCCCCCCTCCCCCCAAAAACACACACACACCGCCTGCATCTCCTTGCTAGCATGCGACCGAAGGGGAGAGAAATCACTCGATGGTCGCTGACCCTTGAATGATCCCCCTAAATAGAAGTCAGCCTAAACTGTTATTTCCTCTGAAGATCACCGAATAGGGGACGGGCAACGCCTCGACAGTTACTCGCCGAAGGCATTTGCACAGGGGGTCTGCACATGCGCATATTCGGCACGGGAACCAATGGTGGCGCTGTGCACATTTTTGCACATGTGCATACGCAGGGTGCGTACACCCACAGCAAACAGACTGTTCGCCGGGTGCATGCAGCAGGACCGCCGGTGGTGGGCGGAGAGGGGTGTGGTGCGGCGTATGGACGAAATAGCATATGGGAACACCCAGCGTTTCATAGGCGGGTGAGGGGGGTGGGCAGCTGACATCACCAGATCGCAGCTGCCCATCCATCTCCTTCCCAGCAAGCACCCATATGTAAGTGTCTCGAGAGTCACTTTTATATGCGTGCACATTCCACATTTTTCGATTATCGTCGACCATTGAAATATGTGGGAGGTTCCCCCTGCCCTGCGAATGAATATTACTGTGTAACATCCATTCGCAAGCCCCTGTGAGCGAGTCGCCCTGGTGAACGGGTGGTGCCAGACAAACATTCGCAAGACGGGGCTTAGTGGACTTGCAAGGCTGCAAACCTCCATTATCTGCGCAGGTGCAGACCCCCCACCATCAGAAACGGGGCCCCATTACTTCATTGTTCCCGCAAGCAGCACCCCCCCCCCCCCATATGCTGTTCCACTCCCCGCTCCATGCCGATCAGGCTGCCTCCTCCCAGGTGTAAACCACACATCATATTCGGCAAACACTGCAATGACTGCACAGGATTAATGCTGAGTGGCCATATTAATGTGATTTATAGGGTGGCCGATTTATTTTTAGGAAGTCTGTATTATGTGGGGTCCAGTGTCTAAATTGCCCCAATTGTATGCTTTTATTGCATGCCAAAAAATAGACTGGACTCACAATCAGACGTCTAATAAAGAAATCTAGGAAAGAGACTTGCTCCCTCTACTGGTCACTAGAAAACACAACACTACTGTTAGACTTTGTACTGCAGAAAAAGTTATACTCCCTCTTTTAGTAAGAAATAAAGAGAGAAAAATATTTAAAGTGTTCAATAATTATGTGGTACTCGTATCTCTATAAAAAAAAAATTGTACAATCCCCATTTACAAACAATGGTAAGATAGGAGAGTCACTAAATTAGATAACACCAATTATAAAACACAAGGTTCCAGTATGGAACACACCTGACCAACATATTGGAGCACCCACTGTTGCACCGGCCAAGCAGCTGATCTTAAGGCCCCCATACACTACTGGAATTTGGTCCAATTTGACCTAATTCCGACGGATTGTGCCGATAAATCGGACCAAATTGCATGTGTAGACATCCCATCCGGTTCACACCTATGTGCAGGGACGGGCAGGGGCATGTGCAGGGCAGCAGTGAGCGGCAGGTTTCAGGGCGGGAAGTGGAAGCAGAATTTAAAAAAAAAAACACTTACAAAACACTGTCCGGCCACTGCCCAGATGGGATGATGCTGATTGGCTGAGAGTGATCTCAGTCAATCAACGGCCACCGGTCTTTTGATGTTAATGCTGCTGCCGCTTCCCACCCCACCCCACCGCCCGGCACCTGCCACTTCCAGCTGTCCAATACCCGCCACTGCCCACCCCACCGCTCACTGCTGCTGTCCACCGCTCACCAAATTTTGTACCATACACAGTACTATTTTTCTAGAAAAATAGATCCAGGAACTCCAGGTCTGGGGATGGATCAATTAAATAAAAATATATATATATATATATATATATAATAGAGAGAGGGAGGGAGAGATAGATGTATATATTGTATTCAGAAACAAAGGTACTCACAGATGGCTTTAAAATAGAAATGTTATGGAAAGTAGATTTTCAGTTCCTGATGATGTCATATTTAATTAGAGGTTCAGGAACTGAGTTCCTGCTGAAAAATAGCACTGTCTATACATGGTAATGATCATCATCCATGGCTGCCAGACTGTGCGTGGTATAGCCATTGATAACGTGACGTCCAGGTAACTATTAGTGTCGGTATTACCAGATGATATAGTGACAGTCTGTGCAATGTTTTCCCTAGACTAGAGATGGGTATACCTGGACAGGAACCTATAACCAGGCAAAGAAACTCGGTGCCGCAGAGGCAGTACAGACTGCGTACTGCCGAGATGGCGCAGCAACTAGTCAAAGAAGTGGGCAGACTTGGAGGCGGGGCTCAAGGCATCACGCAGGGAAGCGTGTTATACACAAGGGCCTGATTCACTGCACTGCTTCAGGTCCTTGTACTGTACACTACAGTCTGTAACACACACACAGCCCACAGTGCACTGCGTCAGGTCCTTGTACACTACAGTACTGTAACGCACACAGCCAGGCATATAGTATCTATATATAGATTCTATATGCAATGAAATTAAATTCCTTGGGGTAATGGACAGTCGCGCTGACGAGACACAGCAAGGCATGCATATAGATTCATATACATACCCGGCTGTGTCTCTGCAGCGCGACCATCCATTACCCCCAGGACATTTTTACCCATTTGGAGTAATTTACCCCTGTTCCCTGACCACTGTACTAGATAAATGGTCCGCTAGAATCTGATTGGTTGTTTAAGGCCACACCTCCACTTTTCCATTTTAAATGGTTTGATAAATCTCCCCCTCACTTACAGAAGATATTTAGGCAAGTAACATGATAACATGAATGTCTGATATTTACCCCTGGAAGGTCTGGAGTAGAATCCTTTGCCTCCACACACCAGAAGGAGTGTCTCTACCAGATGCTTTCCGCATAGATAGTGAACACCATCGGCTTGCGAGTCTGTCAGGAGAAGTATAAGCACCAACAGAACTGCAGCTTTCCTCCACTGTCCTTGGGCCATACTCCTGAAGAGTATACCGCGGGAGGGCTGAATCTGCAGATCTGGGAATAATAGTAGGAACATTCAATATACAAAACTTTATTAAATTATTGTCACAAACAAATCAATTTGCATATGGTGGGGGGTATCAAACCTTGGAGAGAGACAGTTCCCGCCAGCCAATAATACATACAGCTTATTGACATTGGGCTACAGTAATTCTCAGAGATATGAGTTATATTGAATCCCCCTTTTAAGGTGTGTACACACTAGATGATAATAGGGCACAATAGTGTATTATAGATAATATACAAGATTCTGCGAATTCGCAAGCTTGCGTATCAACCAAAATAACCCCCTAAATCACAGGAGGGAAATAACAATACAACACATAAGTTAAAGTTGACTAAAGGTGGAACGCATCATTAAGAATTATTATAAGAATATATTAAGAATTCTACATCATGGTCCTTATTCTGGTTCACTCTGAAATGGACAAAACCATGTGCACTGCAGTGGGGGCAGATGTAACATGTGCAGAGAGAGTTAGATTTGGGTGGGGTTTTACAAACTGATATCTATATTACAGTGTAAAAATAACTCACCCAAATCTAACTCTCTCTGCACATGTTACATCTGCCCCACCTGCAGTACACATGGTTTTGTCCAATCTAGAAAGAATTTGCCTTTGCGAGTGAACCAGAATAAGGGCCCGTGTTACCACTAAACTAAGGGGTCCTGGGAATGGAGTCCACAGAGCCACACCATTATACCTTTAATGTTACAGCCCGGGTATTCTCTGTAAATGACCCTTACCTGTTTGCGCTGTGTGCTGGGATGCTGGTTTCAGAGGAGAACTTGCTGGAAGAAGTATGAGGGACATACTGTAAGGGTAAGACCTTCTGAGAAGTATGTAGGAAGGTAACTGTAATGGACTCTTATTGTGCAGTCCTGCCCCTATTCTACAATGTAAATGAATCTCTGGACAGGTGAGCAATCACAGAGGACCCTGTTTATCTCCACACTGCTGGAGGTACATAGGCGATAATGCGTTAGGTGGTGATAAAACTCTCCACTTACAGAAACATCTCCTTTGTTATTGTGGAGAACCTCTTTGCTCTGGATTGATAAGGTGAAGGTGTTGTTATACAGCAGCCATTTGCTCCCACAGACCGTTGGACATAATATAATTTAGATCAACATCATCAATTCAGTTTCTTGGGACGTTTAAAGAGATTCCGCAAACTGGCCATACACTAGTGCGATTTGGGCACTTAATTCAATTCCGGTGGATCTGGCTGAGAAACCGGATGAAAAGTGGCAAATTGCAGGTGCTTTGTCTATTATTCCGCTCCAGTGCGTGGTTCCGTGCATATCGGATTCGGAGGTCGGAGCTGTTACACTTAAGATCTGTCGGAGTGTACAGCCTCCGGCAGTGGAGAATAGGATTGCATATGATATATCGCATGCAATATATATCGTTTGTGATCCAGCCACCGTGGATCACGTGAGTGGTTCAAGTGGCCTTATGCAGCTTAAGCAGGGTAGAGCAACAGCTTTGTGATTTTGACTCTCAGCCGGAGTCACTTTATGGCTTGAGCAGACTTTATGGCGGTGGGATCAGCACAGAGACTCGAATGCATGGGCAGCATTTATTCTGGGATCCCGAGATTGGCTTCCCTAATTTAAAAAACTGTTGGGGTGGGCGGGCAGTGTGGCCTGGGGGTGGGGGGTGGGTGGTGCTGCTGACACTGTGTTGGGTGGTAGGGGCAAGGGATGGGTGGTGCAGCTGACAGCGAGGAGGGCAGGCGGAGCGGTCAGGGGGACTGGTGGTGCAGCTGACAGTGAGGAGGGTGGGCAGTGCAGCTGACAGCAAGGAGGGTGGGCGGTGTGACCTCTGACACCTCACGTTGCACAGAGCCGCACATCCGTGGATGGGAGAAGCCGGGCAGCGTCTGAGTTGGTGCTCATACACTGCCCGGAATTAGACTGGGCATTGAAATTCTGTCAATTTTGGGGCCGAATCACGGGATCCCACCAATTTCGACCCCGGGATTGGCCGCCCTAATACCAGTATGTGCTAGACCCAAACACCCGGAGAACATACAGACTCCACACAGATTTCTCATGACCAATTACATATTATTAGATGAATTATGACAAACTGGACCATAGTGTGTGCTTGTGTATTAGTGAATGTAATGGTAAGCTCCATTAGAGCAGGGAAGGGGGTAAATAATTTAATGGTTTTGATGGTCGCCGACCATTGAATGGTTTCTAAAATGCTCGCTAATCTAAGTCACTCTCTGGTGACTTAGATTAGCGGCGCACTGAACCGAGAACAGGACGTCAGCTGCCCGCCCACCGTAGTCAGGTAGCTGCCCCCGTTCACATAGGGACGCCCATTGTTTTCCTGGGCACGCCCAGCGTTTTCGTGCAAACGCCTCCTGCCCGCCTCCTGCCGCCCCTCCTGCTGCGAGCGACAGGAAGACTATGCAAGTCTCCGAGGGCGCCTGCAGTGTAGGCATGCACATGAGCATATGTGATTAAGCGCATGCACAGAAAATATTGATACCAGTTGCGAATAGCGTACCAAGCAGAATGACCTCCATAATCTGATTGGTTGCCTGATGCACAAGCAACAATTATTTTTAACAAACTGCCGGGACAAGGAGCTGAGCTCCACCCCTGACACTGTAATGAGGTCTCGCCCCTGGACTCTCATAAGCAGGGAGGCTTAAAGTAGTCCTGGAGAGGTGGTGGAACTTATTTCCCCTGCCAGCCACTCCTCCCCATCCCATTAGGTGTTGGGTTTTCGGCAGCCCTGCAAACTATACATTTGTGCACTACAATCCATACTTTATAAAAGGGACTGTGGTCTAACAGGAAGGGGTGCGGTCACACAATAGTGCCCCCAATCTAAATTACATAAAAGCACATTCATATGTGTGCCCCTTATTCATGTAGGGCCCCTTATTCAAATTATGACACACAGTAGTGCCTCTTATTCACATTACATCACTCAGTAGTGTCTCTTATTCAAGACAATCCAGTTATTTAGCCTTGCACCATTCCCGCAACTCCCACAATTGCCGGGGAGTCATTTACAATCCTGCCTGCTTCACCAGTGGCCAGGATGTAGGAGAGCCGCCTATGGTGCTTGGTATTTTTATTGTATGTAATAATACAGTTGTGCAGATTGTTGTAATGGGGGAAATTTACTAATATGAATTCCCTAGAAATTTGTATTAGTATTTTTCCTACGACTGCATACGACTGTTTCAGTCGTATGCAAAGTCATGTTCCGGAGGGGAATTTACAAAGCAGTCATATACGACTGCTTTGTAACCCTCCGATGTCGTACTAATTCGTATTAGCTGGCCGTATATACGGCCGCTAATACTAGATTTTCAGGCAGTCTGCACGGATCAGTCAGATCCATGCAGGCTGCAAGGTGTAAAAAAAATTGAAAAAATTAATAAATAAAAAACCAGCGTGGGGTTCCCCCCACAGCTGTAACCAGCACCAGGCTGAAGGAGCCGGGGCCGGTAATAAAAAATCAGGGAACCCGACAAATAGGGGTTCCCCGATTTTTTACAACCAGGCTCCAGGTCCGGGGCTGGATCCCAAATTACGGGGGACAAAATGACTAGGGGTCCCCGTATTTTAAGAACCAGCCCCAGGCCAAACCAGCCAGCAGGGTAACGTCAAGGCCGGGGGACACTTATTATATAAGGTCCCGTCGCCAAAACATCACCCTACTGACCAGTCAGCCTGGCCAGGGGCCCTGGCGGAGTGGGGACCCCCCCCCCCCAATAAAGGGGTCCCCCCCCTCCAGGACTTACCTGACCAGGCTGAAGCCTGGTGCAGTCCCCGGTGGCCCAGTGCGGTGGCCACCGGGCTGATTTCAGTGTAAAAAAATAGATGAAAAACTATTGTTTAAAACTGTGGAACTATGAGTCCCAGCAAGCCTCCCCCGCAAGCTGGGACTTGGAGAACCACAAGTCCCAGCCTGCGGGGCATTAAAGGGCCCGCTGGCACTTGTAGTTCCACAGTAATAAAAATAGTACAATAAATACACACTGACACAATGAAAATAAAACTTTAATTCATCCAAAGCCCATACATACTGATACTTACCTATCTTGAGCCCGTAGGTAGCCCTCGGTCCTGGTGTCCGGTGTCCTGTGTCGTCCTCCATGTCCATGTCGGCATCCGTGTCGTCCTCCAGGTCCATGGCGGTGTCCGGGTCCGAAGTAATCCATGGTGGAGCTGTGGAAGGAAATCCTACTCACCTGGTCCTGTGGTGAAGATCTCTTCTCTTGATCCGCCGTAGTCCAGGTATTCTTCAAGCTGCCGGCGCTCCCCGCACTCTCCGCATCGGACTGTCAGAGGAGCAGAGATGTTTCATATGCGCCTCTTCTCAGAATGATTTCTATTGGCCGCCTAGCAGCCAATCAGGAGCCAAGAAAGTTATTGGGGGGGTCCCCACTCCCCCAGGGCGCCTGGCCAGGCTGACTGGTCAGTAGGGTGATGTTTTGGCCGCGGGACCTTATATAATAAGTGTCCCCCGGCTGTGACATTACCCTGCTGGCTGGTTTGGCCTGGGGCTGGTTCTTAAAATACGGGTGACCCCTAGTCATTTTGTCCCCCGTATTTTAGGAACCAGCCCGGACCTGGAGCCTGGGGCTGGTTGTAAAAAAATCAGAGAGCCCCTATTTGTCGGGTTCCCTGATTTTTTATCACCGGCCCCGGCTCTGTCAGCCTGGTGCTGGTTACAGCTGTGGGGGGGACCCCACGCTGTTTTTTTTTTAAATTTATTTATTTTTCATTTTTTTTTACCCTAAAGCCTGCACGGATCTGACTGATCCATGCAGGCTTAACCCCTTCATGACAGAGCCAGTTTGTGCCTTCATGACAGAGCCCTTTTTTCAAATCTGACATGTCTCACTTAAGTGGGGATAACTTTTTTTTGCTTTTACTTATCCCAGTGATTTTGAGATTGTTTTCTCGTGACACATTGTACTTCAAGTTAGTGGTAAATTTTCGTCGATACAGTCTGTGTTTTTTTGTGAAAAATACCAAAATATCGTGAAAAAATGGAAAATTTAGCAATTTGCAAAATGTTAAATTTTCTGCTTGTGAGACAAATAATCATACCACTCAAAATAGTTAATAACTAACATAGACCATATGTCTACTTTATGTTTCCATCATTATTTCAACTTCCTTTTAATTTTTTTGGACACTAGGAGGCTTACAATATGAATAGCAAATTCTCAAATTTTCATGAAAATTTCAAACACTGATTTTTTTAGGGACCAGTTCAGTTCTGATGTGACTTTGAGGGACTTGTATGTGAGACACCCCCATAAATGATGCCATTTCAAAAACTGCACCCCTCACAGTATTCAAAACAGCATTTTGGAAGTTTGTTAACCCTTTAGGTGTTTCACAGGAATTAAAACAAAGTGTAGGTGAAATTTCAAAATTTCTTTTTTTTTGCAGAGTTTCAATTTTAATACATTTTTTTAACGAATACAGTAGATTTTACTAGAGAAATGTGACTAAAAATTGATTCCCCCAATTCTTTTGTTTTCAAAAATATCCTATATGTGGCCCTAGTGTGCACGTTGACCAAACCACAGGCTTCATAATAGAAGGAGCACCTACTTGATTTTGGAGCCTCCTTTTTATGAGATTTTTTTTTAGGCACCATGTAGGTTTCTAGGCACCATAAGTGCTAAAAGTTAGGAACCTCCCCCACAAGTCACCCCATTTTGCAATCTACACCCCTCAGGGAATTCATCTAGGGGTATAGTGTACATTTCAAACCCCCAGGGGTTTCACCAATTTTGGTACAACTGGGATGTGAAAATGGAAAATTACATTTTTTTACACAAACATGCAGTTCTGGCTCAAAATTTTTCATTTTCACAAGGAATGAAGGAGACAAAGCACCCCAAAATCTGTGCCCCAATTTCTCCCGAGTACGGCAATGCCTCACATGTGACCAAAAAATACCAGTTGGGTGCATGGCAGGACTCAGAAGGGAAGGAGTGATTTTTGGATTTTGCAGCAAAGATTTTGGTGGAATGAATGGTGGGTGCTATGTTGCATTAGCAAGACTCCCAAAGCACCAATACAGTGGAACCCCCCCACAAGTCACCCCATTTTGCAAAGTACACCCCTCAGGGAATTCATCTAGGGGTATAGTGTACATTTCAAACCCCCAGGGGTTTCACCAATTTTGGTACAACTGGGATGTGAAAATGGAAAATTACATTTTTTTACACAAACATGCAGTTCTGGCTCAAAATTTTTCATTTTCACAAGGAATGAAGGAGACAAAGCACCCCAAAATCTGTGCCCCAATTTCTCCCGAGTACGGCAATGCCTCACATGTGACCAAAAAATACCAGTTGGGTGCATGGCAGGACTCAGAAGGGAAGGAGTGATTTTTGGATTTTGCAGCACAGATTTTGGTGGAATGAATGGTGGGTGCTATGTTGCATTAGCAAGACTCCCAAAGCACCAATACAGTGGAACCCCCCCACAAGTCACCCCATTTTGCAAAGTACACCCCTCAGGGAATTCATCTAGGGGTATAGTGTACATTTCAAACCCCCAGGGGTTTCACCAATTTTGGTACAACTGGGATGTGAAAATGGAAAATTACATTTTTTTACACAAACATGCAGTTCTGGCTCAAAATTTTTCATTTTCACAAGGAATGAAGGAGACAAAGCACCCCAAAATCTGTGCCCCAATTTCTCCCGAGTACGGCAATGCCTCACATGTGACCAAAAAATACCAGTTGGGTGCATGGCAGGACTCAGAAGGGAAGGAGTGATTTTTGGATTTTGCAGCACAGATTCTGGTGGAATGAATGGTGGGTGCTATGTTGCACCAATACAGTGGAACCCCCCCACAAGTCACCCCATTTTGCAAAGTACACCCCTCAGGGAATTCATCTAGGGGTATAGTGTACATTTCAAACCCCCAGGGGTTTCACCAATTTTGGTACAACTGGGATGTGAAAATGGAAAATTACATTTTTTTACACAAACATGCAGTTCTGGCTCAAAATTTTTCATTTTCACAAGGAATGAAGGAGACAAAGCACCCCAAAATCTGTGCCCCAATTTCTCCCGAGTACGGCAATGCCTCACATGTGACCAAAAAATACCAGTTGGGTGCATGGCAGGACTCAGAAGGGAAGGAGTGATTTTTGGATTTTGCAGCAAAGATTTTGGTGGAATGAATGGTGGGTGCTATGTTGCATTAGCAAGACTCCCAAAGCACCAATACAGTGGAACCCCCCCACAAGTCACCCCATTTTGCAAAGTACACCCCTCAGGGAATTCATCTAGGGGTATAGTGTACATTTCAAACCCCCAGGGGTTTCACCAATTTTGGTACAACTGGGATGTGAAAATGGAAAATTACATTTTTTTACACAAACATGCAGTTCTGGCTCAAAATTTTTCATTTTCACAAGGAATGAAGGAGACAAAGCACCCCAAAATCTGTGCCCCAATTTCTCCCGAGTACGGCAATGCCTCACATGTGACCAAAAAATACCAGTTGGGTGCATGGCAGGACTCAGAAGGGAAGGAGTGATTTTTGGATTTTGCAGCAAAGATTTTGGTGGAATGAATGGTGGGTGCTATGTTGCATTAGCAAGACTCCCAAAGCACCAATACAGTGGAACCCCCCCACAAGTCACCCCATTTTGCAAAGTACACCCCTCAGGGAATTCATCTAGGGGTATAGTGTACATTTCAAACCCCCAGGGGTTTCACCAATTTTGGTACAACTGGGATGTGAAAATGGAAAATTACATTTTTTTTACACAAACATGCAGTTCTGGCTCAAAATTTTTCATTTTCACAAGGAATGAAGGAGACAAAGCACCCCAAAATCTGTGCCCCAATTTCTCCCGAGTACGGCAATGCCTCACATGTGACCAAAAAATACCAGTTGGGTGCATGGCAGGACTCAGAAGGGAAGGAGTGATTTTTGGATTTTGCAGCAAAGATTTTGGTGGAATGAATGGTGGGTGCTATGTTGCATTAGCAAGACTCCCAAAGCACCAATACAGTGGAACCCCCCCACAAGTCACCCCATTTTGCAAAGTACACCCCTCAGGGAATTCATCTAGGGGTATAGTGTACATTTTAAACCCCCAGGGGTTTCACCAATTTTGGTACAACTGGGATGTGAAAATGGAAAATTACATTTTTTTACACAAACATGCAGTTCTGGCTCAAAATTTTTCATTTTCACAAGGAATGAAGGAGACAAAGCACCCCAAAATCTGTGCCCCAATTTCTCCCGAGTACGGCAATGCCTCACATGTGACCAAAAAATACCAGTTGGGTGCATGGCAGGACTTAGAAGGGAAGGAGTGATTTTTGGATTTTGCAGCTCAGATTCTGGTGGAATTTTGGTGGGTGCTATGTCGCATTAGCAAGACCCCCCAAGCACCAATACAGTGGAACCCCCCCACAAGTGACCCCATTTTGCAAACTACACCCCTCAGGGAATTCATCTAGGGGTATAGTGTACATTTCAAACCCCCAGGGGTTTCATCAATTTTGGTACAACTGGGCAGTGAAAATGAAAAAAATACATTTTTTTACACTAAAATGTACTTCTGGCTCAAAATTTTTCATTTTCACAAGGAATGAAGGAGACAAAGCACCCCAAAATCTGTGCCCCCATTTCTCCAGAGTACGGCAATGCCTCACATGTGACCAAAAAATACCAGTTGGGTGCATGGCAGGACTCAGAAGGGAAGGAGTGATTTTTGGATTTTGCAGCACAGATTTTGGTGGAATGAATGGTGGGTGCTATGTTGCATTACCAATACAGTGGAACCCCCCCACAAGTGACCCCATTTTGCAAACTACACCCCTCAGGGAATTCATCTAGGGGTATAGTGTACATTTCAAACCCCCAGGGGTTTCATCAATTTTGGTACAACTGGGCAGTGAAAATGAAAAAAATACATTTTTTTACACTAAAATGTACTTCTGGCTCAAAATTTTTCATTTTCACAAGGAATGAAGGAGACAAAGCACCCCAAAATCTGTGCCCCCATTTCTCCAGAGTACGGAAATGCCTCACATGTGACCAAAAAATACCAGTTGGGTGCATGGCAGGACTCA
Source organism: Crinia signifera (assembly GCF_055691185.1). Taxonomy (NCBI): domain Eukaryota; kingdom Metazoa; phylum Chordata; class Amphibia; order Anura; family Myobatrachidae; genus Crinia; species Crinia signifera. The sequence goes on along the minus strand of NC_139226.1, from coordinate 39,493,810 downwards.
GAAGGGAAGGAGTGATTTTTGGATTTTGCAGCACAGATTTTGGTGGAATGAATGGTGGGTGCTATGTTGCATTACCAATACAGTGGAACCCCCCCACAAGTGACCCCATTTTGCAAACTACACCCCTCAGGGAATTCATCTAGGGGTATAGTGTACATTTCAAACCCCCAGGGGTTTCATCAATTTTGGTACAACTGGGCAGTGAAAATGAAAAAAATACATTTTTTTACACAAAAATGTACTTCTGGCTCAAAATTTTTCATTTTCACAAGGAATGAAGGAGACAAAGCACCCCAAAATCTGTGCCCCAATTTCTCCAGAGTACGGCAATGCCTCACATGTGACCAAAAAATACCAGTTGGGTGCATGGCAGGACTCAGAAGGGAAGGAGTGATTTTTGGTTTTTGCAGCTCAGATTCTGGTGGAATGAATGGTGGGTGCTATGTGGCATTAGCAAGACCCCCGAAGCACGGTGAAATGATGAACCTAATAATCCATAGATGTGTGGTATATTTTGAAACACTCCTTTATACATAGGCCGGGTTTGTCGGGGCAAGTTTCACAGTGGAAAATAGTTTCCTTTCTTATTCCCTTTTTATAGCAAACTTTGCACCTTTTTTGTGTCCTGCCCTTTCTTGCAGTGGAGGGGATTTCGTTGGGAAAATGCTGCCCTGGTACAATACGGGGGCCAGTACTAGAAGTACTGGGGCCCTCTGCCTGCTGGTTCCCAAATGTTAGGCCCTTTATGACTTCCTCTTGAAAGTGCATAAATGTCCCCCTCTGGCCGGTAGAACGGAATAGCACGTAAGCGTTATACAGTGCCATCTGGATGATATACACGGCCAGCTTCTTGTACCAGATATTTGTTTTCCGCAGGGCACTGTACGGCTTCAGTACCTGATCTGAAAGATCCACTCCGCCCATGTACTTATTGTAATCTAGGATACAATTTGGTTTTGAGGTGTGGGTACTGGTACCTCGTACAGGGATGGAGGTGGTACTGTCTCCATGAATTGTTGTCAGTATAAGGACATCCCTCTTGTCCTTATATTTGACCAACAACATATTTTCGGTGCATATTCCCCTGCTTTCACCCCTTCTCATTACTTGGGCAATGTGCGTTTTGGGGAGGCCTCTTTGGTTCTTGCGCACAGTACCGCAAGCTGCTGTACCTCTTGAACCAAGGGCCTTAAACAGGGGGATGCTGGTGTAAAAGTTATCCACATAGAGGTGATAACCCTTATCCAGGAAGGGGTGCATTAAATCCCAGACAATTTTTCCACTAACACCTACGAGGGAGGGGGGGCATTCTGGTGGTTCAATTCTTGAATCCTTCCCTTCATATACCCTAAACTTGTGGGTGTACCCTGTGGTGCTTTCACACAGCTTATACATTTTTATGCCATACCTTGCCCTCTTACTGGGAAGGTACTGGCGGAATTTAACCCTTCCTTTAAAATGTATAAGGGACTCGTCGATACTAATACATTTATCAGGGATGTATAGCTCTGCAAATTTGGCACTGAAATGATCAATGACCGGCCTGACTTTGAATAGCCTGTCAAAGGTGGGATCATCTCTGGGTGGGCACTGTGCATTATCGGTGTAATGTATAAATTTATGGATTGCCTCAAAACGAGCCCGGGGCATGGCCATACGGTGAAATGGGGTGCTGTACAGAACATCTGTACTCCAATATTGCCTAATTTGTGGCTTTTTTACTATGCCCATATGTAACACCAGACCCCAAAACGTCATCATCTCTACTGCATCTACAGGGGTCCACCTAGCAAATGATGACGTGGGGTTTTGAGCAATAAACTGCTGGGCATATAAATTAGTTTGGTCCACCATTAAATTTATAAAATCATCAGAGAAAAATAATTTGAAAAAGTCAATTTCTCTGAGACCTGTTGAATCAAATTGGATTCCTGGGATGGCCAAAAACTCAGGAACCTGGGGCTCAAAATTGTCTGGTGGTGGGGTCCATACGAGATCAATTATTGGGGGGGGGGGTCTCAGCTGCTCTACGGGGGCGTCTTTGAGGGGGTCCCTCATCATCAGAGGAGGAAGAGGAGCTTAAGACAAATCCTTCAAATTCCCCGCTTGCCTCACTGGCTGTGTCAGAGTCAGAGGCAAGCATGGCATATGCCTCCTCCACCGAATACATTCTCCTGGATGACTGGGACGACATTTGGGATGACATTTGGGATGCCATTTATATTTTTGTGTTACTGGTAGTGAAATGTTTCAACACGTGTATAGTGTAGGGGGGGGTACAAACTTTATTTCAACCCGGGGGGTATGTAGTGTGTAGTGCAGAAAAAAAAAAATACAAAAAAAAAAAAAATGGAAGGGTTAAAAAAAAAAAAAAAATGGAAGGGGTTAAAAAAAAAAAAAAATGGAAGGGGTTAAAAAAAATGGAAGGGGTTAAAAAAAAAATGGAAGGGGTTAAAAAAAAATGGAAGGGGTTAAAAAAAAAAAAGGTCCTGCGCCAAAAATTGAGCACAGATGTTGGTCAGTAACGTCCGTCACTGAACAGCGCTCAAAGGCAACAGGAATTTGATCCAAAAAAAAAAAAATAGATCAACCCTGTGCCGAAAAAGCTGATCAGTGATGTACGTCACTGATCAGCGCACAGTGGCCACAGGACACACACAAAATCACAGTGTGTGTAAAAAAAAAATGTAAAAAAGACCCCACAGCACTCACAAAAAAATAAAAAAAGGTGATCAGTGATGCGACACTGATTACCAGTGAGGGGCAGCAGGTGCACAACCTTTGGTGGTACTGACAGGTATATATAAAAAAAAAAACCTCTGTACCCCCAAAAAGTTGCTGATCACCTCAGATATAGTGATCAGCACAAAAGGCGGGGGCAGCAGACACAAAATTTAGCACTCTCTATCACTCTCTGTCACTATCTCTCTCTATCTCTCTATCTCTCACTATCTATCACTCTATGACACTGCAGCAGCAGCACTGACAGGTATATCTATATATAAAAAAAAACCTGCGCCCCCAAAAAGTTGCTGATCAGTTAATTTACTGTATACTGATCAGCACAAAAGGGGGGGCAGCAGTCAGTTATATAAAAATATATAGCACAATCTGTCACTATCTCTCTATCTCTCTCTCTCTATCTCTCTCTATCTCTCTCTATCTATCTATAGCTCTATCACACTGCAGCAGCACAAAATATAGCACTAGGCCTCTCTATCTCTCTCTATCTCTCTCTATCTCTTTCAGTTATATAAAAAATATATAGCACAATCTGTCACTATCTCTCTCTCTATCTCTCTCTCTCTATCTCTCTCTATCTCTCTCTATCTCTCTATCTATAGCTCTATCACACTGCAGCAGCACAAAATATAGCACTAGGCCTCTCTATCTCTCTCTATCTCTCTCTATCTCTCTCTCTCTAACTCTCTCTCTATCTAATAAATCGCAGCAGCACAAGATGTCACAGGATGTCACAAGATGTCACAATCATAAGCAATATCAATGATCAGGTAAGTATTTTGGATGGGTTCTGGTCAGTATAGGCGGCAGCTGGGCACGGTGACCGCACTGCACGCTATTCCAGACCGGAATGGCGTCTGCAGTGCAGTCACCGTTAGTTTAAACCCCCCTCCATGGCTGTGATTGGTCCGTCGGTCCGACGAACCAATCACGGCCTTTGGGGGCGGGAGGGGTGAGGTGGGGTGACACCAGTGTCACCCTTACACCCCGCGGTGATTGGTGCTGTACTTTACAGCACCAATCACCTCCGATACCGTGTCACCGGCGAACGTTATTCGCCGGTGACACAGAAAACGCTGTGAATGGCTGTTCACAATGAACAGCCAATCACAGCGATCGCCGACGGGGGGGCGGCATCGCCGCCCCCCCTGGGCATGCACGGACATGTCTGCTGTCAGGGACAGCAGACATCGTCCCTCTGTCACTGCGTCTCTAGACGCAGTGACAGTTTTAAGCCATGACGTATATATACGTCAACGGTCGGGAAGTACTTCCCGGCCATGACGTATATATACGTCAAATGTCGTGAAGGGGTTAAAGCAAATACGACAGGACAATATAGGTGTATTTTCCTGCCGTATTTTCGTGGCTGTTTCACGCCAATTAGCAGCCGTATTATCAATACGGCCGCTTAGCAAATCAGGAAGGCAGACAACCCAGCTGCTTTATATATATATATATATATATATATATATATATATATATATATATTCATACACAGTATATATATATATATATATATATATATATATACTGTGCGATGGGTCCACCATCCTATGCTCGTCCCTCCCACACTTGCACAGGTCATGGCCAGACCCCCTCCAGCACGCTACTGGTGACCTCTATCCCCAGACTGGCCGGGAGATGTGCGGGGACTGGGGTGCTTACAGGTGCTAATACCTGTACTACTAATGCATACCTCCCAACTGTCCCGCTTTCAGCAGGAAGATCTCTGTTTTTGGAGAAGTTCCCGTGGTGGCGGCAGTTTGGAGCCCCCTAGCCTGAAGTGAATAGAGGCTGTGCGCATGCAGGGTGAAAAATGGGGGTGTGGCCTGAGGAAGCATCATCCCGCAAGGCCACGACCCCTTTCCATAGGCCACGCCCCCTGTTCGGGGCAAGTGTTCCGTATGCCGAACCCCAGATTTTGGAAGGTATGCTAATGGCCCATACGCACTGGGATGATTTTTGGATTTTAAAGGTGAGTGACCAACATATGTCTGGAATTACCACTAAGGAAGCAGCGGTCACAAGTTTGTGTAATTTTCTGAGCTTTGGCCGCATTTTACACTTTGCTGCATTTCGCCACCTGTGTGATGACTTTTGCTGGTCAGGCTTAGTAAAGGATCCCATTCACTACTACGATTTGGCCCTTTGTCAAAAATGTTGACGCATCGAGCCGATAAATGGTGTGGATAGTGTCAAATCATATGTCGATTCCGATCAGATGTGCAGTCGGATCTGGAGATTGTCACCACTGCACCAAGCATACATCATATCCCGGGGCAGGATATAGGATCACATGTGATACATCGTATGCCAAAGTACCACATATGATATATCAGATGCAATCTAGCAGCAGGGGAGCTGCTTGGTCATTCCAAGAAGCTGGAACCCAATACCTCGCCCTCGTGTATGGGGGTCTTAACCCATTCGAGCACCAACATCTGTGATAGATGTGCAAAATATCCGCTAAAAATTCCTGCGCCGCTCACATTTGTTATATAAATTCAAATAAAAAATGTTGAGTAAAAAAAGGATGATATTTCCTATAAAAGATAAACCTTACAGGTCCTTATGAGGAATACAAAGGTTTACTTGGCAATTTTCCAACCTATTTTGACATATTCCCTTGGCACTCAAAGGGTTAAGACAAGCTGTGCTGGAACAGCTGGAAGCCACAAGTTGCATATCCCTTATACTCAGTATACTGTATTATCTGGAGTCTGTAATGTGCTACAGTATTTCCCTTATCTTTATAGAACTTCCCTTTGAGGTTAATGGAATGTCGTCTGGTGTACAGACGGTGGTAATGATTTTGTCTATGTCACACAGCACACAGTCATTAAGTAACATATAACACTTTCTGAAGCGACCTTTCCATAGTAATGGATTGGACAGTTGTTCCCTAATGAAGTCCTTTATTATGGAGGTCCAATAAACTGCTGATAACAGGGTAGCACCGGCTCTACTCTGATTAATATAGAGACTTATTTATCAATAATTATTTGTGGGACATCTCCCTGTATTAAGCACCACCCATAATGTTAGGGACACAACTAAAAACAAACACAAATTAAAATGCTTACTGTCTAATGCAAGAAGCTTAGCGGGTAAAATTGGGGAGCTGAAAACTGTGGTCAGAAGGGACGATTACGACATCATTGGTATTACAGAAACATGGTGTAATGAGTCGCACAACTGGGCATTAAGCATGGAGGGATATACACTTTACAGAAAAGACAGGGAAAATAGAAGGGGCGGCGGGTGTGCCTATATGTAAATAACTAGGTGATTCATCGCGCCCTACGGGCACTCTTCACACCGTCGTAAGGGGCTAATTTGTGAACATTTGTATATGAGAAATATGGTTAGATTTGTATGTAAGATGCCTGTATTGCAACTTGAGTTATAGGTGAAATGTGTTAAATAGAGAGCATATGATGTGGAAGGGGTGTGTATTGTTTTGTTTAATTAAAAAGCGGTTACAGAGTAAGATGTACATTGATAGTGTGGATGGTCAACACAGGGGGGGTTTGCGGGGGGTGTGGGTGCCTTGAATCGTGGGAGGGGGCGAGGGGGTCAGGGGGCCGGGGGTTGCTGCGAATCGTGGGAGGGGGGGTCGCGGGGGGTGCCTTGAATCGTGGGGGGGGGGTCGCGGGGGGTCGAGAATCGCGGGAGGGGGGGTCGCGGGGGTGTGTGTGTGCCGCAAATCACTCGAGGGGGGGTTGCGGGGGGGGTGGCACTTCAATGGTGTCCATGTCGACACATGAGAATGAATATGAAAACATTCAAAAATTTAAAAATAAATCTTCAAAAACTCATGTCAACCTTTTTCATTGTCAACCATAGCCATGTCAGTGTTTTGCTTGTGCCATTTAATCCTGGGATTGCCATGAATCACGCAGGGGGTTGGTGGGGGGTGTCCACAAATCGCGGGAGGGGTGTTCGCGAGGGGGGGGGGGTGCCGCGAATTTCAGGAGGGGGGTCGCAGGGGGGTGGGTACCGAGAATTGTGGGAGGTTGCGGGGGCGGATTTGCTGCGAATCGCTGGGGGGGTCGCGAATCGTGGGAGGGGGTTGCTGGAGGGGGTGCCGCGAAACGTGGGAGGTGCCGCGAATCGCGGGAGGGGGGCTCGCGGGGGTGTCGCTAATCGCGGGAGGGGGGGCGGTGGTGTTTTGCGGCAAATCGCTGGAGGGGGGGGGGTCGCGGGCGGCCGGGGTCGTGGGTGGCCAGGGTCGTGGGTGGCCGGTGCCGCCGTGAATCGCGGGGGGGGGCGGGTGTTTTGCCGCGAATCGCAGGACGGGGGGGGGGGCGGTGGGGGGCGCTCACCTGGTGGCTGTGGAGTAGGTTCCTGGGCAGCATGGGGAGGCGGAGGGTGTCTGGCACTGTGGGCTCACTGGGCTGGTACTCTGTCATGTGAGTGTGACATGTGAGTCAGAGGCTCCACCCAGCGTTAGACACACACTCACACACTTTGAGTGACAGATGTAGCCAAATATATAAGAGATAACTTAACATTGTGTGAGAAAGAAATGAGCACAGATACAGAAGAAGATAACTCAGAGGCAGTGTGGGCAGAGATAACCGACAATAATAAATATAACAAATAACAAAATTATAATAGGGGTATGCTATAGACCACCGAACATAAACAAAAGGGAAGAGTCTCTTCTTTTAAACCAAATCAAACAATCATCAACTCAGGGTCAGGTATTAATTATGGGGGGTTTTAATTTACCGGACATTGATTGGGAAAATGAAACATGTAAAACAGCAAGCAGTAATGGGTTCTTAAGCTTACTTAAAGACAAGTTTATTACACAAACGGTAGAAGCTCCAACTTGTATGGAGGCACTCCTGAATTTAGTGTTAACAAATAACACAGACTTAGTTTCAAACACAAAAGTAATTGAACAACTAGGGAACAGTGACCACAATATGGTTTCACTGGAAATCCACTTCAGTAAAAACACATCCTAAAGGCTCGGCAAAAATACTCAACTTCAGAAAAGCAAAATTTGAATTATTCAGGGAAGCCATAAAAGGAATTGTGTGGGAAACGGTTATGGAGGGAAAAAATGCAGAGGAAATGTGGGATACTCTAAAAAAGGTGCTTGATTCATTAACTTTTAAATACATTCCTAAAGTAATTAAGGGTAAATTCAATAAAAAAAAGCCACCATGGTTGGACAAAAAAGTAACGTCAGCTATCAACAAAAAAACAAACGCATTTAAATTCTATAAAAATAACTTAAATGAGGAGGCGTTCGCCAAATACAAAGAATCAAACAAAACTTGTAAAGGGGTAATCAAAGTGGCTAAAAAATTATATGAAGAGCACATAGCCACTGAAAGCAAAACCAACCCAAAGAAGTTTTTCAAATGCATAAATAGTAAGCATATAATTAAGGAGAACATAGGCCCATTAACTGATATCAGTGGAAAAGTGTTACAGAGGATAAGGGAAAGGCAAAACTGTTAAATTAATTCTTCTCATCAGTATTTACTAAGGGAGAGCAGACTGTGGAATGATCATCTTCCACAAATGGGACAAATAAACCAGATCTCATTGTTGATTTCCTGCCCAAGGAAATAATACTGAGGCTCAGCAAAATCAAAACAAATAAATCACCAGGGCCAGATGGGATTCATCCGAGGGTATTAATGGAATTAAGGGATAAACTAGCAACCCCCCTACATTATATCTTTAGCAATTCACTATCGTCAGGTAAAGTACCAAAACATTGGAGAATAGCGGAGGTAGTGCCAATATTCAATAAAGGCATAAAAGGAGGATTCCGGTAATTATAGACCCGTTAGTTTACTATCAATTGTTGGTAAACTATTTGAAGGATTTTTAAGGGATGGTATCCAGGAATATTTAGATCATCATCGTCTACTCAGTACTAACCAGCATGGGTTTGTGAAAAATCATTCATGCCAAACTAATCTACTAGGGTTCTATGAGGAGGTTAGCAAAAGCCTTGATAGTGTAAATGCTATAGATGTGATTTTCCTGGATTTTGCTAAAGCCTTCGACACAGTACCACACAAGAGGTTGATAAATAAAATGGAGGACATGGGATTGGGTGAAAATATCTGCAGATGGGTAGGGAATTGGCTGTGTAATAGAGAACAAAGAGTGGTTGTGAATGGTGCCGTATCAGATACGATACCAGTACTAAGTGAAGTGCCTCAGGGTTCGGTTTTGGGGCCCAGTTTATTTAACATTATTATTAACGATATTGGGATGGGGTTACTCAGCAATGTATCCATCTTGCAGACGATACAAAACTAAGCTAAGTTATTCAATCATCAGAAGATGTCACCATGCTTCAAAAGGATCTTACAAATCTAGAGGAGTGGGCTAAACAGGGCAGCCGAGAGGAATGCTGAGCCTCGGTAAAAGTTTGGGGCGTGGCCTAAGTGTGGGAGGTGTGTCCACCTCCGGTGCTTAGGCCATGCCCCCAAAATGTTTAGAGGGGGGGTGAAAGAAAACTCTAAAAACTCTAAACACATCAGCAGCATGTGCTGTGCTGACAGCAGGCTCAGCATGAGCTCTCACACTGTCAGTGAGAAGCTCATGCTAAGCCTGCTGTCAGCACAGCACAGGCTGTAAAAGTGTGTCCTGCAGTTGTTGCCAGGAGGGCCGGAAGGGGAAGGAAGGTGTTGGACCAGGGCCGCTGCCGGGCCCCTCTAGCAAGCCTGGGCCCAGGTAATTAGTACTCGCTCCCCCCCCCCCCCCCCCCCCTCTCAGCTGCCATGGGGCTAAAAAGTGGAGGATGAGGTTCAATGTAGATAAATGTTAGGTCATGCACCTAGGGAGACACAACCAGTGTGCTAGTTATAACCTTAGCCGGGATGAATTGGGTGAATCAGTACTTGAAAAGGATCTAGGAGTAAAATAGACAGCAAACTGGGATGTAGTGCCCAATGTAATGTAGCAACAAAAAAGGCCAACAAAATTTTTGCATGCATTAAAAGGGGCATGGAAATTAGAGACTCAAAAGTGATATGCCACTGTATAAAGCATTAATGAGACCTCACCTCGAATACGGGGTGCAGCTCTGGGTCCCGCACTATAAAAAGGACATCATAGAATTGGAAAAAATTCAAAGAAGAGCAACAAAACTTATTAGGGGAATGGAGAATTTAAGCTACGAGGAGAGATTAAGCAATTTGGGACTACAGATGGAGCCAGGGGATGGCGATGGCGACGCTGCTGGCGGATCGCCAGCGGCGACGTTCTGGCAATTCGCCAGCAAAGAAGAGCCCGGCCCCATCTGTATTTACATTAGAAAAGAGACGTTTAAGGGTGGACATGCTCAACATGTACAAATATATCAGGGGCCAATATAAGGATCTGTCAAACACCCTTTTTTTCTGCTAGGAAGGAATCTACGACGCGAGGGCATGAGTATAGACTAGAAGAAAAAAAAATTTGTTCAGCTAGAAGTAAAAATGTCTTTACGGTCAGAGCAGTCAAACTCTGGAACTCTCTTCCTGGAGAAGTGGTGTCGGCTGACTCAATTAATACATTCAAAATAGGGTTGGACAGGCACTTATTGCTTAAGGACATCCATGGGTATAAATAAGAAATAGAATCTGTCTTTAAAATATCAGAACATACTATACAGCAATGGATAATCTATTATAATAAACTAGGTTGAACTGGATGGACGCAAGTCTTTATTCAGCCTTACCTACTATGTAACTATGTAACTGTGGGCCTTATTCTGCTCGGTACGGTGGGACCGTAAACGGGCGGATCTGGGTTTTTTTTCATCTGCGCATACCTAGGTTTCACAATGCGCAGGTGGGGCGACCTCACACCGCTCAAGGACGGGTCTCTCCGTGCGAAAAAACCTGTCCACAAGAGTATGGACATTGTGGGCGGCATGGGGGCGGTTTTAGGGGAGCGGGCGGAATAATGAGGAAAACTGGGCGTAAACATGGGCGTACACGGGGGTGTGCACCAAAAATGTACGGTGCTACAACCACTCGATCGGCGAACGCACCGTGCATTTTGGTCCAAAAACAGGCGGACGCCAAAGATAGCTCCAGACCACCCCTAGAGATACCGTATGAGAGCGGACTGCCTGGGTCTGCTAATTAACGCTGATTACTACTCAAACACATACACCTGAATGTAAGAAGCAATGCTGCAGTCTATTAAGTGAAAACCATTATTTCACTACCTGCAAGCCACACACAGCCCTCAAACACATTGGAAGCATATCTTTCTACACTTCTCTACATGTAAAGGTTGGTTTAATGTTAGGTAACATTTATTCAAAGACCTGCTTATATATGTCAAGGTAGTTATTTTATAACCATCTACACCCATTCAGTAAGTGTTTTGGTATACTTTAAAAAGCCGAACACTCAATTCACAGAAGTCGACATGTGTCAACTTTTTCACTGTAGCACAAACATACTAGTTTTTTATATGGAAAATACACATAAACCACATCTAAGACCAACAAGGATGTTTGAGCAATGTCCTAAGGCCATGGCCACTATTTTGCACACAACGACATACATTAGGCACTTTCATATCTGCTATGATTTTTATGTAGCACACTCTGTATGTAAGATGCCACCAAGCACATTATTGCAATCACATATCTCTAACAAAGGATCCCAAATCTGCCTATCACACTCTAAACTCATATTTTAAACAATATTTGAACATGTTTGCACACAAACCATTTTGTCATGCTTGGTCGACTCACACATCTTTAACATACCTGTACCAAGACCTATGGGGAGTCCTCACTGGTTGTTTTTTCAGGACACATATGCATTCCTACACAAATGTCACTTTGGCCCCTTGTTTGCCTACCTCACCCACTCAATGACGAAATCATTGTTCTGGCCCTAGGTTTTACCTAGTAATGTAGGAGTTACCTCACCTGCACAGAAACTGCTTTCTCACCTATTAAGTTGCTCTGCACATGTGCTGACACAAACAAATTAGCAGGGAAATGGTGGAGATGGACATGTGCATGGTCATGGAGAGGGTTCTGCATGGCAAACATGAAAAACACGCATTACTACATACACCTAACGATTAAGGGCGGTATTCAATTTGAATACCGGCGACGTGCAGCGAATCCTGTTTAGGATTCGCTGCACATTCGCCACTGGTCGCCGCGTTCCGGAGCCTCGCCGGCTCCAGTATTCAATGAGTCAGGGGCTCGCTGCCCCTGACCGGCGAATCTGAGCTCCTGCGGCTGACGCCGCAGGGAGCCTGAGGACGGTGGCAGGCAGGGAGATGGAAGTCTCCCTGCCTGCCCCAGAGCGTATGTGGGTGGGAGGTGGGCTACCCGGGTGCCAGGCAGCACAGGCTGCCCCCCGGGGGTGCCAGCAGGGGACCGGGTATATTCACTACACCCGATCATGCATATGTAACGATCGGGTGCAGTGAATATATGAATATCTAATGAGCGGCTCGGCTCCGGCGCCCCCTGCTGGCTGGTCAGTGTAAAAAAAATAATAATAATTATATATATATATATATATATATATATATATATATATATATATATAGATATATGGGTAGCAGGACGGCACTCCTTAGGGTATAGGTTTTGTCGGTGCCAGGTCTATAGATAGGAAATGCAGTACACTTACCCCCCCGCAGAAGGATGAAGACCAGCACTCAGACGTTTGTAGGTGAAGAAATATTAGTAGTTTATTCCATGTGCAATACAAGCAACACGGGCTGTCCCGACAGCCGTTTCAACTGGGCATCAGCCAGTTATCATCAGGGGAACAGAACACACAGCAGCCCCAGTTTAAATAGGGTGAAATTGCGCCAAAAGTAATGCAAATGAAGGTTCTTTGACCTCACTTGCTCAGCTCTGACATCAGCAAGTGCCCCGTCAGTTGGAGGGGGCGGGTGGCGGTGGAGTGAGTGACAGCGGGATTCCCCGTGACGCGAGTCTGTGGGGGACTCGCTACGGTGATCCCGCTATCAGCTGTGTGAGCGCAGCGTTGCTAGGGGACGGGACGCTAGGACAGTGGCAGTGTCCGTGCGGGGAAGAGACGGGATGTGCGGAGGCCAGGAGTGGAAGGACTGGCTACGTCCGTGCAGTCCAATCGCCGGGGCATGGTTGATACCTGTCAGAACAGCGCAAATGTACACAAGATATTAAACACATAGCGTACAGCAGAATAACAGGTATATGTGGGACAATAGTGAATGAGAAAGCCGTGTATACATAAACAATAGCAGATGCCGCTCCGAGAGACATCTCATCGCCGCTGGGAAGAAAACAATCATGCGGCGACACACGGCGGTGTCGACTGGGATGGTGTAGGGTGTCAATTCAAGTGAAACGGACGCCTGCACTCTGATATCAAACAGAATGTAGGATCAGGGGAGTGCGAAAGAGGGTTAGTATGCTGACCATGCTGAAAAACTATTAACAGTGTTAATTCTGTCAAAAGATATGCGTACTGGAGGAATCAAACCAATTACACAATTACAGTGGGTGTATGAAAAGACATCGGCACACGGCGGAGCCAGTGGGTAGTATAGCATCATGTCGTAAATATCGACAGATTAATAAGCCCACACTGTAGGGCATGAGTCAGTATCAACCCGATTGAAAGGGAAAACAAAAGGTAGTAAGGACACACGGCGGTGTCGACGGCAGTATTGATAATGGGGAACAGGCATATACAGACACACGGCGGTGTCAAGGTAGGAGGCAGAGTAGTCGACACGCGGCGGTGTCAACATCTCTACAGTAAGCATATACATAATACAAAGGTGTTGACATGTAGCACTGTCAATGAGAGTCCATAAACTCAGCATAGAATCCAAGAGTCTCGAGTAGACAGGGTATAATCCAACCGGCTAACTGGACAGAGGGAAGAAATGTGGGGAATAAAGAAATCATATAAAACAACCCATTTTGAAGTCCTCGTTGAGTCCATGCGGGGCCATTGAGTTAAGTCTAAAAATCCATTGAAGTTCTCTTTGAAGGAGAAGCTTATCCCTGTCACCCCCTCTTCTGGGGGGTGGGATATGATCGATGATGGCACATCTCAGTTGAGTGACTGTATGGGTTTTTGAGAGGAAGTGTCTTGCCACTGGAAGGTTCTTAAGGTCATTAAGTGCATCCTTTGTTGAATAGCTCTTTTTAATGGAGGATCGGTGCTGGCTTAATCTTTCTTTAAGCATTCTGGTAGTTTTACCGATGTAAAGCAGATTACAGGGGCATTTAAGGGCATAGATGACATATCTGCTATTGCAATCCAGACGATATTTGATGGAGTACGATATGTTGTCTTGTGGATTGACAAATTTGTCACCAGTAATGAGGAATTGGCAGTTGGAGCAGCCTGTACATTTGAAGGTCCCCTTCTTCTTGCTGAGCCAGTGGACTTTACTGGCCGGTATAGGTCCAGGGGCTGTTTTTACAAGAAGGTCTCGGAGATTAGGTCCCCTTCTATAGGCAAATCTCGGCGGTGCGGTAAGTTCCTTGGATAGTGTGGGATCACTGGAGATCAGGTGCCAGTGTTCAGTGAGCTTCTGTCGGATATGGTTGGATGCCACCGTGTAGGTGCTGCAGAAGTTCATTGTTTTGGATGTGGTAGTTTCTGTAGGTGTCTTGGTACACAGGAGATCTTGTCTATTCATGCCTTCCACCCTGAGAATAGCTTCAGTGACCTCTTGTTGGCTGTAACCTCTCTCAAGGAATCTGTCCCCCATGGTGTGTAGTGCTTTTTTGCATTCGGTGGGATCAGATGTGATTCGTCTTGTCCTGAGAAGTTGGGAAAAGGGGAGTCCCCTTTTGAGGGGTGCCGGGTGGAAGCTATTTGCATGTAGGAGGGTATTTTTGTCGGATTCTTTTGAGTATATAGCAGTTTCCATGCTTGATCCCTTGATAGTAATGGTGACGTCTAGAAAATTGATGAACTTGTCACTGAAGTTCATTGTGAACTTGATGGTACTGGGGAGTGCGTTAAGGTAGTTAAAGAAGTCCATAAGTTTGGATTCACCACCGGACCAAAGGATGAACAAATCATCAATATACCATACGAAGAACAGTATGCAGTCCTTGAAGGTCTCGTTGCCCGTGATGTGCTTGGTCTCATATTCTGACATGACAATATTGGCATACGATGGGGCCATGTTAGACCCCATCGCAGTGCCCGGCTTCTGCAAATAGAAGCAATTTTCAAATAGGAAGTAATTTTTGGTCAGAATTGTCTCAATAAGCACCAGAAAGTATTCCACAGGAGGACCACTGTAGTCAGGATTGTTGGTGAGCATTGCCCGGCAGGAATCAAGTCCCAGGTTGTGGGGTATGTTTGTGTACAAGCTAGAAACGTCTAGCGTAACTAGTAGTGTCCCTGCCGGAATTGCTTTCAATTTTTCCATTTTCCTCAGGAAGTCGCTGGTATCAGAGATAAAAGTAGGGATTTGTTTCACCACGGGCTGAAGGTAGAAGTCCACCAGCTGGGAGATGGGCTGGCATAGGGAGCCCATTGCCGAAATGATCGGTCTACCCGGGGGGATACAAGGGACTTGTGCACTTTGGGCAACGTATAGAGAAATGGGATCTTGGGATGTGTTTGGCATAGGAAATCAGCCGTATCCTTGTTGATGAAGGCATTATTGATTCCAATTTGAATGATTTGGTCAATTACTTTTTTAAATTGCCATGTAGGGTCAAAGTCCAGTGTTTCATAACATGCGGTGTCCGCCAGTTGTGACATGGCTTCCGCAGTGTAATAGGTCCGATTCAGAAGGACGATGCCGCCACCTTTGTCCGCTGGTCGTATGACCAATTCGGTGTCACCTGTCAGGGATTTGATTGCCGCTCTCTCATCTCTAGTGATGTTGTGGTATGAGATCTTTTGAGATTTGATAAAGGGATTTGTGTCCCTTTTGAGCACCCTGGTGAAGGTAGTGATGGAAGGATTCGCGGTGGGGGGGTCAAATGTACTTTTGCATTTCAGTTTTGCTGGTTGTGGCACTGTAGTGGTTAAGGCTGGTATTGGGGCAGGTTGTCGCAGGAAGTGGTCCCGGAGTCTGAGCTGTCTACCCAAGTGGTACATATCCACTTGCCACTTGAATAAGTCCTGGGTAAGGGTAGGAACAAACGAAAGGCCTTTATTGAGCAGAGATAATTCTGCTGGGGTAAGTTGGTGTTCGGAGAGGTTAAAGACAACTGTGCCCGTGTTTACTTTGTTGTTTTCTTTTTTGTTGTTTTTTCTCCCACCTCTACGGGTGGGTAAAGCGGGTTTTTTGGCGGTTTACGGATGCGTTCTCCTCTGGCAAGGTATCTGGTCTCTTGAGTATTGGATGTCGCTGCTTCCGAGTCGCTGGTAGAAGTATGCGATCTGCTCTCCACGTCTGTATACTGAGCAGGTGGTCGTCGTCCCGGGCCTCGTCTTTGTTGCGGGCGGAAGCGCCTAAGCTCAATACGTGAGAACCACGGGTACACCCTGTTTTCCTTGTAGTCAAGTTTGACTATTTTGTACTTGCTTTTTTTGAATTTGAGCAAATTCTCCTTGAATTTCTCAATCTCTTTATCAAGTTTTGTGCCAAGATCACTGGCAGGGTCACGAATAGCCTGGTAGGGTTCAGTATTCTGGAGTTCCGCGATATCAGTTTTAATCAGGAGGAGGTCTGCAGAGGTTTGCTCAATCACCAGGAGCATGAGGTCTTGGGAGCATTTGTTTAATACATTGCACCATTTAATGCAGAATTCATTGTTGTGCCTGCCAAGGGTCGGTTGGTTGTGCAATCTGAAACCTCTCAGGATGAGGGATTCTTTGTAGTATTGGGAGAGTGTCTGGCCGTGGAGTTGTAGTTCAACTTCTCTTTTTTTAAGTTTGAGTAAGTCAAAATATGTTTCCTCTGGTGTATCCCTGTCAAAAGCTAGATCATCGGTATCAGAAAATAGGATGCGCTCTACATCAGTGGCATTAAACTGCAAAGTGGATGCAGTCTCTCTGCCACTGGTCTGAGACAAAAGTAATTGACCAAATCATTCAAATTGGAATCAATAATGCCTTCATCAACAAGGATACGGCTGATTTCCTATGCCAAACACATCCCAAGATCCCATTTCTCTATACGTTGCCCAAAGTGCACAAGTCCCTTGTATCCCCCCCGGGTAGACCGATCATTTCGGCAATGGGCTCCCTATGCCAGCCCATCTCCCAGCTGGTGGACTTCTACCTTCAGCCCGTGGTGAAACAAATCCCTACTTTTATCTCTGATACCAGCGACTTCCTGAGGAAAATGGAAAAATTGAAAGCAATTCCGGCAGGGACACTACTAGTTACGCTAGACGTTTCTAGCTTGTACACAAACATACCCCACAACCTGGGACTTGATTCCTGCCGGGCAATGCTCACCAAAAATCCTGACTACAGTGGTCCTCCTGTGGAATACTTTCTGGTGCTTATTGAGACAATTCTGACCAAAAATTACGTCCTATTTGAAAATTGCTTCTATTTGCAGAAGCAGGGCACTGCGATGGGGTCTAACATGGCCCCATCGTATGCCAATATTGTCATGTCAGAATATGAGACCAAGCACATCACGGGCAACGAGACCTTCAAGGACTGCATACTGTTCTTCGTACGGTATATTGATGATTTGTTCATCCTTTGGTCCGGTGGTGAATCCAAACTTATGGACTTCTTTAACTACCTTAACGCACTCCCCAGTACCATCAAGTTCACAATGAACTTCAGTGACAAGTTCATCAATTTTCTAGACGTCACCATTACTATCAAGGGATCAAGCATGGAAACTGCTATATACTCGAAAGAATCCGACAAAAATACCCTCCTACATGCAAATAGCTTCCACCCGGCACCCCTCAAAAGGGGACTCCCCTTTTCCCAACTTCTCAGGACAAGACGAATCACATCTGATCCCACCGAATGCAAAAAAGCACTACACACCATGGGGGACAGATTCCTTGAGAGAGGTTACAGCCAACAAGAGGTCACTGAAGCTATTCTCAGGGTGGAAGGCATGAATAGACAAGATCTCCTGTGTACCAAGACACCTACAGAAACTACCACATCCAAAACAATGAACTTCTGCAGCACCTACACGGTGGCATCCAACCATATCCGACAGAAGCTCACTGAACACTGGCACCTGATCTCCAGTGATCCCACACTATCCAAGGAACTTACCGCACCGCCGAGATTTGCCTATAGAAGGGGACCTAATCTCCGAGACCTTCTTGTAAAAAACAGCCCCTGGACCTATACCGGCCAGTAAAGTCCACTGGCTCAGCAAGAAGAAGGGGACCTTCAAATGTACAGGCTGCTCCAACTGCCAATTCCTCATTACTGGTGACAAATTTGTCAATCCACAAGACAACATATCGTACTCCATCAAATATCGTCTGGATTGCAATAGCAGATATGTCATCTATGCCCTCAAATGCCCCTGTAATCTGCTTTACATCGGTAAAACTACCAGAATGCTTAAAGAAAGATTAAGCCAGCACCGATCCTCCATTAAAAAGAGCTATTCAACAAAGGATGCACTTAATGACCTTAAGAACCTTCCAGTGGCATGACACTTCCTCTCAAAAACCCATACAGTCACTCAACTGAGATGTGCCACCATCGATTATATCCCACCCCCCAGAAGAGGGGGTGACAGGGATAAGCTTCTCCTTCAAAGAGAACTTCAATAGATTTTTAGACTTAACTCAATGGCCCCGCATGGACTCAACGAGAACTTCAAAATGGGTTGTTTTATATGATTTCTTTATTCCCCACATTTCTTCCCTCTGTCCAGTTAGCCGGTTGGATTATACCCTGTCTACTCGAGACTCTTGGATTCTATGCTGAGTTTATGGACTCTCATTGACAGTGCTACATGTCAACACCTTTGTATTATGTATATGCTTACTGTAGAGATGTTGACACCGCCGTGTGTCGACTACTCTGCCTCCTACGTTGACACCGCCGTGTGTCTGTATATGCCTGTTCCCCATTATCAATACTGCCGTCGACACCGCCGTGTGTCCTTACTACCTTTTGTTTTCCCTTTCAATCGGGTTGATACTGACTCATGCCCTACAGTGTGGGCTTATTAATCTGTCGATATTTACGACATGATGCTATACTACCCACTGGCACCGCCGTGTGCCGATGTCTTTTCATACACCCACTGTAATTGTGTAATTGGTTTGATTCCTCCAGTACGCATATCTTTTGACAGAATTAACACTGTTAATAGTTTTTCAGCATGGTCAGCATACTAACCCTCTTTCGCACTCCCCTGATCCTACATTCTGTTTGATATCAGAGTGCAGGCGTCCGTTTCACTTGAATTGACACCCTACACCATCCCAGTCGACACCGCCGTGTGTCGCCGCATGATTGTTTTCTTCCCAGCGGCGGGATGAGATGTCTCTCGGAGCGGCATCTGCTATTGTTTATGTATACACGGCTTTCTCATTCACTATTGTCCCACATATACCTGTTATTCTGCTGTACGCTATGTGTTTAATATCTTGTGTACATTTGCGCTGTTCTGACAGGTATCAACCATGCCCCGGCGATTGGACTGCACGGACGTAGCCAGTCCTTCCACTCCTGGCCTCCGCACATCCCGTCTCTTCCCCGCACGGACACTGCCACTGTCCTAGCGTCCCGTCCCCTAGCAACGCTGCGCTCACACAGCTGATAGCGGGATCACCGTAGCGAGTCCCCCACAGACTCGCGTCATGGGGAATCCCGCTGTCACTCACTCCACCGCCACCCGCCCCCTCCAACTGACGGGGCACTTGCTGATGTCAGAGCTGAGCAAGTGAGGTCAAAGAACCTTCATTTGCATTACTTTTGGCGCAATTTCACCCTATTTAAACTGGGGCTGCTGTGTGTTCTGTTCCCCTGATGATAACTGGCTGATGCCCAGTTGAAACGGCTGTCGGGACAGCCCGTGTTGCTTGTATTGCACATGGAATAAACTACTAATATTTCTTCACCTACAAACGTCTGAGTGCTGGTCTTCATCCTTCTGCGGGGGGGGTAAGTGTACTATATATATATATATATATATATATATATATATATATATATATATATATATATATATATATTTTATTAAATATATATTCATGTGCTTACAGCACATGAATAAAAATAGCATGCCCCTCCTCAGAATAAAATTCCTGATTTTTTTACACCAAATGTAAAAAACAAAACACTTTATTTTAAAAGTTCACATTCCACTTTACCATAAAAAGATAGCGATTGCTACTCAGTGAATCATGGCGAAAAAAACCTTGAAATGTATTCGCCATCTGGTCATTGAATAGGGTGATTCACCGTTTTTGTCAAAAATTCGCCTTACAGCACAAAATCGCCATAAAAACCTGGCAAATCAGCCTCATTGAATACCGCCTATAGTTGAGTAAGTACACATAAATGTAGTATTTGGTTTGCACAAGAAATTACACATACAACACAAGTTTTTAATTTAGAAAAATAAATTTATTTGCTGTTAAGCATCACAGCTTTTTTTTTTTTAATGGCATAAATATTGAAAACAAAAACAAAAAACAAAAACAACAACCACCCAGAACAAGAAGTGGCATATCTACAAACATGTGTTAAGGTGAGTGCACACGGGTGCAATTTCATATAAAATCGCCAGCTGCACGCTCCCGCGTGCACTGCCTAATGTTCGCTGGTCGCAGGAGCATGCTCCTGTGACCAGCGGCTTTCCCCGGGAGGTCAGCGCCGGGGAGATCAGCGTTTATCTCCCCAGCCCCGTGCCGCTGCTCCCTCCCTCCTCCCATCAAAGTGACAGCAGCAGCGTCTGCTGCTGCTGCGCTCCCCCTCCGCCCCGTAGCAGTGTCTCCTTTTCATTGCTGATAAAAAAGGAGACACTGAGCAATATGATTGCTGGGGATATATTGCTAGCAATATATCCCCTGCAATCATATTACCCCGTGTGTACACAGCATTACCCAGCAACTGCAATGGTGAAATGAAAGGGAACACCAGCATACGACCTGCATAACCCAGGAAGAATGCTAAGCAGGATACACACCAGCAAAAATATACCCTGCATTTCAAGAGGCCAAAATGAACAGATTAGTACCCTTTGCACGGTAATGGATTGATTTAGCACTCAGGAAGTGCAACCCCACTGCAAATGGAAAGATTTGGGGTCCAAACACAGAGAAAGTGAATAAGGTGCCATTACTTCGGCCCCTTTTCCCCCTCTGTTGATGGGGCCTTGGGGACAGCAGCCTTGCCGCCTCTTCGGCCAGTGGACACAGGAGGGTCGGCAGAGGTGGAATCTTGTGGAGCAGCTTGGGGTGGGGCAGCAGATGGGGTGTCCGCCCCTAGCGACCTGGCAGTGGTGAGCAGCTCTGCCAGAATGTCATTCTGGCGGCTGAGTTGTTGGGCAATGCTTTGCATGCCAGCCGCCAGAATGTCATTCTGGCGGGTGAACGCCTCAAACTGTTGGCTGTTGGCAGCCTTCCACTCCCCAAAAAACTCCCCAAACTGATGTTGACGGGCCGCAGCCTCCACGCCTTGCTGCACGACCGTCTCCAGCAGCTCTGTCCACATTCCATTCCCTGCCGGCTGTGGCTGGGGGCGTCGTGTTGGTGGAGGCTGCTCGACTTGTGGGCCTGAAGGGGAAGATGCTGGCGGTACCTCTGGAGTAGCTGGATCTTCTAGGGTAAAAAGACAAATCAATGTCACCATCACATACACAAACAATGTCTCTTACCACAATCAATGCATGACTCTAATTTACCTGGTAAACTAAGCAGCAAACACCTCCACGGGAGCTCGCTATCCATATTGGATATCCCCCTGACCTCGGCCACATCCACCACATCCAATACCAACAGCTCCAGGGGGGTATATTCCAAAGTGGATGGGATAGGCCCCCTCCCGGTGGACATGCTGTGAGCATACCGCTCAGTCTTCTTCCTCTTCAGCCCACTTTTGAAGTCTGTCCACCTACAAATAATAAATACAAAGTATAATCAGGAGATATGTGCACCACTCTGCCACTGAACACTATTACTACAGTATGTTACATTTACTAGTGTGGCTGATATGTTCTTTTTCTGCTTACGTTTGCCACACACACATTTATGTCACCATTATGAGCCATTACAGTGTCTCCTATATTACTCATTGGGCCGCTAAATGCACATACATATCTCACTATGCTGAAATGAGAGCAGCCATGGCCAAAGTGTGCTCCTCCAGCTGTTGTGAAACGACACATCCCAGCATAGCTTGCCAGTGTTGCTATTAGGGAGTCATGTAACTATGGGAAGGCATGCTGGGATGTGTAGTTTCTCAACAGCTACATGTGCACAGTTTGGACATCCTTATTTCATTTGCATCATATGGAACATGTTTCTACAAGTCTTTTACAACAACACACTTGTTGTTGTCCCATCACATACTTCACATGAGCAGAACTGTGGCCATAACCTCACATCACACCAATGGTGCATTTTTCATATATAAATGTGGGTTATTAGACATGGTTGTGTTCAGATGTGTCATTGAAGTGTAACTCTATCTACAAACACACCTTTCTATTATCCTCAAATCAAATCCCTTGGCAGTCTTGACACCTTATTCACTTCCTCTGTTATTTTCTCCCAAATCTTCATCCTTGCACTGGAAGACAGCTTCCTGGGAACTAATTCAATCCAATCTCGTGCTAGGGGTACTAAAACTCTCAATTCTTCCTCTTGACATGCAGGGTTTTTCTTTTTGCTGAGGGTATCCTGCCCAGTACTCTTCCTAGATGATGCAGATCGTTTTCTGGTGGCCCCAGTCACCTCACCATGCAGCTGCTGGGTCAGACGTGTTGGCAGAGATGCAACCTCTTGTTCTGGCTGGTTGCTGGGCCCTTCTTGAGCCGGTAGAGTTGGAACAGGGCCTGCTTGTGAGGGCCCCCCTTGATCTTCCGCCCTACTCCTCTCTTGGGCCCTCCTTCTCCGCTCCTGTTCCCTCCTGCTCAATGCTTCCAGCATGGATTCCACTCTTGCCCTCTCTACGGCATCCTCAGCTGCGGAATTATCAGAGCCTGACATGTTTGCAGCAAAAGTGGTCTGCATCTGCCTGCATATTTATATGCTAAACTCCCGCCTTGCACAAGGGGCGTTTTTTCCCCCCGCAATGTTGTAGCTAATTTCCGCTGAAAAATGCTGCTTAAATTACGCGGGAACAACGCACCTGAGCATTCACCTGTACATGAACATATTCAGGTTGTTGACCATTCTGTGCTACATGGGTAAATGTGTGCACATGTTATTTCACTGATGAGTATGTGTTTTCGGGTGGTCTCTGCTGGAGTACTTGTATGGTTTCTGGAAAAAAATTTAAAACATACCAACGTCACAATGCTTTCTTTACATTTCTTCTGTGTAATAATTATTCACAGAGCAACATGTTGTATGTGCGTTATGATCAGCGTATGTATTAATACATAGTTGCGTGTATACATTTTTGCATACTGTAAATACAGTACGTGTCTCCCTACAATGAATGCATACTGTATGTTCGTGTGTGCATATCTGAACGGTCAGCGAATCTTTTCATTCTCATACATATTGTTAATCTAATATGAATTAATAAAGTTAACAATATGAAAACTTTGTTTTCGACCAATCAGCAACCACCAAAACTTATATATGTACCTGCAATTAATAACTGCGCCATTGCCAATATGTCTACGACAAGGGCTGCGCCATTTTCTAATGAGGAGCTGCTGGCGTTGGTCCAGGTAATGGACCATCGCCTGGGGCCCAGAGGCACCTATGTATCAAATGCGGAGAAGCGTCGGGCGTATAACACTGCCTGGCGCTTAATATACACCAGGACCTACGTTCGTAGGAGCCTGGGGCAGGTGGAGTGGCGCTGGTCAGACCTGCGCCGGCGGCAGCCAGTACTGCTATCCCGAATTCGGCGGCATATTAGCCGATGTAAGTATATTTTTATTCACAAATATGTATGCGTTTGTTAGCTATGTTTTAAGGAATGCTTTTAAATATGTGCATAAGTAGCTGGGTGTCTATATGGGTGTCTATATGGGTGTCTATATGGGTGTATATGGGTGTCTATATGGGTGTCTATATGGGTGTATATGGGTGTCTATGGCTAAGGTCTGATTTTGTGTGTAGCATATCTATTCATTAGCATGAGAAATTTATTAATTATATGAAAAATGTACATTTGTAATGTTATGAGCATGACTAATGTGAGTTTTTCTTTCCCCCATTTTCATGATCCGCAACCTTCAAATTCAATACCATCATCACGAACATTTCAACACGCGCCAGGGCACGCATGACGACCAGGGAAGAGGCCCAGCGGCAGGAGGCCCAGCGGCAGGAAGCCCAGCTTCTGGAGGAAGAGGAGGAGAGCACCTTGGGGCCCGCTGGTGCCCACACCATCTCCACCTCTCCTACCCCCACCCACTCCCCTACCCCCACCCACCCCCCTACCCACACCCACTTCTCTACCCCCACCCACCCCCCCACCCACACCCACTCCTCTACCCCCACCCACTCCTCTACCCCCACCCACTCCCCTCCCCAACCCCATTTCCAACCCCCCTACTACTCCACACCACCCACCCCCAACCCTTACCAATCCCCACTCCACCCCACCACCATAACCCCAACTCCCATCCCCATTGCTCCTGTCCCCCCCATCCACAAGCACAGGAGCCCCATCCAGCGGTGACCAGGATGGGACTGCTAGCCGTAAGTAAACAATGTGCCTAATGTTTAAATACACATTTCTACACATAAACAATCACAACACCCACATATGTGTAACCCACATCATCATTAGTTGCAACATATCACTGCAGTGCAACCCTGAGCTGTGGCATGTCCTCCTCCAGGAACAAAGGTCCCCTTGGTGTATTTTCTGAGTGTGGCCACGCCTCACCCCTTGAGTAATTGACATAACAGTACATCCAATGACATATCCTACAGTAGTGGTGTTGAAGTTATGTGGGCCCAGCTGTTGTGTAACTACACTTCCCAGCATGATGTGCAACATTAATTTATAGATTGGTTTGTT
Source organism: Crinia signifera (assembly GCF_055691185.1). Taxonomy (NCBI): domain Eukaryota; kingdom Metazoa; phylum Chordata; class Amphibia; order Anura; family Myobatrachidae; genus Crinia; species Crinia signifera. Next base: position 39,468,986 of record NC_139226.1, on the reverse strand, counting down.
AATAGTGTGTGAGGCCATGCGGATGCATGCTTTTCAAACATAGCTATAGGCCTATAATTTGTACAGCAATGTCCTACATTTTAAAAAGTAAGGAGTGGTTAAGCCGCAACAAAGTTATTACCCTTAAACAGCACAGGTTAATTGTGAGGTTTGAGGTGATTCCCCCAGGACAAACCTCCCAATTGTGATGCAGCATACATTTATCCAAGAAGGAGGAATTTATTTCATGTTATGTAATATGTACAGTGTGTGTGTAAACATAATAGTATTTAGTACCGTGTTTACAGCAGACCCATCTTCAATGTAGTCGAAAAATGTATGTGGCCTTCACACTTAACTCACAACTTCTTATTATGTTAAAATACAACAAACATTTGGGTATATTATATATTAATTATAATGTTTTTTTTCCCTTCACTACAGACACTGAACAGCACCAGGATGAGGTGGCCCACATTCTGCGGGAAATCTTCCTCACCCTTTCTTATTTGAACCTTCTTTTTGGGCGACTGGAGGCCCTCCTTTAATTTTTCTTACTATGTTTTGACAAAATAAAAGTTTGTGTTCAGTTAGAAGTTGGCTGTGTTTTTAATCATAAATATGTTTGAGGGTTTGTAAGGGCAGGTACATACAGATGTGTAATGTCAGTTATATTTGTAATTTGAGGTGAGGGGTAATGATTGATGTGTGAATGTGTGTGTTTTTGGGTTAAATAACACATAGTGAAAAGGCATGAATGTTTAATGTTGTTAGATTAAAACATCACACATAACATCAGGGTAGGTATACATGTTGAAAATTCTGAACAAACTAATTATGGACATAATTTAGTACATACACACAAACACCAACATAACTTTTTTTTAAAGTAAAAGCAATGTGGGGACACATAGATAGTGATTAAAATGCCACATTAGAACATAATAAATATACATGTAATGAGGGTTAAAATTTGTTTTATTAGGGTGTTTATTAAGGTAGACAATTGAGTTAATAGATAATAATTATTGAATAACAATTAGAATAAATAATTAATTGTCTTAATTATAGTTGAAAGGCAAGATTTACAGGTCCATATATGTGAAGGGTATGCCACCGTGCACGGACGTACGCTCACTCTCGCGATCGGTGACACACGCTGAGTTTTCCATTGAGAAAAGGCGAGACCCATCCGTGCACTGTGGCGTACGCTCAGATATACGCAAGATGTCGGTGGGAAAACGGAAGAGACCCGTCCGTATACGGTGGCGTACACTCTGTTGTACGCCAGTTACTGGTGTCTAAGAGGAGATCCGTCTGTGTACGGTGGCGTACACTCAAGTGTACGCCACTCCCCTTTGTCGGTGTTTGTGACCGTCCATGTGCGGCTGTTCTGTGGGCGGACTTACGCTCACCGTCCGCGTACGGGAAACGTACGGTGAAACGGACCGTACGTGCGTTGCACCGACCTAACCGGAATAAGGCCCTATGTAACCCAGGTGGAGGCTACTTACTGTAATTGCCGGCCCTCACCACCTTCAGAAGATGTTAACCATTGTAGCCTACAGGCTACCCTGCACCAAAATCCAGTATCTATCTTATGAAGATCCCATTGAAGTACTTCCTTCAATAGGATCAGAGGTCGGCACCTACATCTTTAATCGGGAGAATTTTAAACTGTTTATTGTCTAACACTTCTGAATACACACCCAGAGTAGGCCCTAGCAAATTTGATGCCCAGGCAAGATTTTGGTTGGTGCCCTCTATTTTGGTTTTGACCCTTACCCATGGCTCCTTATTCACATTGCACCACACCTTTTTTTTTTCTTATTCACACTGCACAGTAGTACCCTTTATAGAAAGGCTCATTTGAGAAGCTGCTGCTACAGCTGGGCATGAACAGCAGCCCTTTTGCAGGGAAGGTGGCCATTTTTATTACAGCCCACTTCTGTCTCTGCTGTGCTCCTGCTGCTGCTGGCTCAGATGTATGAGCTGCATGCCCGTAGGCATTTTAAATGCCCTAGGCCAGTGGTTCCCAAAATCTGTGCCATGGCACCCAGCGGTGCCTCGAGACGCATGCAAGGGCATACCCTCCAACCTGACCTATTTTATTAGGTACAAAATGCTCTGTTCCTGGACTTCCCTGCCAGTGGCAGTTCCAGAGGTGGGGCTCCAGCACAGTCCACAATTCAAAGAGGGGGATTTATATCAACTGTCAGTGAGTCCAGTACAGTGATGTTTGGGGTGGCAGTAGGTGTGGCTCCCCTTTTTAAATATTGGACTGTGCTACAGGCTCACATCTGCAACTGCCACTGGCAAGGAAGTCCAAAAATAGAGCATTTTGTACCTAAAGGAATGGGTCATGTTGGAGGGTATGCAGGGTTGTCTTAAATTGGTGGTCCCGGAGCAATTCAATTTATTTGTGGTTAATGTAATAGGCAAAACTAGTGGCTACTGACCCTTAGGAAGAAATATAAACACAATATACTTAATTTTATATTTAAAAAAAAATTGGATTTCCCAATAACAAACTTTTGTCCATGAGGTGCCGTGAAACAAATTCTGATACTCCTAGGGTGCCACGATTCAAATATTTTGGGAACCACTGCCCTAGGCATTTGACTAGTTTGCCTATGCCTAGTGCCGGCTCTGTACACACCTATGGAATTATTGGTCTGATCAGCTGAAATCATCGATCTTTCTAATAGCTGTATACCGAATGTACCCACTGATTTTACCAAGGCACATAAAATTGTATGAAAGTTATGACTGTGATACATACAACACTACTGTCCAGATTACACAGGACAGTCCCTCTAACTGGCTGTCCCACCCGCAGGCCTCAGGGTCCCGCGGGTGGAGGGCACGACAATTAGGGAAGCTGGTGATCACGATGTCTAAAGAAGCCGGTGATCACTGGATCTATCAGTGGCTGCTCTTACCACTGTGGAGATGGTTGGCTGCTGCAATGCCGACCCCCCCTTCCCCCCTTCGGCTGCTGCCGCTGCTGGACCCTGCCACTGCTGGACCCCACTGCCACTTCCTAGCTGGTCTCCACTGCCATCGCCTTTGCCTGCTGGTTCCCGCTGCCATTTCTGACCCCCGTTGCTGTCGCGTAACCAGCACATGCGAAGTAACTTCTTTGGTACTGCGCATGCAATGTGCCTCAGCCTCTATGGGCTGCTTCAGCAGCAGTCCATAGAAGCATATTCACGGTCCCTGGTTTGGCACATGCGCAGTATAGTCCTCGGTACTGCGTATGCACAGAACCGGTTTTAATGGGCTGCCGCCGCAGCAGCCCATGGAGGCATTCGAGAAGGAGTTAACACCTCCCAAGGTGACTGCCTTGGGTGACTGGCAGGTCGGACTTCCAATAAGAAGCCACTGCCAGTCACAGTGAAGCCAGTGGATTTTATCTGGGTGGGATGCAGCCCTGCAGTCCATAGGTAAGAACCGCCACCGCCATTTTTGAATGCCCAGAATTTAGAAATGTCTGTCTACTAGACAGACGTTTCTAAATTCTGGCCATTCACAAATAATATATTAGGAAGCAGACAGTGTACATTCAAACCAAAACTCCCCTTTGCCCCATGAGAACCACTGAAACATTGATCCTTTCTGACCATGACTTGGTCACAAACACAAAGCCTTGGTGAGATGTCCTTAAATAATGCCTGGTAGTTTATTATGATGCTACATCTGTTCTATTGCTCAGGCTTGATCAATCAACTGCCAAATACTGCAAAGTGCATGTCTGCTTACATGCTAGACTGGCTTTACTCTCTGATATCGGCTTACTAATCTTAATTCTATGGGCACAAACTTATTTGCATTACCATATTTGCCTACCCTCCCGGAATGGCCGGGAGGGCCCCACAAATAGGGTCCCCCTCTTGGTCCCCCGGGAAGGGGGGCAAGTCTCCCGCATTTCCCTACAGCCCCGGCTCCCCCTCTCCCCGCGGTCTAAAAACTATGACTTTCGCGGGTCCTCGGGGAGGGGGCGGGGCTAAATGACGCAATTTGCTGCATTTCGCGTCATTTTTAGCCCCTCCCCCCACCCACGGACCCGCAAATTGAGGCTTCAGCCCGTCATGGGGGCGGGGCTTGATGACATCACCCGTGCCCCGCCCCAAAACGAAGCCTCTACCCGCCCCCTTTCAATCCTCTCCGGGCTTCTCCCGGAAAGGAGTATGCCAAAGTCGGCAAGTATGCATTACTTGTGTGTCATAATATGTAATGGGCAATACAGTGTGTGGCAATGTGTAATGGGCATAACGGTGTGTTTTTAATAATGTGTAATGCCTCCTTTCCATGAGAGCACGCCTCCTTTCCATGAGGACATGCCCCCTTTTTGCCACGCAAGGGTCCCGTCTGCTACAGGTGGGCCTGTGTGCTAAAAATGCCATGGCCTAGTTCTGGGCCCAGTTCGGCCCTGGCTGTTATCTATATTCAACCGGAGAAGACCATTTCTACACATCAGACCTAGTTTGCTCTCATTCTCTTCTATGTCAGGATCTTATCTGTGTTCATTAGGAACTGTTCAGTATATAGGGCTTGTGGAAAGTCTTATTGCATGTTTACATCACCTATTTACCTTCTTTAATATGATATATTTGCGCAATTGTTTAGGTTTGCCAGCGGGGGTGCAATTCATCGTATATTAACAATGTTACTGTTGTATACAAGCAAGGGCATAACTACCATAGGTGCAAGGGGTGCATCTTCCATCAAACTCTACAATGGGTGTTCTATTTTACGTGGGATGTTGCTATGGGCATCTACTCAGAATCTAGTTCTTATTTATTTAGCACCCTCTATAAGATAATAGATAGTATCTGATTGGTTGCCCATGGCAACATCCCATGTGAAATAGAACTCGCATCTTAGTAAATTTCCCCCCTATGTTTCTGATGATAGTTTATCATGGAGGGGATGGCCACAGCCCGGCAGCCGTCCCTTCCAGTGGCGGGATCCGGCTGCAGCCGTGCGGGCGGGCCGTGGCCGTCCCGTGTGAATGGACACAATAGTGTCCATTCACAACTAATGTGTGCGGCACGGCTCCCTGGCCGTGCGGGATTTCACCGTCCGGCAGGAGCCGGAGTGTGTGAAACCGGCCTTCCAGTAATCTCCGGGGGCAGATAAAAGTCAATGGATCATGTGTCAGCGTACACACCCATTTGCATGTCAGGGCGGACATTAGCACAGCGGCGGAATGGGCGTTTGCTCGCCAGGCGGCATTTCAGCACACAGTAAGCAGCAAATTTAGCTGTATACCTAGCCAAGCTCAATCACCTGCGATGTCCTATGTTAGCTGTACATGGAGGGCGACGAAGAACATTGTTAACAACTCACGGGCTATAGTATGGACTATATTAACAATATAGTCTGTACATACTTGATGATATGCACAATATTGTGCACATTGTAGACCAGTGGTAGCCAACTCTAGCCCTCGAGAGCTACCAACAGTTCACATTTTCCAGACAACCTAGCTGCTGCACAGCTGCACTGATTAATAACTGACACATTTTAAAAGACGCACAGATGGAGCTAATTAGCTCACTTGTGATTCTGTGAGGAAACCTGCAAAACATGCACTGTTGGTAGCTCTCGAGGACTAGGGTTGGCTACCCCAGTTGTAGACCATACTTGCCTACCTGACCCTCTCCATGAGGGAGAAAATGCTCTTTTCCTGCACTTCCCTGGTAATGTAGGATTTCCAGCACCTGTGGGGAGCTAGGTAATTGATAAGAAAGGTGATTCACCACTGGTGATGGCAATCCTACATTACCAGGGAAGGCCAGTTAACAGAGCATTTTCTCCCTCATGGGCCCTTATTCTGGTTGGTGCGGTCAGAGCCGCACACGGGGCTCCGACCGCACAAACCAAGGGCCGCCCACCGGACGGATCGCCACGGCCGTCCGTACACGGACGGCTGGCGATCCGCACAAAAATGGTGGAGGCTACGCCTCCACCATGGTGGGAGCTGCCCCCTGCCTTCGATGGTCGACGACCATCGAAGGCAGGCCCGCACGCCGCGGCAGCTCCCGCAAGCTCAGACCACACGGACAATCGTCCGTGTGGGAGCTTGTAAGGGGGCTGAAAGCTGACATCCGGCGACGTCAGCTTTCCGCCCCCATGTCATGGTAATGAGGGCGTCATGCCCTCATTACCATGCATACGCCCCGCGTTTTCATGGGAACGCCCATGAAACGCGGGGCGTACACATAGGGAAATGAGGGGCTGAAGCCCCTCACGCCCCTATACGCCCCCTTTGCGTCGGCGAAATTTTTTACACGGTGAATTTCCCTGCACATGCGCAGAGTGACCTCTGCGCATGTGCAGAGAGAAAACATCGGCGGTACGGCCGCATGCGGGCCGTACCGCATCAATCTGAATAAGGGCCATGGAGAGGGTCAGGTAGGCAACTATGTTGTCGACGATTATCGGTGAGTGTGTATGCATCTTAACCTTCCTGAAACTACAAAAGATGTACAAAGAAGAGCATATCCGTCATCAGCCAAATAATATAAGTCCCATCAGCACTGACCCTGTTCTTAGGTCGATGGTACTACCCCTAAATAATCAGGAACTAAAGTAATGTGGTCATTGGGGGATGGTTTCACATTAAATCAATGACAAACGACGAAAAAACACTGCTTTATATAGCACGCGGGGATTGTGTACACCACGGCAGCCTCCTAGTGACACATATAACAACACAATATATGTGATACATTCTGCGGCGTGCGCCAAAAACATTTCATGCGACTTGCAAAGCCGCGGAAAACTTTTGAACTGATGACGTCACGGGGTGGCAGCCTCTATAGCCGGCCCGTCCCCTGGGTGGCTCCCCGGGCCCGGCGCATGCGCACTGCGAGAGTCCCGGCTGCTACCCTGAGAGTCCGGCTGAAGTTTTTCATTCTATTGGAGGAGTCGGTGAGCAGAGGAGTATCCCGGTGTCCCCAGCGTCCCGGATCACCGGAGTAGGTGGGTGCAGGTTAGGGCCGGTAACAGGGGCTCTGTGCCCTGTCCAGGATCTTATATTACACTCTCCAGCAGCAGTGTTTCACTATATATTGTCTTATGTGGGTTTACAGTAGTCTCCTGTTGCCTATATAGAATACATTCACTGTATGTAATTACATCTATCCTATCTATTCTATCTATCTATCTATCTATCTATCTATCTATCTATCTATCTATCTATCTATCTATCACAAGGGCTCCATACTAGCCACATATCAGGCTGTGGAATCGGCTGCCTGTATCTGTGCCATGTCCTGTGTGTTATTACTACACCGTATCATTACAGTCACAGTGTTTTATCTAAAAATAGTCTATGTTGAGGAATGGAGGCAACACCTCAATTTTACAGCTGATACTGATGCCAGTGAGAGGTAGATTTGTGTCCACCAAAATAACTTTAATTATACTAACTGTAATAATAACTATCATTATAATATATATTATAAAGTTTTTGCATAGTGTCATACCTGTCTTTCATGTGCCAACCCGCGGTATCAGTACACGTGTGCTAGTAAAAGGACTTCCTATTAAAAATAGTTTTAACCTGTGTACACTGCAGATACTTGCAAATGAGTCCCAAAGATGAATGCAAACCCCCCAATCCATCCTGACAACAATGTATACAAACTGGTATCGCTAAGGTGACATCATGTGTGAGTGCCTGACCCACTACAATAAAATCTCTGCATTGCATGGATGGAAGAGAACGCCACCAACTGGAGGATTGACGCATTCATTGATATGTCGACATGGTGTAGGGCAGGCATGTCCAACCTGTGGCCCTCCAGCTGTTGTGAAACTACACATCCCAGCATGCCTTGCCATAGTTTTAGCATGCCCTAATATCAAAACTGTGGCAAGGCCTTCTGGGATGTGTAGTTTCACAACAGCTGGAGGGCCGCAGGTTGGACATGCCTGGTGTAGGGCGTTGCATAGCGCTGATAGATGGTTGCCGTGAGTTGTCTGGGACAGCTGACTCCTAATTTTTAAATAGTTAACATTGGGGTCTGTGTACTAAGTGGTGGAGAGAGTACCAGCCAATCAGCTCCTAACTGTGGCTGTGTTTTAAAAAAAAAAAAAAAGTACAGGATTCTCTCCATAGTACATAGACCCTTTCGTTCCCATCCACTTTCTCTCTACAAGGGGCCCGTTTAACAATGATTGCATATACAATGCGATCTGGGCAAACTATTACCACCCAGGATCTCTTTGTAACATGCGATCCTATGGCAGGGATGTATCTCCCTGCACACGCATGGACAGGGCTCCAAAAGTACAGTAGCCCTGCGATGAGCTGGGTGATGGGGGGTACGTGCATGTGTGGTTAGCTCTGACCCCCAGCCAACCCTGCCGGCAGTGTGGTCTGTTGCCCATTAGCTACAATGGGCTGCTGAATGGTGGTAGCCCCAGACCCGATGCGATGATCCCCGATATTGATACATTGGGCAGCTTTGCATCCTCGAAAGAAACTTATAGGTGACGCAGCTGCCGGCGGGGCAGGAGGAAATGGAGATTCCTCCTGATACATTCGGGGGATACTTAATATTTGAGGCTAACCTTTAGGGGATTTAGCTGCAAATATTAAATGATAAATGGGCCCCAATGTATCAACAATTGGTATTGGAAACTAGTTGGCTGATATGGACAACAGTGGAAAAAACAAAACTGTGCAGGATTGGAATACTTTCATAACAATACAATCTGTTACAACAGTATCCCAATCTTGCGCAGTTTTGTTTTTTGCTTAAATTAGGTATTTTTGAGTAGCCCTACACAAAACAGCGGCATTATTTGGAATACCCAAGTATATGATTAGAAAATTGTCAATTTTTTAATTAATTATTTAGTGCTGGACTTTTTTATTTTCTGATATGGACAACGTTTCTCTCTCTCTAAGGTTTGATACATCGTCCCCTATAACCCCCTTATGATGTTATTGTGATGCAGCATTATATGTTTCACTCCGATTGGCCGGATTCAGTTAGCGGTCAGCAGCCAGCGCTGCACATTTTCCAGACATTTACAGTAGCTGATGTCTTCTTCTCCCACTTCCACAGCATTGATGTGCAGTGAGGTGAGTGGCTAGGGAGGGCATGGGCACAGTGAGGCGAGTGGCTAGGGAGGGCATGGGCACAGTGATGTGCAGTGAGGTGAGTGGCTAGGGAGGCACTGGCACAGTGATGTGCAGTGAGGCGAGTGGCTAGGGGGGCACTGGCACAGTGATGTGCAGTGAGGCGAGTGGCTAGGGAGGGCATGGGCACAGTGATGTGCAGTGAGGCGAGTGGCTAGGGAGGCACTGGCACAGTGATGTGCAGTGAGGCGAGTGGCTAGGGGGGCACTGGCACAGTGATGTGCAGTGAGGCGAGTGGCTAGGGAGGGCATGGGCACAGTGATGTGCAGTGAGGCGAGTGGCTAGGGAGGCACTGGCACAGTGATGTGCAGTGAGGCGAGTGGCTAGGGGGGCACTGGCACAGTGATGTGCAGTGAGGCGAGTGGCTAGGGGGGCACTGGCACAGTGATGTGCAGTGAGGCAAGTGGCTAGGGAGGCACTGGCACAGTGATGTGCAGTGAGGTGAGTGGCTAGGGAGGCACTGGCACAGTGAGGCAAATGGCTAGGGAGGGCATGGGCACAGTGATGTGCAGTGAGGCGAGTGGCTAGGGAGGCACTGGCACAGTGATGTGCAGTGAGGCGAGTGGCTAGGGGGCACTGGCACAGTGATGTGCAGTGAGGCGAGTGGCTAGGGAGGCACTGGCACAGTGATGTGCAGTGAGGTGAGTGGCTAGGGAGGCACTGGCACAGTGAGGCGAGTGGCTAGGGAGGCACTGGCACAGTGATGTACAGTGAGGTGAGTGGCTAGGGAGGCACTGGCACAGTGAGGCGAGTGGCTAGGGAGGCAATGGCACAGTGAGGTGAGTGGCTAGGGAGGCACTGGCACAGTGATGTGCAGTGAGGTGAGTGGCTAGGGAGGCACTGGCACAGTGATGTGCACTGGGGTGAGTGGCTAGGGAGGCACTGGCATAGTGATGTGCAGTGAGGTGAGTGGCTAGGGAGGCACTGGCACAGTGATGTGCAGTGAGGTGAGTGGCTAGGGAGGCACTGGTACAGTGATGTGAAGTGAGGTGAGTGGCTAGGGAGGGCACTTGCACAGTGATGTGCAGTGAGGTGAGTGGCTAGGGAGGCACTTGCGCAGTGAGGCGAGTGGCTAGGGAGGCACTGGCACAGTGAGGCGAGTGGCTAGGGAGGCAATGGCACAGTGAGGTGAGTGGCTAGGGAGGCACTGGCACAGTGATGTGCACTGGGGTGAGTGGCTAGGGAGGCACTGGGACAGTGATGTGCAGTGAGGTGAGTGGCTAGGGAGGCACTGGCACAGTGAGGTGAGTGGCTATGGAGGCACTGGGACAGTGATGTGCAGTGAGGTGAGTGGCTCGGGAGGCACTGGCACAGTGATGTGAGGTGAGTGGCTCGGGAGGCACTGGCACAGTGATGTGCAGTGAGCTGAGTGGCTAGGGAGGCAATGGCACAGTGAGCTGAGTGGCTAGGGAGGCACTGGGACAGTGATGTGCAGTGAGGTGAGTGGCTAGGGGGGCATTGGCACAGTGATGTGCAGTGAGGCGAGTGGCTAGGGAGGCCATGGCACAGTAAGCTGAGTGGCTAGGGAGGCACTGGGACAGTGATGTGCAGTGAGGTGAGGGGCTAGGGAGGCACTGGCACAGTGATGTGCAGTGAGGTGAGTGGCTAGGGAGGCACTGGCACAGTGAGGCGAGTGGCTAGGGAGGCAATGGCACAGTGATGTGAGGCGGGTGGCTAGGGAGGTACTGGCACAGTGAGGCGAGTGGCTAGGGAGGCACTGGCACAGTGATGTGCAGTGAGGTGAGTGGCTAGGGAGGCACTGGCACAGTGATGTGCAGTGAGGTGAGTGGCTAGGGAGGCACTGGCACAGTGATGTGCACTGGGGTGAGTGGCTAGGGAGGCATTGGCACAGTGATGTGCAGTGAGGTGAGTGGCTAGGGAGACACTGGCACAGTGATGTGCAGTGAGGCGAGTGGCTAGGGAGGCAATGGCACAGTGATATGCAGTGAGGCGAGTGGCTAGGGAGGCAATGGCACAGTGAGGTGAGTGGCTAGGGAGGCACTGGTACAGTGATGTGAGGTGAGTGGCTAGGGAGGCACTTGCGCAGTGAAGTGAGTGGCTAGGGAGGCACTGGCACAGTGAGGCGAGTGGCTAGGGAGGCAATGGCACAGTGAGGTGAGTGGCTAGGGAGGCACTGGGACAGTGATGTGCAGTGAGGTGAGTGGCTAGGGAGGCACTGGCACAGTGAGGTGAGTGGCTAGGGAGGCACTGGGACAGTGATGTTCAGTGAGGTGAGTGGCACGGGAGGCACTGGCACAGTGATGTGAGGTGAGCGGCTCGGGAGGCACTGGCACAGTGAGCTGAGTGGCTAGGGAGGCACTGGCACAGTGATGTGCAGTGAGCTGAGTGGCTAGGGGGGCATTGGCACAGTGATGTGCAGTGAGGCGAGTGGCTAGGGAGGCACTGGCACAGTGATGTGCAGTGAGGTGAGTGGCTAGGGAGGCACTGGCACAGTGATGTGCAGTGAGGTGAGTGGCTAGGGAGGCACTGGCACAGTGATGTGCACTGGGGTGAGTGGCTAGGGAGGCACTGGGACAGTGATGTGCAGTGAGGTGAGTGGCTAGGGAGGCACTGGCACAGTGAGGTGAGTGGCTCGGGAGGCACTGGGACAGTGATGTGCAGTGAGGTGAGTGGCTCGGGAGGCACTGGCACAGTGATGTGAGGTGAGTGGCTCGGGAGGCACTGGCACAGTGAGCTGAGTGGCTAGGGAGGCACTGGCACAGTGATGTGCAGTGAGCTGAGTGGCTAGGGAGGCACTGGCACAGTGATGTGCAGTGAGGTGAGTGGCTAGGGAGGCACTGGCACAGTGATGTGCACTGGGGTGAGTGGCTAGGGAGGCACTGGCACAGTGATGTGCAGTGAGGTGAGTGGCTAGGGAGGCACTGGCACAGTGATGTGCAGTGAGGTGAGTGGCTAGGGAGGCACTGGCACAGTGATGTGCAGTGAGGTGAGTGGCTAGGGAGGCACTGGTACAGTGATGTGAAGTGAGGTGAGTGGCTAGGGAGGGCACTTGCACAGTGATGTGCAGTGAGGTGAGTGGCTAGGGAGGCACTTGCGCAGTGAGGCGAGTGGCTAGGGAGGCACTGGCACAGTGAGGCGAGTGGCTAGGGAGGCAATGGCACAGTGAGGTGAGTGGCTAGGGAGGCACTGGCACAGTGATGTGCACTGGGGTGAGTGGCTAGGGAGGCACTGGCACAGTGATGTGCACTGGGGTGAGTGGCTAGGGAGGCACTGGGACAGTGATGTGCAGTGAGGTGAGTGGCTAGGGAGGCACTGGCACAGTGATGTGAGGTGAGTGGCTAGGGAGGCAATGGCACAGTGAGCTGAGTGGCTAGGGAGGCACTGGCACAGTGATGTGCAGTGAGGTGAGTGGCTAGGGAGGCACTGGCACAGTGATGTGCAGTGAGGTGAGTGGCTAGGGAGGCACTGGCACAGTGATGTGCAGTGAGGTGAGTGGCTAGGGAGGCACTGGCACAGTGATGTGCAGTGAGGTGAGTGGCTAGGGAGGCACTGGCACAGTGAGGTGAGTGGCTAGGGAGGCACAGGGATGTGCAGTGAGGTGAGTGGCTAGGGAGGCACAGTGATGTGAGGTGAGTGGCTAGGGAAGCACTGGCACAGTGATGTGCAGTGAGGCAATGAAGGCACTGGCTAGTATCAGGCCAAATTTACATAAACTCTATATTATTCTGTTACACAAGCTGTGCTGTAACTCCAGTTCATTTTGCCCTTACAGGTAGTGCACACATGCTTTTCCTAGAAGTATGTGTGCACTACCTGTAAAAATGGACCCCTTGAATAGCCCAGTGGTCTTTGTGTGTTTAGCTTATCCTAGTACCTGCTCATTGCCAGTTTACCTTGAGATAGTCATTCTGAGCTAGTGTTCCTTCTTCCACTCCAGCTGTTGAACTACACATTCCAGCATGTCCTGTTACAGTTTTGCTATTTGGCCATACCAAAACTGATGCAGGGCATGCTGGGATGTGTAGTTCAACAACAGCTGGAGTGTCAAGGTTAGCCATCACTGTTCTAGCACCCTGCAGCTTGTCATTCGATGGTCAACGACCATTAAATGATTTCTCCAACACTCGCAGATCTGAGACACCACTGTGCTGTGCCCTGCGCGAAGCGGGCAGGCAGCTGACATCCACCACCAGCGTCACCGGGCCATTACCATGGGATTTCATGAAATGCTGGCCATTGACAATCGATGACTTTTGCCATTGATGGGGAGAACCAGATGGTTTACCGCCATTGATTAATGCAGAAGCAAAACATTTTTAGGTACTTGTGTATTATAGCGGCGCTCCCGATTTCCATCGTGCAATGTTTTAATCGCATCGCATGGCATGCGATGTGATTTTTGCCCCCTATACGATGAAAGATTGTATAAGCACCCTAAAGGGTGCTTTTAAGCACCGTAATGGGTGCTTACAATGTTTAATGCACCCCCACGCCACCCCCCCACTATAAACGTGAACCCGAAGCGTGGCGAGCGCAGCGGTACGCATCCTCCGACCTTTTCATACCCCCACTATCCACGTCGGCGTGGAGTTGAGAATAGAAAGTGTGGCGAGCGCAGCGAGCCCGAAGCGTGGCGAGCGCACGCGGATACCTTCACAGGTAGAGTCCCCTCACGGCCTTCACAGGTATCCGCGTCCCCTCGCGGGGCTCGCCTCGCTGCGCTCGCCACACTTTCTATTCTCAACTCCACGCCGACGTGGATAGTGGGGGTATGAAAAGGTCGGAGGACGCGTACCGCCGCCGCTCGCCACGCTTCGGGTTCACGTTTATGGCGGGGGGTGCTTATACAATGTTTAATCGCATTGCATTGTATGGCATTGTATGCCATATACAATGTCATACAATTTTTAAATTGTATGGCATTGTACAATATCGCGTCGCATTGTATGCCTTATGGTATGCGATGCGATGGGCGCCACCAAAATACACAAGTACCCATTTTTATTTTAAAAAAGTACAAGGACACAGAGCTTAGCTCCACCCCCAGGCTCTTATTGGACCACAGCCTTCTGTATTGTAAAGCAGGGGTACCCATCAATGGTCTCCTTACAGATAGTTTCACACCATCAAGGTTACCCTACAATGGTAACATCAATGGTAACTATTGATTGGTAGCCCACCAATGGCCATCTCTAGTTTGAGCCACTGTCTGATGACCACTGTCCTCTGGCAGAGGGAAGCAACGACAACAAAACCGGCTCCAGCATGATGGTGGCATCAATACCAGGAATAGTGCCGAGAGCAGGGTCTGAGAAGCCTCAAACCTCACCCCGAAACATTGAGCCCCAGGAGGAAGGAAGCCCTCAAACAGCAGTCATGCACCACCAACCTGGAAACAAGAGGAGGACCTGCTCAGGGAGCAGGACAAGCTGTATTCAGAGAGTGTTCATTGTAGCACCCTGCACCTTGTAATATCCTTGCAGTTCATCCTTCCTGCCTGTGATGTCACTCTCTGCTATGGTGCTTCTACCACAGTGTGGTCTGTATTTAAGCACAGAGATACAAACCAAACTGTGGTAGAAGAACCACGCAGCCTGACGTGACTGAGGCGCTCTGGAGGGTGGTACACATCAGTGTAATCCGGCAGACAAGTTTTGTCTTATTTATGTGAATAAGATGCACATTTTTAGCGAGAAAGACTCTCATGCGGCTGAGATATTGGGGCCTATACGCGGGGTGGGGGGACTCGTGGGGCCTGTTTGCTGCAATTCGAGCAGCAGAATTTGAGGACACATCTGTATATGATTGTTATTTCAAAGCAGGGCTATTTGGGAATTTTTTGCACCTTAGTTTGCAGAAGTGTTTAACATGTTGAGGTCACTAGCCTCTAATTCGTAGAATTTGGGAGGAAGTCGCTGACGTTTAGGTTTATTTTCGATATTTAGAGCACAGGCTGGAGAAACTCATATTATTCAGCAATATACGGTATATCTTGTCGCTATTCATAATATCAACATACTTGCAATGTTGACATTGGCCATGCAGACATTTATCGCGTTGACACCTATGAAATAGCGACATAATTGGAATATTGACAGAACACCCCAGGTGGTCCTGTGTTCTGGGGGTGACTTACCTTGTACAGCGATGTCCCTATTCCTCTGGTGATCAGCTGATCCAGTGGCGCTACCGGCATGGTGTGGCACTAACCCTAAACCTCACTCTCTGCTGCCAGTCGGCATCTCTGCAAATGACAACATGTTCAGTGTCAACATAACTGCCTATATCGCGGTGTTGACACTTTGGCTACGTTCCCAATACATGTGGATGCCACTAAAACATCCTATAGAGTCTCAGCATTTTGTCTGCTAGAGCTTTGAGAATGGGACAAAACAACGTAAAGTTGCGTTGAGTAATTGGCGGGTCAATTCATTACATAGCTGTGGACTGAAGTCATTGAACGCTGCTAAGGACTCTTTGTACAAATACTTTGGACTATTGTGTCTGAATGTTTTCCTATATATTATTTAGATATCTTCAAGCGGGCAATAGTATTTTCATGTAGATTCTGTGAAACAAATCCTTCAGTGATCAGTAATTCCCAATGCCAGATCGAAATAATATTGATTTGACCTTTTAATGTAAATTACAATCGGGCTTCCTTAAATTGTTTTAGAGAAGATTGAAAAACTGAATTAACTGCAAGAAACTTACGCACCATACACACGGACTAGATTGTAAAAGATATCACTCAGAAGGGCCCTTTTTGAGCGATACCTTTAAAAAAAAAAAAAAAAATTGTGTATATACTTAGTATATAGGGCCTGTTTCAGGTTTGCTCAGTAAGCTGCAAACATTACAGCTTACTAGCACCTTAGATGCTGCCCCACTGAAGACCAGCCCCCCTGCCGGCCGTTGTCATGGGGAGATCCCCGCCACCGTCTGCTCATGTCACTCCCTCCCCGCTGCCAACGGTCCGGCGAGTGTGTAACTCGGCGCGGGCATTCGTTGTCAGGGTTTGCCTATGTATAGAAATGAGCATTCACAAACCCGACCATCTAGGCAGGGGCCAAATTCAAATCGCTGTGAGTGGTCCAGAACCGGCCCCATAGTATTCTGGTGGGTTTTCTAGTATAGACTACTTACACACAGGCAACAGCAAACCAAAAAATGTAGGCAGTGTACTGTTCACCTCTTGTATGGTAGCAGAGAGAAAGTGAATGTTTTAATAGAACCCTGTACAGTTTGTCATGGGTTCTGGGTCTGGCGTCTCATCGAAATTGGTGATCTGCGTGTTTTGGTTTTCTGATTTCCGATTCTTGTAGTAATATGTCAGAGTACAGTAAATAGTATTCGGCGTTCTATGACGTTCGTAGCCCTGCAGGAGTTGTTTGAAATGTAAAGTTTGTTTTTCAATTTTTTTTTGTCCTTTTTCTTAGAATTGAAGTCTGTGTGCTGAAACAGGGTCAGCGGCATTCCTGTATTACAGATGGATTATGCTTTCCTGTCCTGAAATAATTGTATAGCTGCTAGTATTAGAAAATCTGCTCGTTTTCACTGGTGTTTTTTTGTAAATATTTTATTCAGATTATTTCCATGATTTATATTGTGCAGCTGAATTTAGTTTATGACGACCTGGGCATCTATTTGTACAATCAATAGATTATCCAATATGAAAGTTGCTTATTACAGTTTGATACAGTGACACAGTGACTTCGCAGGCGTGGGGGAGGGGTGAAGTGGAATTTTGCCCTAAGAAAACATGATCCTGCTATTGAAGGAAGACGGGCGCTGTTTTATTATCGACTCTGCAAATATTGCATGAGTCACCCAGGCTACAGCCCCGGCAATCTACTTTATAACACTTTTACTGTCTATGTTGTGGCTATTCAGGTGTGTTCATCATTTCACTTTGTCCAGTCACCTCAAATATACTTTCTCTTGCTACACAGGGACCTAGCATAGGAACTATGGGGCCGATTCAGCCCTGTTCATGCAGATCGGAATTCAGCCCCAACTTAGGGCCATGGTGGGAATGGAACCCATGACCTCAGTGATGTGAGATAGTAATGCTAACCAGGTCCTTGTGTATTATCACGGCGCCCAAGATTTCCATTGTACGACATCGTTTTGGTCGCATCGCATGCGATGAGATGTTATGTGACCCGATTTTTAATTGCACAGGCCCCCTGATGGGTGATTACTATGTTAAATGCCCCCATTGTTCACGCCACCCCCACTATCCTCGCCAACCTGAAGCGTGGCGAGCACAGCGGTACGCGTCCTCCGACCTTTTCATACCTCCACTATCCACGTCAGCGTGGAGTTGATTTTAGATAGTGTGGCAAGTGCAGCGAGCCACTGAGCCCCGCGAGGGGACGCGGAATACGAGCCTGAAGCGTGGCGAACGCACGTGGATGACTTTACATGTAATCCGCGGGGCTCGCCACGCTTCAGGCTTGATGGCTCACTGCGCTCGCCACACTATCTAAAATCAACTCCACGCCAACGTGGATAGTAGGGGTATGAAAAGGTCGCAGGACCCGTACCGCTGCGCTCGCCACACTTCGGGTTGGCGTTGATAGTGGGTGTGGCGTTAACAATGGGGGCATTTAACATAGTAATCCCCCATCCGGGTGCCTGTACAATTTAAAATCGCATCGCATGATATGCGATATTTTATTGTACACTGCGGCTCTTTGGACCCGAAAATTGGGTCCCGTCGCATACCTTAATTAGTGGTATGCGATGCGATGGGCGCCGTGATAATACACAAGTACCGCTAACCATTACACCATCCATACTACGTACTGCATCAAACCCTGTTACTCTGAGTGATATACATTTATATGTACGCACTAGTGTAAGCTTTTACAAACTACATATATGGTTCCCTTTAACTATTTACTTGTTTGTTTTTGTTTCTTTTTATTTGAAGGCAGCTGTTGGTTAATGATATTTCCCCAGCTGACCGCACGGGAGCTAGTAATGAGTAGGTTATGTGAATGTCATTGTAGCAACCATGATCTAATAGCCAAGACACGCACACCTACACACTTCTGAGCCCCCAGGCCCGGGATATCCCTGCTGATCCTATGGAGCAATATAGGATTTCACCCAGTGAAGACACGGAAGAACCTGAACGGTTATCGTCCGTCACAAACCCAGGGGCTGTCCTTGATGGCCATGTCCAGCCATGTAACCTCATTGTTCCACCAGTGAGTGTCTGTGTGCAGCAATTTCTTATGCTAATGTTAACCACGCCTGAGCAGTTCTTAACTGTTAGCGCTGTGCAGCCTGAGAAGGATCACAGGACAAGGAAGTATGTTTATATCTGGGACGGATACGTATACAGAATTCCTGTGCAGTCATCTTCAGTCACACCCAGGATGATAAATATCATCATTACGTAGCGCTAGTCAGGATTTTATCTACCATTAGTCAGGATCATGATGTTCCGTGACGCCATCTAAGGGCCCCTGGTATCTGTGCAGCTGGGAAATTCCGTGCAGGTTAATTTTCTCTCCAGTGTATAAGGGACTGGATGATCCATGTTAGAAATACATCTGCGTTCTTATAAGATGCTCAGATAAGATCAAGAGATTTACAGTGTGGAATAACATTGGGGTCTATTTGTACAAATTGGCTAAACGGTTGGTTATTTTATTGCCACAATAAAATATGGAGTCGAACCAATGGAGGAATTCGATTGTTTTTTCCCTACTAGATAACCACCAATGGAGACATTATTGTCCCCGGAGGTGATGAGCTGAAATGGGTGAAAAGTGACCTCATTGGCTCTGTCTGGGCAAGATTAAATGGTTCAATTGTGGCCTGCAATCTGTCATCACTTTAGATGGGAGATTCGGCACGCAAGCAATTGAATAGCCCCCAATGTATCATTAAACCCGTCCATACTGTGGGTAAATATGCTGCTGCTGCCTGGAAATGGGTGGATGCATACAAAAGTCACGGATGCTTTCCAAATCCACCATCTGAGTAGTCCTCTCGTGAGCATCTACTGAGATGCAGACAACCCTTTCAGCACCCAATGTCACATGGAATCTTTTGATGACACATCGGGTCCTGGAAGAAGGTGGCAGAGTAGCATAGCACTATACAGTAGCAGGCGGTGGGGTCAGCGCCAATTAGAGGGCTGCCCAGCGTTTTAAACCATTCTGTTCTGCCACCACCGCTGACCCCCACCTGCTAGCACTCCTTCTCAGCGCTAAAGTACCCAGACAGACACCGGCATCGATCCCCCCCCTCACCCCAAACCCGATGCCACCAAAAGCGTTCCCTCCACCCACCGATTGCATTTTAGCGATCGCATGGGGGTTAAAGACCACATGCAATCTCTCCTGCAGTTCGATAGATAGTATGTGCTGCACATAATAATCTTATCGACGTACATCGCTTGCTCCCTAAAATTAGCATACAATCATTCGATGGTACTTGTTTCCTAGCACGGCCCCCGTCGTGGTACATCGCATGCCTTAAGTTAAGGTACTCATGCGATGGACCCGATTTTCTGTGTTTAACTGGCTCAATTGCCGGTAAAACTGAAAATCGCGTCCATCGCGGCCCCTTATTAGTGACCAACGCGATTTCCCCATAGGGAACAATGTTAAAGTGAAAATCAGGTTGATCGCGTCCGTCGCGGGTCATTATAATGGCCCGCGATGCGATCAACCCGATTTCACATAGGTGACCATGTTAAATGGGGCAATATGGCCCATTTAACATTGAATATGTAAAAAAAGCATGGTTAATGGCCCCCCTATTTTAAATGCCACCCCGCTATTGACGCCAACCCGAAGCGTAGCAAGCGCAGCGAGCCCGCGTCCTCTGACCTTTTCATACCCCTACTATCCACGTCGGCGTGGAGTTGAGAATAAAAAGTGTGGCGAGCGGATGCGGATACCTGTGAAGGGCGCGATACCTGTGAAGGTATCCGCGTCCCCTCGCGGGGCTCGCTGCACTCGTCACACTTTCTATTCTCAACGCCGACGTGGATAGTGGGGGTATGAAAAGGTCGGAGGACGCGTACCGCTGCCCCTCGCGGGCTCGCTGCGCTCGCCACGCTTCGGGTTGTTGTCTATAGCGGGGTGGCGTTAAAATTGGGGGCCATTTAAAACATTGGGGGGGTTTCTATACAAATCGGGTGTTTTGAGGCATTTCACATTAAAATCAATGGAAAATCGCGTCGATCGCATGCGATTTGGTTGGCATGCGATGCGATCGACGCGATTTTTTCCGACGCGATGCTCACAATCAAAATCGGTGTGGCCGTGCTAGGAAACAAGTACCCATTCGATTTATCAAACAGACAAAACAAAAGCAAATAGCAGCACTGAAATGATAAGAATAGGTGAATCAATTGAAATAAAAATGTATTAATAAAACAATTAATAGGCCCAATGAAAATACAGAAATAAAATGAAATGGTTAAAAACAGCATGTTCCAGATTGTACTGAATTATAGATGACCCACAGTGGTGTTGGAATATAACCTGCACTGTCCACAATAGCAGCAGTCCCGAATAGTGATGGAGTGTACACAGCGTATTATCCTGGGGTGCTGTGTGAGGGAGTCCCTTTTTAGATGGGTCTACAACCTCTCAGCAATTTGTATCCAATTAGGCTAGGTGTGATTTAGCCAAAGACATCCAAAGTCCAAAGATGTCTTTGGCTACAGACAAAACGAGTTAAAAATATTTGTGCTGTCCAATCGTTTTTCGTTCATCTGTTTGTTTTCAATGTAGTGCTGTTGATGGTTTTAAAGTAAAAAATGTTTGTTTGTGCTGTTTTTGTAGTAGTTTCATTCCACAGTTTGTTGTCGTTAAGTGTTTACGTAAGGTCATGTCAGGAAGCCCAGGGATTTATGTGTACGGAAAATACATGTCATTATGTTACAGGACCTATAGCTATTGTCCTTTGTATTTAATGAGTACATTATATTCTCCCCGCGTTTAAGACCTGTAATAAAGGGTTTGCAGCATGCTTGTGTTACTGCCCACGGATACCATTGTCCTGCTTCTCTTTGTTACTGACATTGCTAGGGTGTTCCATTTCTTCATCTACAGTGGATGGTATACCCTCACTAGGTCGACAGTCAAAACGTTGACATACATTAGGTCAACCACTGAAGGTCAACAGGCCTTATGTCGACTCATAAAAAGGTCGACATTGCTTTAGGTCATTAGGGCAACACAGGCATTAGGTTGACATTGGGAAGGTCGACATGGGTTTTTCACTTTTTTTTTTTCCGAGCCGAAATGTGCCGACAGGCGGTATATCATGCCCCACTAGGGCGTGGAGGGAGAATATAATAGTGTGCCGAGCGTAGAGAGCCATGCGAGGGTATGCAATGCACCGTATGTGTATATGTTGACTGTGTCAACATTCGGGACCATAAAAAGTGAAAAACCCCATGTCCACCTTTTGACTGTCAACCTTCCTAATGTCCACTTAATGCTTGCGTTGACTCAAATCAATGTTGACCTTTCTCATGTGTCGACCTAAGGTTTGTCGACTATCAGTGGTCGACCTAATGTATGTCACCTTAGTTTGGTCGACCTATTGACCCATACCCCAGTGTATGCAGTAAGCATCCGGTGGTTGGACCGCCGGCATTCCGAGTAGCGGAGAGAAGAACGGCGCCTGGAATGCTCATATGGAAGAGGATGCTGACGCCGGAATTTCAACTGTCGGCATCTCGATCGTAAATATGTGGTGAGGGTTAGGGTTAGGCTCTAGGGGGTACTTAGGGTTAGGCCACAGAGAGGGGGGGAAGGTAAGGGTTAGGATGGGGAAGGTAAGTATACTTACAGGACACCTGTCTGTATTCACTGGACTAAGATAACGGCGTCGGCATCCCATCCGCTGATCATCCGTATGTATTTATCTACAGGCTACACCTGAGAATGCATCCATTCAGGAAACCATAGCGATTATACTTCAATATAGATAAAAGGGTAAACGTATAGGGTGATTAAACTATTTAACCCCTTCAGTGGTGGTGGTTTTTTTTAGGGAGCGCTCCCCACTGGGCAAGTTTCTCTTTCAATGGTCCTGGTGACACAGCTTCACATTGGGATGTAGGAGGGTCCGCAGGAGCCAGGCACCTATCCTAAAGCTTTTGGAGGGTAGGCTCCTCCCCTACTGCATCCCAGATTCCTCAGTTCGTGTTAGGTGCCCACTGGAGTGGGTGCTATTCTAAAGGGCTGCTGGAGCAGCCGAAGGAGTAGAGTTAGTTAGGGTTTTTATTATTTTATTAACTTCTACACTAGCTAGGTAGGCACAGTGTGAGGATTCTCATTAGTGAATCCTCACACTGCTAGCGCAACAGGAGCTAACAGAAACGAGTCCTGTCAGCTCACTGTGCACGAGGGAGACGCTGTCTGGCCTCCCTGTGCAGCGCTTACAGCTTCTTTTAAGAAGCTGCCTGGGCTCCGGAGCGCTCTGAAACCGGCTTCACGCTAGGTGGGGATCATGGGGGACAGGCGCTCCGTGATGGCGGCGGCCATTTTCTGCGGAGCTTACACACTGAGCTCCTATACTGAGAGGACAGCAGTGTTGTTACAGGCATGTTCCGAGTGGTCCCCAGCTGAGGGGGAGATACTGGAACGAGGAGATCCTACAATGGGAGCGGCTGTCTGGGGGTAGTTGGCGCCAAAAGTCACAGACCCCGCAGCAGCAGGGACTTGGTCCCTTCCCTCACTCTGTTTTGGCGCCATTCAGAACGCTTGCAGCGGAGCTGAGCTGGCTTACTGATCCTGACAGAGTGATTGGATTTCCTGGGCTTCGCTTTCCCCATTCTGAAGACTACAGAAAGCTAAGTGACTGAGTACACTGTATATAATGTATGTACATTTAATGCTGTGACTGTGTTATTGAGAACATCATGTCTGAGCAACAGTCTGTGGTTTTGGGGGAGGGAGCCTTTAATGCATTGAGCGCTTGCAGTGGTTGTACACTGAAATTTGTCCCTAAGGGGGGCTTTTGTATTTTATGCGCTGCTGTGAACCCCAGAGGGTAGTGCATCGGACCTTGCGAGGGCTGAGTCCCTGAGACAGGTCGGAAAATGCTTTGGTGCATTACTGGACAGGCAGAGTGATGGCTGGTAATTTCCCTAGACCATGGCCATTCTCTCAGCAGTCCGTCCAGCTCTTTGCCTCGGACCCAGACAGATCCTGACTTATACAAGTCATGCAGGATACTGCTATGGGAATCAGCAGGTTTAAATTACTTGTTTGACAAGCTTTATGGTTATTCTGGGGGGACCCCTAAAAGGTCTTATTCAGTGCCATTATTAGCTGCTGATGAGGAGGGAGAGTACACAGACATACCCTGGGTTCAGGGTGATGTTTCTGAAGAGTCCTCACCGTCAGGGGTGGAGGATTTGATTACTGCTGTAAACAGGCATTGAATTTGTCTGTGAAGTAAAAAACTCCTGCTAAGGTTGTTTTTAAGAGACAGCGTGAGGGAAATGATATCTCTCTGCAGACAAGGGTTTACAAGATTTATTGGAAAACCCCTGACAAAAGGCTTTAGATGCCAAAATAGATGGTTAAGCCTGTATCCCATGCCTGAGGATCATGCAGACCTCTGGGAAAATGTTCCAGTGGTAGAGGCTTCTGTGGTATACTTGTCAAAAGCCACTGTGCTACCAGTGCAAGCCTTCAAGCAAGCAAGTCCTCTGATTGGCTTCAGTCTGGGTCTCTAAGGCCAGGATTGGTGGGTCAGTGACCTGTGCTCTAGTTGACATACTGTTTTGTGTGTGTTGTTACTATGCAGAGAAGTCTAATGCTGCTGCAGAAATGTGATTCAGGCTGAGCAGGAAGCTCTCAAAATGGCTGCCAGAGTTTCCTCAGTGTTTGGAATGCCAGGAGAGTGCTCTGGCTTATAGCTTGGAAGGCAGATAACAAGTCTAAAAAGGCTTAGAGGCATTTGCTTTTAAAGGAAAGCTGTTATTGGTTTACAACTGGAAGAGATTAATAAGCAGGCCACAGGTGGAAAAAAGCACTTTCCTGCCTACCCCTGCAGCCAAAGCAGACATCAAGGTTTTCTGCTTTCAGGCCATCCTTTCGGCCCTCCCCTAGAGGAGGTGCGTCCTTTTGAGGACAGTCTTTTAAGGGATAGTCTCAGTCCTCCAGGGGCAAGGCCCCAAAGTCAAAATTTGGTTCTTTTTATAAGAAACCAAAGGAGAGGAAAAATCCTCCGCATACTGCCAGGGGTTTTGCCCGGCGGTGTTTAAGGAGGAGGGACGTCTGTCACTGTTCAGAGACGCAGGGGCACTGTTAGACCGGAACGCTTGGGTTAGAAATATAACCCAGGGTTAAAAGATTCCCTTCAAAGTTCTTCCACCGAGAAGGTTCATTCCTACACCACTACCAAAGGAGGCTCGGCTCCGTACAGCTCTCTTGGGAGCGGCTCATTCTCTTTTAGAGAAGGGTGTGGTAGTCCCGGTCCCCAGAGCGGAGGGAAAAAAGGCTTTTATTTCACTCTGTTTTTGGTGCCCAAACCAGACGGGTCTTTCAGCTGATCCTAAACTTAAAGGCATTAATAGCCATTTGTGGGTAGACCATTTCAAAATAGAGTCTCTACGGTCTGTGCTGCTAAGCCGGGACCAGGGAGAATTTTTAGCGTCCATGAAGGTCCAGGACGCATACTTGCAGGTTCCTATCCACCCGGAACATCAGGCACTATTGGGGTGTGCAATAGGAGACCTTCTCCTGTAATTACAGGCGTTGCCTTTTGGTCTGGCCACAGCGTCAAGGGTATTCACCAAATAATGTCAGAAATGGCGGATGTGCTTCGACTGAGGGAAATCATGGTTATTCCATTTTTGGACGACCTGCGGTTTAAAGCGGAGTCAGCAGACAAGTGAAGAGTCACTTGGCAGAAACCATCAGGTTTTGCAGATTCACGGCTGGCTTTTAAATTTACAAAAGTCTCAATCGGTGCCGTCACAGAGACTCCAATTCTTGGGGATTGGTTTGGATACCCAGTTGCATTGGGTGTTTCTACCAGAGGCATAGGCCAGGGATCTGGCTGCCTTGGTACAGGAGATCCTAGGGTCTCAGAGCACAGCAGTATGGAGGTGCCTCAAACTGCTGGGGAAGATGGTGGCGTCTTTCGAGATGTTACAGTTCGCCAGGTTCCACTCTAGAGTGTCCCAGTGGAACATTCTGACAGGCTGGTCAGGGAACACTCAGACCATGAGGTCAGAACAAATGGTGTTGTTTTCAGAAACTCGATCCTTCCTAAAATGGTGGATGGAGGTGGATTCCCTTCGGGGGGGTCGGTCCCTGCAGTCCTGGAGCTGGTTGGTAGTCACTACCGACGCCAGTCTCAGAGGCTGAGGGGCAGTAGTCGTGGACCTGCGTCTGCAGGGCTTGTGGACTCTAGAGCAGAAAGACTGATTCTTTACAGTCTGCCTTACTGATCAACATCGTGGAACTGAGGGCTGTGTGGAAGAGGTTTTCTCTGGCGGGAGAAAAGATTACAAGAGCCCCTTTTAGGCATTCAGACCAACAACGTCACAGCTGTGGCGTATCTGAATCACCAGGGAGGCACACACAGCAATCTGGCCATGTGGGAGGTGTCCCGAATCTTCTTGTGGGCGGAACAGAATGTTCTAGCATTATCAGCAATATTCATACCAGGAGTGGAGAATATAGAGGCCGACTTCCTGAGCAGGGAGAAACTGATGGAAGGGAAATGGAGGCTGAATCCACAAGTATTCCACTAGATTACAATAAGGGGGAAACCCCGGATAGGGACCTGAGGGCATACAGGTTCAACCATCAGGTACCCAGGTTTTATGACAGAACGTGGGATCCACTGGCAGAAGCAGTGGATACCATGACTATCCCCTGGGAGGGGAATCTTCTTTATGATTTTCCGCCAGTTTCAATGCTGGCAAGAGTGTTGAAAAACAATACAGGCCCAGACAATTCCAGTAAGTTTAGTGGACCCAGATTGGCCAGGGAGATCCTGGTACTCGAGGCTTCAGAGATTCTCTGTGGACTCGTGGCGTCTACCTCTGAGGTCAGACCTTTTAAAACAAGGACCGTTCAACCAGCTGGATTCAGCTCGATTAATTTTGACGGTCTGTCTGTTGAAAACGCCATTTTGAGGAATATAGGATTCTCAGAGGCGGTGGTTAACGCAATGAGGAAAGCCAGAATGTCAGTGTCTTCTGTAAATTATTTTGGGGCCTGGAAGACCTATATTTGGTGGTGTGTAAGACAGAGGTCACGCACATCGAGATTTAAAATGGCTAAATTGTTGGAGTTTTTTACAGGAGGGCCTTTCCTCTGGGTTAGGCCTTCAGTCACTCAGAGTACATATCTCGACTGTGTCAATTTCTTTCCAAAGAAGGATTGCGTTAGAACCAGAAGTACAGACCTTCCTGCAGGGGGTTTCTCTATTGAAACCTCCCTACAACCAACCAGTAGCGCCAGGGGAATTATCTCTGGCTCTGGAGTACCTTAAAGAGGCGCCTTTTGAGCCGTTAAGGTCGGATGACCTTAGTTTCCTTTCAGGGAAGCTGGTATTTTTGTTGGCGGTGGCGTCAGAGAAAAAAAAAAAAAAAAAAAGAGTATCGGAGTTGATAGCTTTGTTTTACAAGTCTTCCTCCCTTATATGTCATGATGATAGGGCTGCCTTTCGGACAGTACCCCTAGATTTTTACCAAAAGTAGTCTCTGCTTTTCATCTAAATCAGGAGATTGTTCTGCCTGTGTTTCAACCCCCAGAGGGTTGTTAGGAAAAGGGACAAATTGAGGAATTTGGATGTGGTGCGCGTCTTGCGCGTTTATGTGGACAGAGTTAAGAGTGTCAGAAAGACTGATACTTTACTGGTTTGTATGACATACACAAACTTAGTTGGCCTGCTTCTAAGCAGACCATTGCTAGGTGGTTGCGCTCTGTTATTGCGTTTGCATATACTAAAGTTGGTAGGCCTGTACCGGCCAGGATTAATGCGCATACCACCAGGTCGGTTGCCACCTCTTGGGCGGTTCGACATGGGGCAACAGCTGAGCAGGTTTGCAGGGCTGCCACTTGGTCATCTGTTCATACTTTTGCCAAATTCGATAGGTTCCATGAGTTCGCGTCGGTGGACGCATCATTCGGGCAAGCAGTGATGAAAACTGCAGACCTGAGCGTACCCACCCAAAAGGACCGGCTCTGGAACGTCCCAATGTGAAGCTGTGTCACCAGGACCATTGAAAGAGAAAAAGGGATTTTTGTAAGAACTTACCGTTCGAATCCCTTTCTCTGATATGGTCCTGGTGACACAGCGATCCCTCCCTTACGCTCAGTAAGTATGCCAGTGTTCATGATGTTTCATGTTATAATTGGTTGAAAAGTTAAATTTAAAATTGTGCATATAATATGTGCAGGTGTTTGTACTGAGTTAATGTATTCCAGTGGCTTTGAAAGATTGAACTGAGGAATCTGGGATGCAGTAGGGGAGGAGCCTACCCTCCAAAAGCTTTAGGATAGGTGCCTGGCTCCTGCGGACCCTCCTACATCCCAATGTGAAGCTGTGTCACCAGGACCATATCAGAGAAAGGGATTCGAACGGTAAGTTCTTACAAAAATCCCTTTTTTTTAATGGGGGGCTCTCTAAACACCCCCCCCCCCCCCCACCTGCGTTTCCCTGGCTGAGCAGCACCGCTGCCTTTTCCCTGCTCTGTGCGGCGTGACGTTACCAGGGTCACGCCGCACACAGCCGGGGGAAGGAGGCAGGAGCGGGGCAGCAGCTGAAGCTTAGATCTCAGCGAGGGAGCGCAGGCGGTGGCACTCCCGGTAATTTTCCGGGTTTGCCAGTCTGCGCACTGGAGCATAATCCGGAAAATTCTCAGGAGTGTCACTGAAGGGGTTAATTAATATAATTGAAGCAACCGAGCATTTAAGAAATAGAGAGGATTTACGATGCCACGGTTTCGGGATATTACTGATTTGTAGGTGACAAGTTGCTGCAGATCTCCATACAGGTTACAAACCATCTAGGGCAGGGGTGGCGAGCCTGTGGCTCTTGAGCAGCATGTTGCTCTTTTATTAATAAGATGTGGCTCACGCACAAGCGGCACTGCGGCACATGCCTCTTCTGACTTGACGCTACTTTGCTGTGTGCTGGCTGTGATGTTATGACGTCACGTCGCGGAAGGAGCATGTTGTACCCAGCATTAGGGAGCCGGAACAGAGACCACAAGAGTCTGGGATGCGCTGCCGGACAGCAGAGTAGGCCTGTGGCTGCATAGCAGTGCTGGTGTGGGGGCTGTCTACTTTCATTTGTGAGTCATTTTTTTGTAACACTGAAAGAAAACATTGATGTGTTCTTAGAGACACACATGTTAGAGAATTACCGCGAGTAGCTCCGAATACGAGACAGACTTAAAAAAAAAAAAAAATATATATATATATATATATTATTCAAAATAAATGTCCCACTAAGAAAAAAAACTTACAGCAAAGTAAAGAGGTAATATTTTTATTTTGGGAGGATTACGTAAATTGTACAATTTCAATGTGCTTGTCTCACCCCCATCCTAACTAAAAACAGAGGTTTGACACAAGTTCATGCTCCTACAAATGTCCTTCCAAAGATGCAAAAATGGGGCGTAGCCTTGTGAGAGCTAGGCCACGCCTTTTTTTTTTTTTTTTTTTTTCATGGTATCGGCTCTTTCTGTTACCAAAACATTTTTTTGCCACCCCTGATCTAGGGACTGATGCAGAGGTAACCTAAAGCCTGTTTCCTGGAGCATCTTGGATGTTTTTTTGGTACTTTGTAGTATCTGGGCTGCCGATTTTTTTGATTGTATGCCTTAAGTTAAGGCATACAATCAGATGCGATGCGATATCGCATCGCATATGACCATATCGCATGCGATGCGATGACCCGATTTTTCCATAGGATTCAATGTTAAAATGGACTGAGTCCATTTTAACATGGAATTCAATGGGAAAAAGGGGTCCTTTTCATACCCCTACTATCCAAGTGGGCATGGAGTTGGATATAAACCTGTGGCGAGCGGACGGTATTCTGTGTCCCCTCGCGGGGCTCGCCACGCTTCGGGCTCGGTGGCTCGCTACGCTCGCCACAGGTTTATGTCCAACTCCATGCCCACTTGGATAGTAGGGGTATGAAAAGGACCCCTTTTCCCATTGAATTCCATGTTGAAATGGACTCAGTCCATTTTAACATTGAATCCTATGGAAAAATCGGGTGCATCGCATCGCATGCGATATGGTCGGGTGCGATGCGATGCGATGGACCCGATTTCAAAATCGGCAGCCCAGTTACTACATAAGTACCGTTTTTTTTTTTTGTTTTTTTTGCGCTGTACAGAACTGAGCATAGTAAAGGTGACGCACAGATGTACGCATTCCCATCACATCTGCATTTAAGACTTGAGAGGCAGAACAAGGCTGTAATGTAGTATTCTGGCACAGGCAGCGTCCACAGCATTGATGGCTCTGCAAGTTGTGCATAACAGTAAAATGCCTGAGGCTTATCTTTTGCACCTAATCTATATTAGATGTAGTCGCATGAATGATAACTAGCATGACCTGTTGACCTATTGCATGTCGATCTTTTGGGGTAGACTTATTGACTGTCTAGACACTGTAGATCTCTCAACTGGATCCACCTGTGGCACCTTTTCATGTCTTGACCTTTTGAGCCTGTCAACCTGTCCCACGTCGACCTTTTGACCTGCTGACCATCATTCTAGACACTGTCCGCACCCGCCTCAGGTTGGTGGTCCAGGACCAAACCAAGTTATTTATGGTCAAAGGGATAGGCAAAACCAATACTGGTGGCTGGCAATCCACAAACATGAAGACCTTTAATTAAAAAAACAAAAACTTTAATCTTTGGGGTGCCATGAGGGTGCTGGAATTCAAAAAGGTTTGGGGACTATTGGGTTACTGCATTTCCAATGGGCTTCATCATGAATTTCAAGAACATTCAAATTAACATTAAAAAAAGTTATTTAAAATTACCTAACCAAGGAAAAACTACAACAAACAACACCTATTTTTTTTTCTTCTGGGGCACTTTCAAGAAAAAGTAATCTAAGGAATGTAGAACTTTGAATTTGATCATATGCCAGATTTCTTCAGCCCCCCTGAAGAAATCTGGCATATGATCAAATTCAAACCCCCCGTTTGAATACTTGTAGTGACTGTTTCTATCTGTAATTAGCTTATTTTGTTTCATTTTCCCCTTTAACTCGAACTTTCTAGATGAGTAGGTGTGAGACTAGTACATGTATCTACAGTTTCTAATGTCTTCCTGTATTTCAGGTATGTGGAATGGACACAGTCACTAACTTCACAACTGATGACCTCGGCTTGATCAAAGAAGAAACAAAGCGCGTCCTGGAAGCCTTTTTAACCAGATCATTGAGTCAAGATGAGGGAAGTCGACTAGGCCATGTGGGGCGGGCATACCACGACCCTAAGAAGTACACTCGCAGGTAACTCTTTAACAGATCCTATATCACGAATTTCCAGGCATATGAGTTGCGTTCATTTTGAATTTATTTATCATGAGCCTACAGCAGTGATTTTCAACCTCTTTTCAACTCACGGGACATCAAACTAGATTTTAAAATTGCCAACTCACACTATCAGACCCCCCACAGGGAAAAACACATTGGCACCCACAGGGAAAAAAAAACCTTATTGGTCCCTATATGAAAAAATAATCAACACTGGTCCCCACAGGTAACAAAAATAAAATACATTGGCCCTCACATGATCACTAGAGACCAGTGAGTTGAACTGGTGGAGGTGACTGTGTAAATTGGTGTGGACATATCTGTGAAATCTGCACTTTTGATGCTTAAACCATTAATTGGTGCTCTCACTCCCTAATTTTTAGGAACAGTCATGAAGAAAATAGGGATGGAACTGTAAGGAAATCTAAAAAATCAGAGAGAAAAAAAAATAAAGGAACAGATCGTGAGGAAACTCATTGCGATGAGGCAACTCAGGAGAGCAACAGTAAATGGAATGCCATTCATGAGGAGATCCGACGGGGGGAAGATTCAAAACATGACTTTAGAATAAACTTTAAGAAGCTGTTGAGAAAAGATAGCAATCCCAAGGACAAGGAGAGGAATGGAAGCACACACAGTAAATCCAGGGACTCTGTTGACGCTATACTAGATGACCATGGCAAAAACGTGGGCAAGAGTAACTCTATGAAACGTCCCAAGTCCCCCAACCCCTTACTTGCCTGCACTGTAGCAAATTCCACCCTTTCTTTGGAGGAGGAACAGAAACCACATGAAGTTGGCCCTCATGAGAAGAATGGAGCTCAGAAGAAGTCCACTAAACCATTCTTCAAAAAATTTCTAAAGAAAAAACCACAGAAGGACACTGCTGGCCCAGACCCCACACGCCCACGGCCCGACTTCCTGCCGGTGACACCTTGTTATGAGGATGAACATTCTCCTCATCCAAAAATAGCTGGTATGTGTTTTATATATTTCTTCTGAGGTGAATCTTCTACATGTGTCTTCCCACTGTATATTCTTAAACTGGGCATACACTACTGCGATTTCTCGCCGCAGTGTACGTCCAGCCAATCACCAGTGAGCCGTCCCGAAATCTTTCTGGGCTGTAGGGTCAAATGCGATCCATCACAAGTTGTCTTGTGATGGATCACATGCAACCCCCTGCTCCCCACCACTAGGAGGGAGGTCCGAGGCCAGACCTGCATGCCGGTCGACCCCCGACTCGAGTCCGATGCGCACGGTTCTATCGGGAATGGGTGAAATAGGCCCAAGTTGAGGTAGTGTATGGGGCCTTTAGAGGAGAATGATCAACTGGGACAATCCTTTGTGTTCTATTAACTTGTCCCCTCACTTGTGGTCTGTTCTCAGATCTTGCACGTGGTAGAATAAACATCGCACTTGTGCACGGTTTGCATTACATTTAAGCCGGGAAGAGATCTCACAGAGGGGTTTATGTACTAAGATGGGAGTTCTGTTGAAGATGTTAACCCATCACAATCGATTTTGTTATTTATTTAGCACCTTCTAGAAGATAATAGATAGACTCTGGTTGCCCATAGCAACAGTAGAACTCCCATCTTAGTAAAAGAAACGCAGAGAGCAGTCGGACACTAATGACCGGAGTGATGGGAAATGACTGTTCACACATTTGTGTCCTCAAGATGGGGCATTGCACAGCTTGAGATTGCAAACACAACAGCATGCCAGATTTTCAGGAATTCCTTAGGTCAACACCCTCAAAAGGTTGACATGGGTCTAGGTCGACAGGGTCATTAAGTCAACATGGGTTTTTAAAGTCTTTTTTTCCCTATTGTCGACATGGACACCCTATTGAGAATAAAATAGTGCCCAAAACATGACGAGCGCAGCGGTGCACGGATACGGTGTCGACATTCGGGACAAAAAAAAGTGAAAAACCCATGTCGATCTTTTGACTGTCGACATTGACCTAATGACCCTGTCAACCTAGACGACCACACTGTGCTAGAAGCAGCACAGCAAAGAGCGACACCCCGGGAAGGGAAGAGAAACTACATAGGTTTTGAAAAACTGCAGGGTGCTAGAATGAACACTAGATATCCATGATTGAGCACAGGTGAATGAATTGGTACCTCAGTCACTTGGATTTTAGCTCCTATGCTAAGCCATGGATATCCCTAAAATTTGGATCATTGGTTGCTTTGAGGATCCTGTTTGGGAAACCCTGTCCTAGCCTATAGTCCCCAAGGAAATGCTGCCCCTTGTGGTAATATAAATACATAAAAAAAATATATTCATTTTATTGCCATATGTTTAGCTACTAACTTTAATGCAGGAAAAGCTAAATGTAGAAGTAGTATTAATAATAAATATAATATTTTACATAGGGTGCAAGATATTGAGTCATCCATGGCTCTGTAGTTTTTTCATCAGATGCACGCACAAATGATACCTGAGAATTATACCCCTTTTACACCAAAAATCCCGGATCTGACCCGGCATTTGGAACAGGGATCCAAGCCAGGTCGGATCCGGGATTTTCACCGTTTACACTGCGGTGCCTACCCTCGGTGTAGACTGAGGCGGCGCTGATATCATCTCCAAGTGCTGGGACCGGCGATCACCGTGCTGGGGGCATCCCAACACCAATGTAAGCTGTTGGGCTGCCCCCGTGCACCCCCCCAGCCCCCGTCCACGAGTTGAATGGATGTCGCACACAGGCATCCATTCACCTCCTCCCTTCCACCGCTGCTGTCTGCAGAGGCTGTGTGCGCCCCCATCCAACCTGCGGACGCTGCGGTCTGCAGGTTGGTCTTCCCTCATTGATGTAAACGGGAGCCGGGTAGGATGACCCGGCATACCCATTTACACTGCTCTTTACCCAGGTCAGGACCTGGGTAGAAATCCAATGTAAAGGGACACTGGGTGACCCATTTACAACGCCTCTGACCCGGGTTTATGCGGCGATGTAAAAGGGGTATGAGTTATCCCCAGGTTTCTGAAATACTAGTTAGAAGCCCATCAAAATGGCGGCTCATCCATATCTGCTCCTGCCTCCAATTAGGGATGGCCATTGACCATCGATGATTTGAAATCATTAATAGTTTATGGCCTATGTTGAATACTTGTGCCATCAATGTGGAAGAACCAAATGGTTTCCCTACATCGATGGCAAAGGAGAACCAATGTTTACGGGTTTTTTTTTCAAGGTGCTGGAACACAGAGCATAACTCTGCCCCTGACTCTGAAAGTCCCGCCCCTGAGTTCTGATTGGCCCACAGGCCATTCAGTCAAAGGTATTGGAGGATGACCATCGATAGCTAAAGCTATCTATGGTTATCCATCAGATAGTTTACGACTATGGATGGCTGGTTGCAGAGTCGCCATCGATAACGACTGCATTGATGGCCAATGGCCATCCCTATCTCCAATCTGTCTCTTCACAGCTCCCTCTGTCCATATCCAGGAAGTTTGAAACCGATTATTTGCTTTCACTTTCTGTTAAAGAGTAATTGGGTCAGTTGAGTGGCCTCTAGTGGTCACTGGCGGTACTTCACCTAAAAAAAAGGAGTTTTAGGGGGGAATTTACGAAGATGTGTAATCTGCTTCACATGTGATGTTGCTATGTGCAACCAATCAGATCCTGTCTACGATCTTCTAGAGGGTGCTAAATAAATAAGAAGTAGATTCTGATTGGTTGCCCATAGCAACATCACATGTGAAGTAAAATATACATCTTAGTAAATTTCCCCCTTAGCCTTTTATAGATATTGATTTTTGCCTCTGAAAGTTGTGAATATTACTACAGCTTTGACACGGATCAGTTTAGAATTTTAAATCTGTGTTGTTTTTTTTTGTTTTGTTTTTAATCCGATTTTTTTAAAATCTGCAGTTGTGGTTCTGAGTTTGATTTTCAAATCAAATTTTAAGGGAAAATAAATGAAAAATGAGTTGACTCATCAATACATTACTTACTATGTTTATTAGTAGGGAAGATCGAGGACTCTGAGATTTACAACCTGGCTGCAAAGAAGTTGGAGACGTTAATCAAACACAAAAAAGTTAAGAGCCCCTCGGTTCCCGAGACGATAAGTGTTCATCCCAGGCCAAGCCCAAAGACTGCAGTGAATTTGGGGCCTGGTAAGTTGCAAGGATTCTTTTACTGTCCATGGGCAAAGCTACAATGGTAAATAATTCCTTTGCTTTAATTTATTCAGTAACTTGAATTTATATAACAAATGTGATGGACGCTGGAATTTGTGGTGGCTATTTTAACCTCTCTCAGAGATGTTGGCAGTCAAAGGGTTAAGCTTCACAGTTGCATTCCCCAACTTACCAACTTACCAGGTACATAGCTGTGTAAATAAAGCAGAATGTAGAATTGTCATTACTATTGCAACTGCCAGATGTCAGCTACTTTCGAAAGTAGCTGACATCTGTGATGATAGGGCTTCCAGGTTTATGATCCGGGAATTCTTCTGCACAGGCTCTGAATGACACGACGGGTACTGGATCCCTTTCTGTGCACAATGCAGAAATCTTTGCATTAAGCTGCATACCTTTAAGGCCCCCATACACTATGCGATTGGGCACGATTTCACCCGATTCGGATGAATCGCGCCGTGAAATCGGGCCAAATCGCACCTGTAGATATCCCGTCCGATCCAATGCGCGGTCCCATACGCATCGGATCGAGGTCGGACGGGCTGCACATAAGGTTTGCTAAATCTTATGTGCAGCCCGGAGCCGTGCGGCTACGGCAGCGGGCGGGGGATGCCGGCTAATATAGAGCCAGGCAGGGGGAGGCTGCATAGGGAGCCGGGCAGGAGGAAGCTGTTGCGGTGACAGGGGTGACAGGGTGCTGGGCAGGGAGAAGACGCTGGTTGCCGGGCAGCGGCGGGAGCCGGGAGGAGCAGATAACTTTAAAAAAAAAATGCCCATACAGATGACTAGGAAGCCATTGATTGGCTGAGACCTCTCTCACATATAGTGTTCATATACAATAGAACACGTTGTGCTTTACATGCCCAAAAATAAACTCCTACAAAGAGATTATTGGCCCCTGTTCACATAATCACCTCCCGGAATGTGTTGACTTTCCCTTAATTGATTCTGGTGAGGGGTCATGTTTAGGGGACAGTGGTGATCTACAGTGTTGGCAAAGATCCATAGATCCCACTCTCTGCTTAGAGTTAT
The DNA here is from genome assembly GCF_055691185.1 of Crinia signifera. Taxonomy (NCBI): domain Eukaryota; kingdom Metazoa; phylum Chordata; class Amphibia; order Anura; family Myobatrachidae; genus Crinia; species Crinia signifera. The sequence goes on along the minus strand of NC_139226.1, from coordinate 39,433,170 downwards.
GAAGCACAGACAGCACTGCATTAATGATTCACTTTTCCTAGAAGTATTTACCTTGACTGATTGTCATTTGTGCATCTACAGTGCCATTCGCAGAGAACAACAATGTGATGACGAATCACCAACCAACTGTTGAAGACAAGGAGGAGGTGATTCGGAAGCTGGTGGCTCTTCTCCAGGAGCAGGCAATAGTCATCAATGAGCAGGTGAGAGATGAGTGTGACCCAATCTCTGATGGATAAATGCATGGCAAAGATGACAACATATATATATATATATATATATATATATATATATATATATATATATATATATATATATATGGTACTCTTTACCTAGAAGGGCGCCCATCGCGACCATCGAATGCACTAAAAATCGGGTGCGACGCGATGCCCGCGATGGCCGCAATTTCCCATAGGGACCAATGTTAAAAATGAGATTGGACCCGATTTTAGTGTTCAATGCCTCAATGCCCGCGATTTTTACATAGGAAACAATGTTAAATGGGCCACAGAGCCCTAATAGTCACCGTGAACTCTGAAATGGCCCCCACAATTGTTAACGCCACCCCACGATCAACGTGAACCCGAAGCGTGGCGAGCGGCGGCGGTACGCATCCTCCGACCTTTTCATGCCCTACTATCCACGTCGGCGTGGAGTTGAGAATAGAATAGTGTGGCGAGCGCAGCAAACCACCGAAGCGTGGCGAGCGCCGCGAGGGGACGCGGATACCTTCACAGTTATACGCGTCCCCTCGCGGGCTTCACAGGTGTCCGTGGCGAAAAGCGGACACCTGTGAAGCCCGCGAGGGGACGCGTTTACCTGTGAAGGTATCCGCGTCCCCTCGCGGGGCTCGCTGCGCTCGCCACGCTTCGGGCCTCGGTGGCTCGCTGCGCTCGCCACACTATTCTATTCTCAACTCCACGCCGACGTGGATAGTAGGGCATGAAAAGGTCCGAGGACGCGTACCGCCGCCCCTCGCGGGCTCGCTGCGCTCGCCACGCTTCGGGTTCACGTTGATCGTGGGGTGGCGTTAACAATTGTGGGGGCCATTTCAGAGTTCACGGTCACTATTAGGGCTCTGTGGCCCATTTAACATTGATTCCTATGGCCAAATCGCGGGCATTGAGGCATTTAACATTAAAATCGCGGTCAATCACCGTTTTTAACATTGATCCCTATGGGAAAATCGCGGTCATCGCGGGCACCCGTTTTTAATGTACCCGCGATTACACACACACACACACACACTTCAGAAGGTGTCCAGCACTGTCCGCAATCCTCTCTGCACTTTACATCTGCCCCTTCTGCAGTGCTACATGGCATTGCCATGGTGTAGAGTTATTTTTTTGTGCAATTTGTTTTAATTAAGCAAAAAAATATTATTGACAAACCATCAATTGTGCTTGAACGGTAACAATCAACTATAAAGGTTGTCATAAAATATCCAGAACGTAAAAAAAACATTTGACAAGGTTTTATGACAAAGCCTATTACATTTAAACAAGTACTGCTTTTTAGTTTATTATTGCTTTACATCCAAGGGGGTTATTCAGAGTGGATCGCTATTATTCACAATCCTATCCGTTCTCAAATGACATGTGCATGCGTACAGAACAAAGCGCGCATGCTCGAGGCCAAATGGCGAAAATATCTTCTCGCAAACCCCTTGATGGACAGGAAGTCGGCGTTTGGGGGGGTGTCTGGAAAAAACGCAGGCGTGCTAAGGCATTTTAAGGGAGGGTGGGTGACGTCCTCAATCAGCTGGTCTTTGTCGCAGACGACCGGTAGGGTCAGACATATGCATAGACTGGGAAATGTTTAGATGGTGAGTTAATTACATATGGATGTGTGATGACGGGATTGAACACAATTCACTGGCATATGTACACAGGGCAGGTTCTCTCTGTCTGTGCGGTGGCTAACCACTCGCAATCATCTGCAAGTTTGCATATGAGGGAGTTGGTCTGAGTTAGGCGCCAAATCAGAATCCAACCCATAGTTAGGACTTAGGGACTTATTCAGCCCTATGCACGGATCTGCACAGTTGCAGATGACTGCATATAGGTAGTTGCCATCCAGACAGGAGGAAAACCCGCCCTGAGTGAATTGCGAATAGAGTACCTGTGACCCTCCCACAACTCTGAATCGGAGACGGGCAGATTGAGGCCGGTGCTGGCATCACAGATCCTCCCTTAAAACGCTTGGGCACCCCTTTTTTTTTTTTTTTGCCCGACATTCAAAGAAAGCGGACGTTTCCACACCCAATCGCTGGCTTCCTGTCAGCCAACCGTCCGGCCACACTGCGTTTACGATCCATATGCAAAATCTACTGCGATTTCCCTGCGTGCAATGCCTTTGGTACGTATGCAAAGTCATTCATTATTCGCTCGATCTGCAGATTTGTTGATCGGCAATCTGGTCTGAATCGGGACCTCTCGCCTTTCATTTTTTATCAGTTCTTGAACGTCAGGAGGTTTCTCTGTAGTTACATGGTATACGGTCGTTGGGTTGACCACTGAAGGTGGACATGGTTGAAAGGTCGACAATGACTAGGTTGACAGTCAAAAGGTCGACATGGTTTTTCACTTCTTTTTTTTTTTTAGCCGACATGCCCTACCATCCACTAGGGTGGGGAGGGTATATAGAATAATGTGCCGTGCATAGCGAGGCACAATTCCCTGTTTGTTTAGGGGTATGGGTCATAGCGTCGACCAAATTAAGGTTTACACTTATTGGGTCAACAGGCCATAGGCTGACACCTTAAAAACGTCAACATGGCTTGGGTCGACAGAGACCATAAGTCGACACAGAAAACGTTGACATGAGTTTTCAAAAAAAAAAGTTTGTCTGTTTTATGTCGACATGGGCACCGTATAAGTGTACCACATCCCCTTGGGTGGCTCATTTCCCCCGCCATGCTTCGGGCACGGTGCCTCGCTGCCCCCGACACACTGTTATATTCTCCCTCTATGTCCACGTGGATCGGTAAGGATGACAAAAAGCAAAAACACCTGTTCTGGGGGGAAAAAACATGAAAACCATTCATGTCAACCTTTTGTCACTGTCGACCTAAGCTATGTTGACCTTTTAAGATATCGACCTAGTTAGTATTGACTGCATACCTTGTATAGAATATTAAATGTACATTCCATATTCAACATGAAGCCAAATCTCTCCTCCTTAGATTATAATATTAATAATAATATCCACATTTTACAATGGGGACGTGGTTTATAGACCAGCCGCTATAATTAAAAAGTACAAAATAGGAAATGAAAAAAACCTAAAAGCCGCTTGCACAAATATTAACGAATATAGGGGGGTTATTCTGATTCAATCGGAAAGGCACAATCACTCTCTAATGGACAAAATCATATGCACTGCAGGTGGGGCAGATGTAACATGTGCAGAGAGAGTTAGATTTGGGTGCAGTGTGTTGAAACTGATATTTATTTTGCTGTGTAAAAATAATGCAGCCAGTATTTACCCTGCACAGAAACAATAAAACACCCAAATCTAACTCTCTGCACATGTTACATCAGCCCCACCTGCAATGCATGTTTTTTTCCATTAGAGAGTGATTGTGCCTTTCCGAGTGAATCAGAATAACCCCCATAATGTATCAGCCATAAGTGCATTACTATAGATGTGTCCTGGTGCAGTCGCGTCAAACCTCTCTTCTCCGCTCGCCCGCTCCTTTTCCAAGTCTGCTTACTCAGAATGAGCATCTCAACCGTACTCCGCTGTGAGGAACCCGCCCTGATTCCTGATGACCTATTTCATGTGTTGATAGGCGACGTGTATATATGTGCTAATGAGCCGGGATATGTTTTGGGACGCATCGGGTGTGGCAATTTTTTACTGCCAAGTTCTCATGTACTTTGCATACAGGTTCAGGTTCGGTTGTACACAGATGTAAGTGTCCATATCACACTAATTGGTGCATTGTAAGAGGGGATATTGGGGAGAAAGAGGCTCACCTGTGTTGGGTGTCCTGCACAGTATGGAGGCTAGATGTACAGATGGCTAGATGTACATGAGGATCATGTAGCCTTCTCTGGATAGTCATGGCTCACCAAGACCTATTGATCTCAGCTGCAATACAATACATAGAACAATACAGTAGGGGATTAGCATAGGATTAAGGCTCTTATTCTGGTTCACATAGATAATTAGATTTTGTTTCTGTGCAGGGAAATTACTGGCTGCTTTATTTTTACAATATAGATCTTTTTTTTTAAGTAAAACTCCACCAAATCTAATTCTCTGCACATGTTACATCTTCCCCACCTGCAGTGCACATGGTTTTGTCCATTTGAGAAGGAATTTGCCTTTGCGCGTAAACCAGAATAAGGGCCTAAGTCTGACCGCTCTGGCTCACTTGATCCTATTAGAGCCATCCTCATTTAGCCCTTTATCTGTATGTGGACACATCTGTACGTGCGTCTTCAGCGGAGCACATCACAGGTCAGGACAGTCACAAGATTGCCCCATTATTATCATTTATTTATATAGCGCCAGAAGGGATCCACAGCGCCCAGTTCCAGAGATTATAAACCAGTAAATTTATCAAGGAAACAGTGACTTCTAGTTCATGACAATAAAGGACAGGGTATATAAACATGGCTAAAGATGGAGCGCCCTTATTCTTACAGGGGCTAGCGGGGGATTCGCCAGCCACCGGAAGGGGATGCACGCGCATGTCCCCTTACTATGGAGCTCCTCGCCGGTCCCCACCGCTTTGCCGCCGGTCCCCGTCGCCCGATCCCACCTTCCCTCACTCCCCCTAACCCTGCCCGTCTCCTCCGCCGCCAGGAAACTGGAACGCAAGTACGTGTGGAACGCTCGCGCAGTCCCAGTAAGATCGAGTGCCGGCTCACCAGCAGGGGCATTCTGGCGAGCTTCAGCGCTGGCTGAGAGGCGCTCCATCTGTACATCAGCAGACTATTCTAAAATAAGTATTAGGGTGGAGTAAACCTGGGGGATTAGGTGGCATTGACAGACATATGAAGATATAGGTAATCGAAGGAAGGGCACATGCGGAAAGAGGGCCCTGCTTGCGTTCTAAGGGATAGATGAAAATACAGATGGGCCTGATTCAGTGGTGCCTAAATCTATATTCAGCAATTTCCGCGTATGATCACACCTCAAAGTGCATATTTGAGCACCGAAACTGTGATGACAGCCAATTACTGTTTCAGAGCCGGCAGGGGGTCGGATGGATGGACGGGAGGGCCACGGCTGCTTTGTGATGTCACACGCAGCCGTGGGGAAGCGGAATACGACCAGCCTGCATCTGGCTTTGCACCTAGGCTGTGCAGCTGCGGGGCAGCTGGTGATATGCCAGCGCTTTGCTGTGTAGAGAAGCACTCACACTTTAGTGGTGCGACACTAAAGGGGGTGGGGCGGGGGACCTGGCAAGCAAGGCGGCCTTGCCCTGTACTGGGCAGCCCCCCCATGCAGCCTAGCCCCCTGGAGTTATAGTTTAGTAAAGAATCACTAGACTATATACTATAAGTACTATAAACTCTATATATACTTTAAAACTATTAAACTGTGAATTACTGAGACATGGTGCAGGTGTACTAAGCCTTGGAGAGTGATAAAGTTGAGAGAGATAAACTACCAGCCAGTCTGCTGCTGTCCTTTTTCAAACACAGCCTGGCAGTTGGGAAATCTGTTCCAGGCTTAGAACATCTGTCCTTTAATCCTTTTCATAAAAGAGTTAAGGTGCCCACACACTAGAAAGATCTGCGATAGTAAGATGTGCGCATAAATTAGCCTTGAAATCGTTGGTCCGTCCTGGACCAAAGATTTCAGGCAAGCGCACATCTTTACCAAAGATTTTTCTTAAGATCCCGTGTGCGTTCCTATGGATCTTTTGTTAAATCTTCTGATCTTTTGTGCAGCACGTAAGATCAGACGATTCAGCTAAAGATCCACGGGAGCGCGCATCGGACCGATATCGGTCGATTTTCGACCGATTATCGGTAAATATCGTTCGATATATCGACCGATTTATCGAAAAACGGACAATCAGCCAAAAAATCGTTCTAGTGTGTGGGCACCTTAAGGGAGCACAATGTGTTGTCTTGTACATAAAGGTATTTTGCACAAATCCATATGTAAAACTGTATCCGCATTTATCAATGCACAATCCCTTGTGAGCTGCATACAAGTAACTCTTTATAAATCTACTCCTCTATTATGCCAGCCCCTCGTGCATGTAGCACCTTACTGAATTAAACTCTCGCCCATATTCAGCCCATATTCCGCTTTTATACACATTTGGGAAGTAAACTGTGACCATCCCCCTCAGGGACTTTGGTAATTGTTGGTTCGCTATTTGCTGCATTGTGTGACGTTTCCAACCCATTGTGGTGACTGTTCTGTGTATTCTTATCATGGTAATGAGGAGGCCCAGATCCAGGTGCATTCTGATATTCTCCATGGTGGGAGCATGCACCTAATTTACATCTAAATAACCCTACATTGACATTGCAAGGTGTTGGGACATTAACTTATCAAAGGCCGGGCTTGAAAGAAAAGAGTGTATCTGCAGGTCAGAGGATTTGCATCAATTGCATGATTGTAGCTCTGAAGGGGGTGTAAGTGGAATTAGGGCTACAGGAAATCCCATTTTCCTAGTGTTTAAGTAGTCCTCTGACACGCGGGAGGGAACAAATAGTTGGCAGCAGTTACTTTTTGGTATCTGTCTGATGTTACAGTTTGTGTATATATAATTCATGTATATAACTGGGATGCGGTCGGTCACTATTGGACGACACAAGCAATAGTTTGACATAAAGGTCGACTAGAGTTTTTCAAAAATGTTTTGAAAAAATATACTTTACTTTCCAAGTGGACATAGTTAGATTATATTCTTGTGCTGAGATCAAAGCATGGCGAGCGAAGCAGTACACTTATACGGTGTCTGTCAACATATGTCGGTATAGGCACAAAAATGTGTGACACACATGTCGACCATATTAATTTAAAAATTTTCCATGTCGGTTGAAGGTATGTCAATTATTTTTCACATGTCGACATATGTCTTGTCGACCTATGACCCATACAACTAGAATTGTTTTTTTTTTTCTCTCATTGGAGTGATCATTTGTTTACTCTCCAATCCCAATTAAAATGCTAATTACACATTGTTATCTAATTCTCCCTTTTATCTTCCCATCTATTGTGCCTTTTCCATTCTTCAATGCCCTATGGGTATGTAATCACACATTACTATTCCACCATGACCTACTAATGTGGCCCACGCACAGGGCAACACTGCTGAGTTATCTGAGCAATGTAGATCGCCCAGCACACAGAGATGTGCCAGCGCTGTGCTGTGCGATCTGTCAGGGCCGGGGTTCTCCGGTGAGAACACTGGCTGTGACCGGCGATCTCACTAGATGTATCCTGCATGCTAGCGCTATGGCATCTACGCACAGAGCAATGTAGTAGGCATCTAGTTAGATCGCTTAGAAAATGCCCTTAGAAAATAAGTGATGATCACTACAAAAAGCAGCTGCTTCTAGACTTCAGTTGTTGTTAAGTAGCAGACGGGCCATAGAAGTAGTCACTGTGACAAGTATTGTATCCTTGCCATAGTCGGTGACCAGTCACGCTGTATTCTCATACTGGTTTGAGAAATTCACTGATGTGCTATGTAAAATCATCCCAGCACTACATCCGGGAGGTGAATGGATGCTACACACAGGCATCCATTCACTGCCTCCGCTGCTGTCTGCAGAGTACAGCAGACAGCAACGGAGGCTGTGTGCGTCCCCCGCCCAACCTGCGGATGCTGCGGTCCGGAGGTTGGGCTTCCTCCATTGATGTAAATGGGAGCCGGGTCAAATGACTCAGCGTACACGTTTACACTGCCCTCTACCCAGGTCCTAGCAGTGTTCAGCCCAGGTCAGGACCTGGGTAGAAGTACCGTGTAAAGGGACAAGGGGTGACCCATTTACACCACCGCTGACCCAGGTTTTTTGCGGCGGTGTAAAAGGGGTATAACAGACCCTCTACTATGCAGGGGGTCAGATTATTCCGGTTGCGTTGGGTGATCTCCTGGGTAAAGTGCTTGAAGTTATTCAGTTAAATAACATCTCGATTAACCTGCGAGCAGCCTTCTGGCATTGGTTAAAGCTTTACAACTGGTCTGGTAGAACACCGGGCACGTTACCGAATGGAAGAGGCTGCCTGACACAAACAGCAGCCAATTCAATATAAAGTATATTCACATAAACATAAGAAAAAAACATGTACAAAATGTAAAACAATAATAGGTTCACATTGTAAGGAATCAGACGCTGACCGCTGTGCTTGTGATTTATCCTCTAGATCAACAAAGATCCCTTTCTCCGGAACGCCCTCAGCAGGATGTCCTACGGCAGCTTCTCCCGCCTGGCAGAGGTTTTCACCAGCCAGGCAGAGGTCGTACCGGGCGACGTGGGCGCCAGCGTGAGTCCCGAACTGACCAAAATAGCCCTGACCATGGAGCTGACCAGGAAGGTGGCCGGGATTAATAGCCACGCCGTACACACGCTCATGGGCTACAGCCTTCAGTACATGGACATGTTCGTACCGTGGCTGCAGGAACAAGGAGGCTGGGTAAGGTTTTATTACATTCTCGTTTTTCAGCTTTGATATTACCATACAAAATACATTCACTGAACAGCAGCCATTAATGTCTTGGACCCTTCCTCATTCTGTAGGTATACGACTAACTGGTCTTTGGCAAGGTATGTCTCATGCAGACAGATTGTCATCAATGGGCAGGTCATGTGACCAGCTCTCATTTCCGATTGGCTGATGTCGGCACAATGCAATTCTTCTTTGTCCATCCTCAAAGTTCTATTGACAAATAAAATACGTTCTGACTGTAATATTATTACACTGGATGATAAAATACCTCTGTATGTGACTGCACATGTACCAAGGTACTATACCCAGGGAATATTTTAGGGCAGAAACCCTAGTAATTGGATTAGAAGGTAGGAGTATACCGATGTGTCTTCATATATCATGGCTCAAGTTTCCCCGAGTATCCTATTCGCTCAAAATGTTTGTTCTATTGGCACAGCTAAAAGGGACTGGATACAAGTGGCTGCAGTAACTCCCCCACTACATTCCATTGTGGTTTATCTGCAACATTGTACGTGTGTTATACCATTCCTGTATGAGAGAGAGACCAGCGCCTCCGGTGCACGGCGAGCAGCTTTGTCTCCAGGTACAATGTGACTAGGACCTAAAATTTGAAAAAAAGATTCACAGTGCTGGACAAATACGCCAAGTATAAGAGGACACATCTGTATAGCCGCATTGATGAATAACCCCCTCTCAGTGGGCCTGTCTTATGATCACAGATACTGAACATGTACTGCAGTTATGGATGATCTACCAAGAGCTGCCTTGCTCCAGTCTCTGTAAAAGAGAAGGGTAGACTGCGCTTATTGATGACAGAGTGAGGATAATTAAAAAATATTATTTTTAATACTACAATAGCATACTGTAATGTAAACACATAAAATACAATTTACACAGTAAAAGAAGGGGGGGGGGCTCCTAACTGCCCACTGAACACGCTGCTTTCCACCATCACCATCCACTACCCATAACCAACTGGAGATCCACAACTGCGAATTACCATCGGCACACCTGACCTGGAGTGAGGCACTCACCTTCTGAAGGCAAGCCGCCTATCTAATACCCACCCAGAGTCATCTTGCGGACGTCTCGACCTAACTTTCCATTTCGAATTGGGAGGCTCGCTACCCCAATTGTATTTTATGTGTTTACATTACAGTATGCTATTGTAGTATTAAAAAGAATATTTTTTAATTATCCTCACTCTGTCATCAATAAGCGCAGTCTACCCTTCTCTTTTCCATTTTCTATAGGGACTGACAATCCCTTTATTGACAGCTGCTGGTTGAGGCCACTCATACAGGCGCCCCTTCAGTTACTTTGGTAACTGACCCCCCCGTTCTTTTTGCTCCAGTCTCTGTCTGCATCAGCCTATTTATAAATCACTGTAGAAGCTGTTGTGTTGAATAGCTGTCATCGGCTTTATAGGACACTCAGGTTTTCCCAGCAGACAATGCAGTTACTCCTGGTAGTGTTATTGGAGTATATTTGATTAAGTAGAGGATACAGCGCAGGGACATTTATCTGTGTAAGTACGGCTCATGAGGGCTTGTTTTACTTCAGCAGTCACTAACACGCATGCTGTGATATAGGGGCAGATTTATTAAGCTTGGAGAAGAGATAAACTGGAGATAAAGCGGAGAAAAGGTAAAAGGAGATAAAGCACCAGCCAATCAACTCCCAACTGTCTTTTTCAAACACAGCTAATTGGCTGGTGCTTTATCTCCTTTTACATTTTCTCCGCTTTATCTCCAGTTTATCTCTTCTCCAAGCTTAATAAATCTGCCCCATAGTCCCTGTCCCATTGAAGCTTACAGTGTCAATTCTCTATTACCGGCATGGCCAAACTTTGCCCCCCCCCCCCCCCCCCCCCAGCTGTTGTGAAACTACATGTCCCAGCATGCCTTGCAATAGTTGTAGCATTCCCTAATAGCAAAATTGTGTCAAAGCATGATGACACTTGTAGTTTCACAACAGCTGAAGGGCTATAGTTTGGACATGCCTGGTCTAACACATACACTCCCTGCCCAATTGGAACTTACGTTCTAAGAGGTAAATTTACTAAAGCAACAGAGAAATGATCTGCAGAATCGGTACTTATGCGTAAGAAAATCACATCGCATGCAGGTTTTTTTCCGTGCGATCGCATGCGATGCGATTTTCCTATGTCATTTATTCACTGCTTTCTACCCTCGGGCGGTGTGATGTGATCGCACCGCACGCAAAATCGCATGCAATTTTATAGGGTGCGATGCCATTTACTTTACTATACATTTCTATGAGATGCAATGAGATTTAGGCACCCCCCACTATCCATGCCACCCCGAAGCGTGGCGAGCGGCAGCGAAACGTGTCCTCCCAACATTTTCATACCCCCACTATCCACGTCGGCGTTAAGTTGACTATATATAGTGTGGCGAGCCATTGAGCCCGAGGCGTGGCAAGCGGACGCGGAATACTTGTAACGTAATCCGGGTCCCCTCGCGGGGCTCGGTGGCTTGCTGCGCTCGCCACACTATATAAAATCAACTCCACGCCGACGTGGGGGGTATGAAAAGGTCGGGAGGACGCGTTCCGCTGCGATGCGATTTTCCTACGGTGCCGTACATATGCAAATAGGGCGCCCTGCTAATACATAAGTACCGCAGAATTTGATTGGTTCCTATAGGCAACATGACATCTCTTCATTTTTAGAAGATTTAGTAAAAGTATCTCTAAATTCGCAAACACACATTCACCATTCATTCGTAGTCCCTGCCCTATTGGAGCTTACACACAAACACTAATTTCTGCCTGTGTAATGCAAGTTCTCCGGAAAAATGGATCTTCAATGAGTTGTCTAAATTTTCATGATGGATTCTATGACAAACACACAGTAATGTTCTATTCTACTTTATCCTGCAGGAGAATATTGTTTCCAATGGAGATATTGCCGATTTACAAATAGACTGAAGCTGCAAAGTGAATGAACCTACCTCAGCGATGGGATGGCTGGTCCAGAATTTGGCTGCGGTTCTAAAAATTGGCAACTTACTCGCAGTTTTACAGACCACTTCCAATACCTCAGGGAGCAGAACTTGCCAAACCCCCACTGGATATTGTATATATTTTATTATGTGTCATATCAAGACTTTTCTGAAACGTTGGCATCTGCAGGCACGTGCCGCTATATTTTCACCCTGGTGCAAAAAGAACAGATTTTCTCCCCATTTGGGCAGGAGATTTTTTATTTTTTTTTATTTTGCCATTTGGGCTTTTTATATGAAATTTTTTTAACCTCCGATGTTAATCTGGTGACATACTCTGACTGTACCACCAGCGTTATTGGGCAAACTTCCTAACATCAGTGTGCATTCCCAGACATGTACATTGTACTATTGTTTTTTTTTTTTTGGTATCTGTCTTCTTTTTAATCTCTTATCTGATCTATTGGAGGATATGCGTGAAGCGCTAAGGTGTGTGTGTGTGTTGTCGTCTTCATGTTGTGCTAACTGGCTGCTGTGAAAACTGAACTATGTCATCTTGTTAAATCTGAACACCTACATGTGTAGCCATATTGTACCATAATCCAGGCAATCCTGTAATCCAGGCCCAATTCGGACCTTTTTGCAGGTCTGCGAAGTCACAGCCCTTGCAGATTTTCAAAAGGCCGCATATGCTCACAGTTCGCATTGCACACGTGCGAGTCCCCTGTGCGACCACAGCCAGCGACAACCTTTGAAGGCAGGCGGAATACTGGCTGAGTGACAAGAAGCCGGCATTTGAAGGCAGAACCCCAGAGTATTCTGGGAGTAGCAGCCTAGCGCTTATGCCTGAATCGGACCCTGTGTGCTACCTCCTTATACTGTGATTGTATGTGATTAACTGCGGATACTGTAATGTTCTAAACAGCTGTTCTGACTTTTATTCTGTTTACGGTTTATTTAAAGGGAAAATTATTTTATTTTGTTGTGTGAAAAACTCTTTGTCACCAAGTGCACATTTTTATACATGTGACAGGGGTGTGCCATGTTGGTCTGAGAAGGCTGGCATGCATCCTTGCCATTAAAGATATGTTGGACCTCAAAAGTGTATTTACTTTTTTATAGATCACATGACTAAACACATTTAACAAAACATAAAAAACATAGAGTGCACTACTCTGTAGTCTTCAGTCTTTTCTCTAGGGAGGCTTCATACCCTGTTCCAAGATGGCCAATGAAATCACTACTGAGCATGTGCGAGAACCATTGTGAGACTGTAGAGTGGCATGGTGGCTCATTGTTGTTTGTTACACACTGTGAACTTAATTACAGTAGTAAATTAATTTGGAATTTCAAGAGGAGATGGAAGGGGTAATTTTAGAGCAGGGATGGGGAACCTTTGTCCCTCCAGCTGCTGTTGAACTACACACCCCAGCATACCCTGCAACAGTTTTAGCATGGGCAAATAGCAAAATTGTAGCAGGGCATGCTGGGATGTGTAGTTCCACAACAGCTGGAGGGCCGAAGGTTCCCCATCCCTGTTTTAGAGGGCCTGGTGGGAATGCCATACTTTCTCCATGTCATGAACAGTGTATGCCTTATGGATCTTCCATCAAGGATACAGCGAACCGTTTCAAATTGGTTGTATTAGGAATAGAAACAAATCAATTAGGAATCGAGCTTTTCTGTGAGATCAGGTACCGTACGGTGTCGGGCTCTTTCTGAAGCCATTTCTACTGATTAAAAAGGCACATTGCTTCAAAGAGTAAAAAATTAGTAATTTATAGTTGAAAGCAATGCTCGTCAATCTAAAAAAAATAATTTAAGATTTTGGACATGGTGGTATAGATGTTCTGTGACTCTGCTGTACTAAGTTACCCCACGTCGCACCTGGTAGGATTACCTTTAAAACACCTCTTCCAGATGGACACACACTGTACAATAATATTGTTCTATCTATTGAACAGACGATATATTGCGAGCAGTCCTGAACACCCGGTATGTCTGCCACAGGCATATTACGCCAGTCCAGTAGTACAGACAATGCCCATATATTTGAAGATATATTTTCAGCGCATCTGGCTGTTTGTACAGGCGATCTGGCACTCACTGGACACTAGGTGTAGGGAGTGAAGTCCTAGCTGGGTGATACAATTTAAATGCCCGCTCAGCTGTAATGTGAGGAAGGACATATCCAGTGGCCAATTGGTGGGTGTGTGTGTGTGTGTATAGCTTACCTAGCCACTCAGCCGGTGGGTCAGGGAGAAGTCGCTCCAGTGTGTACCCGGCTTTACTGGCTATGGGTTTTACAGGTAAATGCAGTGGTTGAGGCCCATGCTGAGGACTGTGGCCAGCCACAACAGAGGCTTGGCCAACCATTAGAGAGTGCATGGTCTGAGACCCTTGGTAAATGTATAGTAAATACTGCTGGTGCATGCATGATGATGTCCCGGATTAATAACCGCAATGTACTGTAGAGCATACATTATAGTGCACAGTGTGGAACCTCATCTGTAGAGATGGTGGGGGATCCCTCAGGCAGTGGGGACCAACGGTATTTTTTCTGTACCTCTGGGCCAGTCCGACGCTGCAGATTCCTCAGCAAATCCTATTAGTCATGCGGTTCCACCTGGTCAATGTTTTCTATGGTTACCTTGTGCGTATCGACCGAATTACTGTCAGCCCTATGATCAATAACCACAGTGCACGTGACTCGGATGTACAGCATGCATACATGACTCATTGTCAGTGCATCACCTTCTGTACGCCCTCCAGGCAACTCCCATCTGCACGCATGCTCAATACCACGTCCCATCCACACTGGGCAAAACTCATAGCTCAGTACCACCTTCCAAACATTGGGTTTGACACAGGTAGCAGAATCTTTATTAAAGCCTAGAGAGAGAGATTACCCCTTTTTGCTAGTGGAAATGCAAAATCCCGGACTCCAACCCAAGTAGTTACTTAGGTTGGACCTGGGATGCGCCCGGCTCTAGTGGCAGTGGAAACGGGTAACTCTGGTCAATGCAATCTTGGTCCCATTCACTGCTATGCAGATGCCGCCGCTAGGAGAGACTCTCATCTCCCAGCACCGGCCCCGCCTTCCGGTGACATCGCCTTTATGCTGGGGTGGGGAGGCTGTGGGAAAGCGTTTGCAAGCTGGGTCGCACCTGGGTACAAAATCTCAGGTGCGACCCGGCTTGCTTATGGAAAAGGGTTAGAGAAATCCATTCCCAAACCTCCTCTCACAAGCTGTGTATAAAAAACTAGGTCTATGTTTAGCTCACGTTTAAAAATCTCACACTTGGCCTTTGAACCCTTTGATTCTCATATCTTCCTGCTACACTCACCTGTCTCTGGTTTACTTATTACCCTTGCCCCAAATCTCCTCTGGCTTTCACCTTTGCCCTGGAGTGCAACTCTTTATACATGTCACTTCGGTCAATCTTCATTTCTCTCCCTCTGCATTTGACTTCTTCCCTACCTCATCTTACCCCTTCCTCCCCTCCTTCCCGCTGCCCCATTTGAGGTAGCAGTACATATTTAGCTTTTTAGATTTATGATGTATTCTTTATCATTCTCTGTTGTAGTTTATACTTACCGCTGTGTGTTATTTTTACTCCTTGTAGTTATACAAAACTCTACATAAAAATAAATATAAAAAAAAATGAATAATGACAAACTTTAACTACAAGTCCAAGTTTGTAGAAAGCTGCACATACATAATTATACTTTATAGTCCGATGTCTGCAAACTTGTATAAATCACAGCACCCTAGAGTATCAGAATGTTTTTCAGGCCATACGTGTCCGAGAATTTTGTATTTTTTTTAAATATTAAGGGGCAGATTTATTAAGCTTGATAAAGTGATAATGCAGCAGCCAATCTGCTCCTAACTGTAAAGTAAAGGCTGGGTTTGGAAAATGACAGTCATGCCCCGTACACACGCTTTGATCCAGGGTAATTTTCAATTCGAATTTGCTTCCAGAAGCCTTAGATGGAGATTTGAATCCAATGCATGGCCCGCAATTGAAATCCGAAATAAATTTGCCTGGCAAGTCAATTTCTGCTTCGATCTTCCAGATCTACAGCAGTTACATGCTGCTCTATGCAGCATTCGCCCCTCCCTCCGCCCACGCGCCATCCTTCCCTCCCTCCCTCCTGTTCGATCCCGGCACCCGCCGGGTTCTAAACAATCTGTACGCCCCTTTAGGATCTGATTGGCTGCTGCTTTATCAATATATATAAAAGTAAATAATACTTACCAATAAAAGTGACTTTTAAGGTTCCTTTTTTCCCCAGCATGTATGCACAGCAAAGATGGGGAAAATTGCTGGGCTGAAAATCGCTCAGTGCATGCACCCTGAGTGATTTACGCCTGTCGAAGCGATTATTCACAGGAGTGAACAAATTTCCATATCAGAATGCTATGCAAAAACATCTATCCTGTCGCTCATCTGCTGGTAATACCAGCAGATGAGCGGCGGTGGCCGGTGATGATGCGGGAATGAGCGGCGGCAGCTGGCGATGATGCAGGAATGCGCATCAGCTCTCACTTCTCCTCGCCGGGCCATACACACTGGGCGACTTTTGAGCTGATTGCGGCTCAGACGTCAAAACTAAGCTGCTTTCAGCTCTAAATCGCCCAGTGCGTGGGCCTTAACTCTTGAAAGTGTTCTCAAACATGAATATTTATATTGGAAAGAAACAATAAAACCGTTAATATTTATATATTAGAAAGACGGACAAATTCTTTTCTTGAAAACAATAAAAACTTTATGCAACTTTAATATGATCACATTTCCTGAGCTGCCAGATATGACCTAATGGGAATCATGCATGTATTTATTCTTGCTATCTAACGGAAAAAGTTCCATATTTGTTATTTGCACGAAAATCTTTTAATCCTCTAGAAATTAAAAACCAAAAAAAAGGCATTAGAGGCGGTAAGTGGCTGGAGCCGGGCTTGGAGTAGGGATTACGGGGAATAGGAGCCCAATTTGGCGCTGTCAGAGGAGGACTGAGAGCAGCAGTGTGAGAGGATGTCCGTCTCCTGGCTCAGGGCCTGAATATAATAATGGAAGATTAGTGCTGGGATACAGTAACGCACAGACATAAATACGGCTTGATGGAATAAATATAGTTATTAGTAAGCACACAGGTGTAAAATAGTATATAAACTGATTTAAGAAATATGGGCCACCATAGGAACGCTGTGCGTACCCCTGCGATCACAGGTGTACCCATGCATCCTTGGGGTGGGTGGCTGACATCACATTACGTCAGGGCCCGCCCCCAATTTGGCAGATAGCAGCCATCTGAAGTATAGACTTTTCATAGTAAAGGCTGGAAAAATCATTTGATAGTGAGCAACCATTGGCTGATTTTTCCTCTGTGCACTGTCTAGTGGGCAGCTCTGAATAGTTGGGTTCCAGGAAGGGCTGGGTTAAGCTGCGGGGTAGAGTTAAGGTGCCAATACACTTGGGCGGTTCCACGATGATTAAGGCACTTTTCATTTGTCTTCAGCGATAAATCACATGCCTTAATTAACCTGTTGACTAGGGATGGCCATCGACCATCGATGATTCTAAATCATCGATGGTTCATGGCCGAAGTTAAATACATTTGCCTTCGATGGGGGGGAACCAGAGGGTTTCCCTCCATCGATGGAACAGCAAAACAATGTTTTGCTTTTTTTTCTTCTTCAAAGTGCCCGGACACGAAGCATAGCTCCGCCCCCGACACCCACGAAGCCCTGCCCCGCGTGTTTTAAATGGCCGAGAGGCCAATCAATCAAACACAATGGGTGACCATAGATATGTAAAAATATCGATGGTTAGCCATAGTTTAGCACTATCGATGGTCAGTTTCAGAATTGCCATCAATGGCAACCATCGATGGCAATGATGGCCATCCCTACTGTTGACATTTCTGTACTCTGCCTTTACTGGGCACAGCAGAGGGATACGAATACAGAACTGAATAGTCGGGGTAAATTTACTAATATGGGAGTTCTATTGAAGAGGGGATGTTGCCCGTAGCAACCAATCATATTCTATCTATTATCTTCTAGAACAGGGATGGGGAACCTTCGGCCCTCCAGCTGTTGAACTACACAACCCAGAATCCCCAGCAACATTTTTAGTATGGCTAAATAGCAAATCTGTAGCAGGGCATGCTGGGATGTGTAGTTCCACAACAGCTGGTTCCCCCATCCCTGTTCTAGAAGGTGATAAATAAATAAGTAGAATCTGATTGGTTGCTATGGGCAACATCTCATCTTCACTAGAACTCTCATCAAAAGGTGCCCACACGCAGTGCGATTCTCATGTGATTTGAACCTTTTAGTTCAAATCGCATGATGTCTAGTATAAATGGTACAATGTGAAGTGAAAGGGGTCTAGGGGGGGATGGATGCAAACTGCTGTCAGAACAGCTGTACTTTGTGACCATTAACATTGGGAATTTTCCCTTGCATCCCATAAAGTCAATGTTGGGATACCGGCCCCTTTGTGTATTAGCCTGGCCTGCTAAACTGCTGGCTGCATTGTATACTGGTCACTAAACTGCTGGCTGCATTGTATACTGGTCACTAGACTGCTGGCTGCATTGTATACTGGTCACTAGACTGCTGGCTGCATTGTATACTGATCACTAGACTGCTGGCTGCATTGTATACTGGTCACTAGACTGCCGGCTGCATTGTATACTGGTCACTAGACTGCCGGCTGCATTGTATACTGGTCACTAGACTGCTGGCTGCATTGTATACTGGTCACTAGACTGCTGGCTGCATTGTATCCTGGTCACTAGACTGCCGGCTGCATTGTATACTGGTCACTAGACTGCCGGCTGCATTGTATACTGGTCACTAGACTGCTGGCTGCATTGTATCCTGGTCACTAGACTGCTGGCTGCATTGTATCCTGGTCACTAGACTGCTGGCTGCATTGTATACTGGTCACTAGACTGCTGGCTGCATTGTATACTGATCACTAGACTGCTGGCTGCATTGTATACTGGTCACTAGACTGCTGGCTGCATTGTATCCTGGTCACTAGACTGCTGGCTGCATTGTATACTGGTCACTAGACTGCTGGCTGCATTGTATACTGGTCACTAGGTAATGGATATCCATCAATAGCAAAATTGGTACTCCCTCATCTTTGAGGCCACCGTTACGCCAGATACGTTAGCCGATACTTAACCGCCACATAAGGATTTTCGGCGAGGGAACAGTTACAAATCTGCTCTAGCAGCACCATTGTCCGCTCGCCAACTTCAGGCTCGGTGGCTCACTCCACTTGTCACAACTTTACTAAGGTAATACATGGTGGCATGGACACAGGAGGGTGCCTACATAAGTTCCGTATCATAAGCAGTGGCCGCAAAGATGAGGAAGTACCGCTAAAACTATTGATGGTTATCCATCATATAGTTTATGACTATCGATGGCTGGTTGCAGTATCACCATTAGGGATGGCCATCGACTATCGCTGATTCGAAATCATCGATGGTACTTATGTATTAGCAGGGCTCCCATTACGTAGTTTGCGTAGTGGTGTATTGAGAATACCAATACACCACTATGCTGGCTAAGTAAACTACGTAAGTTACGTAACTGGAGCTGTGCTAATACATAATGGGGGTTATTCTAGTTCACTTACAAAAACACAATCACTCTCTAATGGACAAATCCATATGCACTGCAGGTGGGGCTGATGTAACATGTGCAGAGAGAATTAGATTTGGGTGTGTTATTGTTTCTGTGCAGGGTAAATACTGGCTGCTTTATTTTTACACTGCAATATAGATATCAGTTTGAAGTACCCCCCACCCAAATCTAACTCTCTCTGCACATCAGCCCCATCTGCAGTGCACATGGTTTTGTCCATTAGAGAGTGATTGTGCCTCTGTGAGTGAACCAGAATAACCCCCAATGGTTCATATCCCCATTATCCACGTGGGCGTGGAGTTAATTTGGTACTTGTTTCCTAGCACGGCGCCCATCGTATGCCATCGCATACCACTAATTAACCCCTTCACGACATTTGACGTATATATACGTCATGGCCGGGAAGTACTTCCCGACCGTTGACGTATATATACGTCATGGCTTAAAACTGTCACTGCGTCTAGAGACGCAGTGACAGAGGGACGATGTCTGCTGTCCCTGACAGCAGACATGTCCGTGCATGCCCAGGGGGGGCGGCGATGCCGCCCCCCCGTCGGCGATCGCTGTGATTGGCTGTTCATTGTGAACAGCCATTCACAGCGTTTTCTGTGTCACCGGCGAATAACGTTCGCCGGTGACACGGGATCGGAGGTGATTGGTGCTGTAAAGTACAGCACCAATCACCGCGGGGTGTAAGGGTGACACTGGTGTCACCCCACCTCACCCCTCCCGCCCCCAAAGGCCGTGATTGGTTCGTCGGACCGACGGACCAATCACAGCCATGGAGGGGGGTTTAAACTAACGGTGACTGCACTGCAGACGCCATTCCGGTCTGGAATAGCGTGCAGTGCGGTCACCGTGCCCAGCTGCCGCCTATACTGACCAGAACCCATCCAAAATACTTACCTGATCATTGATATTGCTTATGCTTGTGACATCTTGTGACATCCTGTGACATCTTGTGCTGCTGCGATTTATTAGATAGAGAGAGAGTTAGAGAGAGAGAGATAGAGAGAGATAGAGAGAGATAGAGAGGCCTAGTGCTATATTTTGTGCTGCTGCAGTGTGATAGAGCTATAGATAGAGAGATAGAGAGAGATAGAGAGAGAGAGATAGAGAGAGAGATAGTGACAGATTGTGCTATATATTTTTTATATAACTGAAAGAGATAGAGAGAGATAGAGAGGCCTAGTGCTATATTTTGTGCTGCTGCAGTGTGATAGAGCTATAGATAGATAGAGAGAGATAGAGAGAGATAGAGAGAGAGAGATAGAGAGATAGTGACAGATTGTGCTATATATTTTTTATATAGATGACTGCTGCCCCCCCTTTTGTGCTGATCAGTATAAATTAACTGATCAGCAACTTTTTGGGGGCGCAGGTTTTTTTTTATATATAGATATACCTGTCAGTGCTGCTGCTGCAGTGTCATAGAGTGATAGATAGTGAGAGATAGAGAGATAGAGAGAGATAGTGACAGAGAGTGATAGAGAGTGCTAAATTTTGTGTCTGCTGCCCCCGCCTTTTGTGCTGATCACTATATCTGAGGTGATCAGCAACTTTTTGGGGGTACAGAGGTTTTTTTTTTTATATATACCTGTCAGTACCACCAAAGGTTGTGCACCTGCTGCCCCTCACTGGTAATCAGTGTCGCATCACTGATCACCTTTTTTTATTTTTTGTGAGTGCTGTGGGGTCTTTTTTACATTTTTTTTTTTACACACACTGTGATTTTGTGTGTGTCCTGTGGCCACTGTGCGCTGATCAGTGACGTACATCACTGATCAGCTTTTTCGGCACAGGGTTGATCTATTTTTTTTTTTTTTTGGATCAAATTCCTGTTGCCTTTGAGCGCTGTTCAGTGACGGACGTTACTGACCAACATCTGTGCTCAATTTTTGGCGCAGGACCTTTTTTTTTTTTAACCCCTTCCATTTTTTTTTTTTTAACCCCTTCCATTTTTTTTTTTTAACCCCTTCCATTTTTTTTTTAACCCCTTCCATTTTTTTTTTTTTTGAACCCTTCAATTTTTTTTTTTTTGTATTTTTTTTTTTCTGCACTACATACACACTACACACTACATACCCCCCGGGTTGAAATAAAGTTTGTACCCCCCCCCTACACTATACACGTGTTGAAACATTTCACTACCAGTAACACAAAAATATAAATGGCATCCCAAATGTCATCCCAAATGTCGTCCCAGTCATCCAGGAGAATGTATTCGGTGGAGGAGGCATATGCCATGCTTGCCTCTGACTCTGACACAGCCAGTGAGGCAAGCGGGGAATTTGAAGGATTTGTCTTAAGCTCCTCTTCCTCCTCTGATGATGAGGGACCCCCTCAAAGACGCCCCCGTAGAGCAGCTGAGACCCCCCCCCCAATAATTGATCTCGTATGGACCCCACCACCAGACAATTTTGAGCCCCAGGTTCCTGAGTTTTTGGCCATCCCAGGAATTCAATTTGATTCAACAGGTCTCAGAGAAATTGACTTTTTCAAATTATTTTTCTCTGATGATTTTATAAATTTAATGGTGGACCAAACTAATTTATATGCCCAGCAGTTTATTGCTCAAAACCCCACGTCATCATTTGCTAGGTGGACCCCTGTAGATGCAGTAGAGATGATGACGTTTTGGGGTCTGGTGTTACATATGGGCATAGTAAAAAAGCCACAAATTAGGCAATATTGGAGTACAGATGTTCTGTACAGCACCCCATTTCACCGTATGGCCATGCCCCGGGCTCGTTTTGAGGCAATCCATAAATTTATACATTACACCGATAATGCACAGTGCCCACCCAGAGATGATCCCACCTTTGACAGGCTATTCAAAGTCAGGCCGGTCATTGATCATTTCAGTGCCAAATTTGCAGAGCTATACATCCCTGATAAATGTATTAGTATCGACGAGTCCCTTATACATTTTAAAGGAAGGGTTAAATTCCGCCAGTACCTTCCCAGTAAGAGGGCAAGGTATGGCCTAAAAATGTATAAGCTGTGTGAAAGCACCACAGGGTACACCCACAAGTTTAGGGTATATGAAGGGAAGGATTCAAGAATTGAACCACCAGAATGCCCCCCCTCCCTCGTAGGTGTTAGTGGAAAAATTGTCTGGGATTTAATGCACCCCTTCCTGGATAAGGGTTATCACCTCTATGTGGATAACTTTTACACCAGCATCCCCCTGTTTAAGGCCCTTGGTTCAAGAGGTACAGCAGCTTGCGGTACTGTGCGCAAGAACCAAAGAGGCCTCCCCAAAACGCACATTGCCCAAGTAATGAGAAGGGGTGAAAGCAGGGGAATATGCACCGAAAATATGTTGTTGGTCAAATATAAGGACAAGAGGGATGTCCTTATACTGACAACAATTCATGGAGACAGTACCACCTCCATCCCTGTACGAGGTACCAGTACCCACACCTCAAAACCAAATTGTATCCTAGATTACAATAAGTACATGGGCGGAGTGGATCTTTCAGATCAGGTACTGAAGCCGTACAGTGCCCTGCGGAAAACAAATATCTGGTACAAGAAGCTGGCCGTGTATATCATCCAGATGGCACTGTATAACGCTTACGTGCTATTCCGTTCTACCGGCCAGAGGGGGACATTTATGCACTTTCAAGAGGAAGTCATAAAGAGCCTAACATTTGGGAATCAGCAGGCAGAGGGCCCCAGTACTTCTAGTACTGGCCCCCGTATTGTACCAGGGCAGCATTTTCCCAACGAAATCCCCTCCACTGCAAGAAAGGGCAGGACACAAAAAAGGTGCAAAGTTTGCTATAAAAAGGGAATAAGAAAGGAAACTATTTTCCACTGTGAAACTTGCCCCGACAAACCCGGCCTATGTATAAAGGAGTGTTTCAAAATATACCACACATCTATGGATTATTAGGTTCATCATTTCACCGTGCTTCGGGGGTCTTGCTAATGCCACATAGCACCCACCATTCATTCCACCAGAATCTGAGCTGCAAAAACCAAAAATCACTCCTTCCCTTCTGAGTCCTGCCATGCACCCAACTGGTATTTTTTGGTCACATGTGAGGCATTGCCGTACTCTAGAGAAATTGGGGCACAGATTTTGGGGTGCTTTGTCTCCTTCATTCCTTGTGAAAATGAAAAATTTTGAGCCAGAAGTACATTTTTGTGTAAAAAAATGTATTTTTTTCATTTTCACTGCCCAGTTGTACCAAAATTGATGAAACCCCTGGGGGTTTGAAATGTACACTATACCCCTAGATGAATTCCCTGAGGGGTGTAGTTTGCAAAATGGGGTCACTTGTGGGGGGGTTCCACTGTATTGGTAATGCAACATAGCACCCACCATTCATTCCACCAAAATCTGTGCTGCAAAATCCAAAAATCACTCCTTCCCTTCTGAGTCCTGCCATGCACCCAACTGGTATTTTTTGGTCACATGTGAGGCATTGCCGTACTCTGGAGAAATGGGGGCACAGATTTTGGGGTGCTTTGTCTCCTTCATTCCTTGTGAAAATGAAAAATTTTGAGCCAGAAGTACATTTTTGTGTAAAAAAATGTATTTTTTTCATTTTCACTGCCCAGTTGTACCAAAATTGATGAAACCCCTGGGGGTTTGAAATGTACACTATACCCCTAGATGAATTCCCTGAGGGGTGTAGTTTGCAAAATGGGGTCACTTGTGGGGGGGTTCCACTGTATTGGTAATGCAACATAGCACCCACCATTCATTCCACCAAAATCTGTGCTGCAAAATCCAAAAATCACTCCTTCCCTTCTGAGTCCTGCCATGCACCCAACTGGTATTTTTTGGTCACATGTGAGGCATTGCCGTACTCTGGAGAAATGGGGGCACAGATTTTGGGGTGCTTTGTCTCTTTCATTCCTTGTGAAAATGAAAAATTTTGAGCCAGAAGTACATTTTTGTGTAAAAAAATGTATTTTTTTCATTTTCACATCCCAGTTATACCAAAATTGGTGAAACCCCTGGGGGTTTGAAATGTACACTATACCCCTAGATGAATTCCCTGAGGGGTGTAGTTTGCAAAATGGGGTCACTTGTGGGGGGGTTCCACTGTATTGGTGCTTGGGGGGTCTTGCTAATGCGACATAGCACCCACCAAAATTCCACCAGAATCTGAGCTGCAAAATCCAAAAATCACTCCTTCCCTTCTAAGTCCTGCCATGCACCCAAATGGTATTTTTTGGTCACATGTGAGGCATTGCCGTACTCGGGAGAAATTGGGGCACAGATTTTGGGGTGCTTTGTCTCCTTCATTCCTTGTGAAAATGAAAAATTTTGAGCCAGAACTGCATGTTTGTGTAAAAAAAATGTAATTTTCCATTTTCACATCCCAGTTGTACCAAAATTGGTGAAACCCCTGGGGGTTTGAAATGTACACTATACCCCTAGATGAATTCCCTGAGGGGTGTACTTTGCAAAATGGGGTGACTTGTGGGGGGGTTCCACTGTATTGGTGCTTTGGGAGTCTTGCTAATGCAACATAGCACCCACCATTCATTCCACCAAAATCTTTGCTGCAAAATCCAAAAATCACTCCTTCCCTTCTGAGTCCTGCCATGCACCCAACTGGTATTTTTTGGTCACATGTGAGGCATTGCCGTACTCTGGAGAAATGGGGGCACAGATTTTGGGGTGCTTTGTCTCCTTCATTCCTTGTGAAAATGAAAAATTTTGAGCCAGAAGTACATTTTTGTGTAAAAAAATGTATTTTTTTCATTTTCACATCCCAGTTATACCAAAATTGGTGAAACCCCTGGGGGTTTGAAATGTACACTATACCCCTAGATGAATTCCCTGAGGGGTGTAGTTTGCAAAATGGGGTCACTTGTGGGGGGGTTCCACTGTATTGGTGCTTGGGGGGTCTTGCTAATGCGACATAGCACCCACCAAAATTCCACCAGAATCTGAGCTGCAAAATCCAAAAATCACTCCTTCCCTTCTAAGTCCTGCCATGCACCCAACTGGTATTTTTTGGTCACATGTGAGGCATTGCCGTACTCGGGAGAAATTGGGGCACAGATTTTGGGGTGCTTTGTCTCCTTCATTCCTTGTGAAAATGAAAAATTTTGAGCCAGAACTGCATGTTTGTGTAAAAAAATGTAATTTTCCATTTTCACATCCCAGTTGTACCAAAATTGGTGAAACCCCTGGGGGTTTGAAATGTACACTATACCCCTAGATGAATTCCCTGAGGGGTGTACTTTGCAAAATGGGGTGACTTGTGGGGGGGTTCCACTGTATTGGTGCTTTGGGAGTCTTGCTAATGCAACATAGCACCCACCATTCATTCCACCAAAATCTTTGCTGCAAAATCCAAAAATCACTCCTTCCCTTCTGAGTCCTGCCATGCACCCAACTGGTATTTTTTGGTCACATGTGAGGCATTGCCGTACTCGGGAGAAATTGGGGCACAGATTTTGGGGTGCTTTGTCTCCTTCATTCCTTGTGAAAATGAAAAATTTTGAGCCAGAACTGCATGTTTGTGTAAAAAAATGTAATTTTCCATTTTCACATCCCAGTTGTACCAAAATTGGTGAAACCCCTGGGGGTTTGAAGTGTACACTATACCCCTAGATGAATTCCCTGAGGGGTGTACTTTGCAAAATGGGGTGACTTGTGGGGGGGTTCCACTGTATTGGTGCTTTGGGAGTCTTGCTAATGCAACATAGCACCCACCATTCATTCCACCAAAATCTTTGCTGCAAAATCCAAAAATCACTCCTTCCCTTCTGAGTCCTGCCATGCACCCAACTGGTATTTTTTGGTCACATGTGAGGCATTGCCGTACTCGGGAGAAATTGGGGCACAGATTTTGGGGTGCTTTGTCTCCTTCATTCCTTGTGAAAATGAAAAATTTTGAGCCAGAACTGCATGTTTGTGTAAAAAAATGTAATTTTCCATTTTCACATCCCAGTTATACCAAAATTGGTGAAACCCCTGGGGGTTTGAAATGTACACTATACCCCTAGATGAATTCCCTGAGGGGTGTAGTTTGCAAAATGGGGTCACTTGTGGGGGGGTTCCACTGTATTGGTGCTTGGGGGGTCTTGCTAATGCGACATAGCACCCACCAAAATTCCACCAGAATCTGAGCTGCAAAATCCAAAAATCACTCCTTCCCTTCTAAGTCCTGCCATGCACCCAACTGGTATTTTTTGGTCACATGTGAGGCATTGCCGTACTCGGGAGAAATTGGGGCACAGATTTTGGGGTGCTTTGTCTCCTTCATTCCTTGTGAAAATGAAAAATTTTGAGCCAGAACTGCATGTTTGTGTAAAAAAATGTAATTTTCCATTTTCACATCCCAGTTGTACCAAAATTGGTGAAACCCCTGGGGGTTTGAAATGTACACTATACCCCTAGATGAATTCCCTGAGGGGTGTAGATTGCAAAATGGGGTGACTTGTGGGGGAGGTTCCTAACTTTTAGCACTTATGGTGCCTAGAAACCTACATGGTGCCTAAAA
Source organism: Crinia signifera (assembly GCF_055691185.1). Classification (NCBI taxonomy): domain Eukaryota; kingdom Metazoa; phylum Chordata; class Amphibia; order Anura; family Myobatrachidae; genus Crinia; species Crinia signifera. Next base: position 39,406,402 of record NC_139226.1, on the reverse strand, counting down.
AAAAATCTCATAAAAAGGAGGCTCCAAAATCAAGTAGGTGCTCCTTCTATTATGAAGCCTGTGGTTTGGTCAACGTGCACACTAGGGCCACATATAGGATATTTTTGAAAACAAAAGAATTGGGGGAATCAATTTTTAGTCACATTTCTCTAGTAAAATCTACTGTATTCGTTAGAAAAATGTATTAAAATTGAAACTCTGCAAAAAAAAAGAAATTTTGAAATTTCACCTACACTTTGTTTTAATTCCTGTGAAACACCTAAAGGGTTAACAAACTTCCAAAATGCTGTTTTGAATACTGTGAGGGGTGCAGTTTTTGAAATGGCATCATTTATGGGGGTGTCTCACATACAAGTCCCTCAAAGTCACATCAGAACTGAACTGGTCCCTAAAAAAATCAGTGTTTGAAATTTTCATGAAAATTTGAGAATTTGCTATTCATATTGTAAGCCTCCTAGTGTCCAAAAAAATTAAAAGGAAGTTGAAATAATGATGGAAACATAAAGTAGACATATGGTCTATGTTAGTTATTAACTATTTTGAGTGGTATGATTATTTGTCTCACAAGCAGAAAATTTAACATTTTGCAAATTGCTAAATTTTCCATTTTTTCACGATATTTTGGTATTTTTCACAAAAAAACACAGACTGTATCGACGAAAATTTACCACTAACTTGAAGTACAATGTGTCACGAGAAAACAATCTCAAAATCACTGGGATAAGTAAAAGCAAAAAAAAGTTATCCCCACTTAAGTGAGACATGTCAGATTTGAAAAAAAGGGCTCTGTCATGAAGGCACAAACTGGCTCTGTCATGAAGGGGTTAAGGTATGCGATGGGATGCGATGGGGCCCGATTTTCAGGTCGTAAGACTCGCACTGTACAATTTTAATATCGAGTCGCATCGCATGCCATTACAATGCCATGTGATGCGATCAGACCCGATTTTTTATTGTACAGGCACCCTGATGGGTGATTACTATGTTAAATGCACCCCTATTGTTAACGCCACCCCCACTATCAACGCCATCCCGAAGCTGGCGAGCCCGAGAGGGGCGGCGTTACGCATCCTGCGACCTTTTCATACCCCCACTATCCACGTCGGCGTGGAGTTGATTTTATATAGTCCAAGCCCGAAGCGTGGCGAGCGGACGCGGAATACATGTGAAGTAATCCGCGTCCGCTCTCCATGCTTCGGGCTCGGTGGCTCGCCACACTATATAAAATCAACTCCACGCCGACGTGGATAGTGGGGGTATGAAAAGGTGGAAGGACGCGTAACACCGCCCCTCACGGGCTCGCCACGATTCGGGTTGGCATTGATAGTGGGGGTGGCGTTAACAATGGTGGTGCATTTAACATAGTAATCACCCATCAGGGTGCCTGTACAATTCAAAATCGGGTCTGATCGCATCGCATGCAATCGATACAATGGCATAAGATGAAAATCGTGGGTGCCGTGCTAGGAAACAAGTACCGTTAATTTTATAAAGTGCCACAAATTTTATAAAGTCCGCTCGCCACGCTTCGGATTCGGTGGCTCACCACACTTTATAAAATTAACTCCATGCCCACGTGGATAATGGGGGTATGACGTGGATAGTGGGGATATGATTGTGTTAGTGGGTGTTGTGTGTGTAGTGCATTATACTTACTTCAATGATGTCCCCGGCGCCAGCGTTCCCCTCCTCCAGCACTCGGCTCCATGCAATCGCGTTCGCCATGACAGTCCCCCGGTGAAAGCAATGTACGCAATTAGCATAGTGCTGCTGGGGGAGCAGGGAAACCATGTGATGCTCCCCCAGCGGCAGTACACTGAATTACATACATTGCTGCCGCACCAGGACGCTTCTCCTCTGCCCGACGCTGAAGCCCCGCCGCCCGCCCTTAGTTCAGGCTGCCGAGATCTCCCCCTCTGATGAAGCTCCGGCCACCGGGCTCTCCCCTCTCCTGCCGATGAAGCTCCGCCGCCCGCCCTTCAGCCCGCCGACTTATTAGCAGGGCGCCCGGCAATGGCTACGCTGACAACGTACCCTAAAGTACGTTGTCAACGTAGTGTAGCCAGGCACCCTGCTAATACAGAAGTACCTCATTGATGGTTCATGGCCGATGTCGAATACTTTAGCCATCGATGGGGGAGAACCAGATGGTTTCCCTTTATCGATGGAACAGCAAAATTATGTTTTGATTTTTTTTTTCAAAGTGTCGGGACACGGAGCAAAGCCCCACCCCCATGTTTTGATTGGCCCGGCCCACAGGCCAATCAATCAAACACAATGGATGACTATCGATGGACATCCATTGCATAGTTTAGCACTATCAAATCGATGGCCAGTTGGCGAATTGCTGTCGATGGCAATGGCAAAGATGGCCATTCCTAATCACCATTGATGGCGACTGCACTGATGGCCATCCCTATGTATACTGGTCTCTGTAATGTATACTGGTGACTAGACTGGTCACTATAATGAATAGTGGTCATTAGAATGGTCCTTGTAATGTATATTGGTCACTAGACTGGTCCCTGCATTGTATACTGGACACCGTATATGCTCTCTGTGCAGTGATCCAGGGAAGAGGGGGCTGCTCTCCTCTGTACCGCATAGTGCAGAGAACAGTCCCCGATGCGCTGTGCAGTACAATGGGCGCAGAGAGCAGTCTCAGGGGTGTCCCCGGCTACCAGCAGTCACATTTGATCCCTCTCCCGCCATACTGCCGGTATGTGCGGCGCTGCGGCTCATAAATCACCGCAGGATGCAGCATAATCACGCACCGCATTCCCTGTTACATTATGCACCGGCCATAGGCGTGCTATCCCCGCAGTGAGTGAGCGTACAGGCGTGAGTCACGCACCGCGTGGAGCCGCCACAGTGGCGGACACATTTTGGGCGCGATGCTCCCGCGCCAGCCTCGTCATACAGGTCGCCGCCATTTTAGCGGATCCAAAACGCCGCGCACTGACACCTAAACCCGCCCCCCTGGGCGAGGCCTGGTCAGATACGTCCAATCCAACACAGAAAGGGCGTGATCTAAAACCCCGCCCCCTCCATAGCAGCCCGCGAGTTGGGCGGGGCGGACGCCGGCGATGGGCTGGGCCTGGCAGACGCTATATATATAGCTGGGCCTCACCGCATGTCGCAGTTCTCTCTCTCGGGAAGCCGTCCTTCATCTTTCGGCTCCTTGTGTGGCGTGTAAGGGAGGCTCGGTGCGGACAGCATGGCGGAGGCCGGCAGCAACTGCAATATGGAGGTAACGCGAGGCGGGGAATGGCGGGCGCTTTCATTCATTCGGGGGGCCGGTGTGGGCGGGTGGCAGGAAGCAGGGCCTTCCCACGGTGCCGCATTCAGGGCGGCGTGCTCACTGCTACTAGGCCGACCGCGTGTAGCCCGCGCCGGTCCCTAATAATCATAATGATAATACTAATGATGGTGGTGGGCCCTCGCCCCCCGTACCGGTAACCCCCGGCTCTCCGCGCGGCAAGCCCCGCCCCCATGCCGGAAACACAAAGGCGGCCTTGTGCGGCCCCACGTGTGCCCGGCCGGCTTCTGCGCTGGCCCCTTTGTGTGCCCTGCCCCTACCACCAGAGCCGGGGCTCTCATCCCTCCACACCCACATGGGGTATAACTATGTTGTGTATAGAGCCTACTGCCCCATTACACCGGCCTGGCGCTCTTAACCTCACACGGGCTATAGATTCCTACAGTATTTATGCCCCACTTGCCTGGCGCGTCTTCCTCTAACATGGGGTATACCGGTGCAGTGTGTATAGATCCAGCAGTATTGCTTTACCCCCTAGCCTGGTGCTCCTACAGTACATCTCACATGGGGTATACTGGTGCAGTGGTATATAGATCCTGTTAATTCCAAGGTTCTCTTGCTCACCCTATAGTCTTGGTATATTATAGCTCCCATGGGGTATATTAGCACAGTGTAGTTCCTAAAGATGACATTGTTGCTACACCAATGACCCAGACTTGTAATTCTACCCCTCACATGGGGCGTACTGTGTATAAATCCTGCTAAATGCCAGCGTTGATACCCCCATAACTTGGGGCTTGTACATGGGCTATACTGACCTAATGCTATAGCTTTGCTGAACTGAATCCGTACCCCAGCATGGGGCTCTTAATTCTAAAATGGGATCTAATGGCTAATTGTCTACTGATTTGTTGCCCGGTTGAGTCAGGTCGGTTGCCCTCATAACCTGGTTGATGTATCCCACACATCAATGTGTTGGCAGCTCCTATACCCTAGTATTTACCCATGTGTAAGTGTTCTCATTGTTCATCGTTCCTTCTCCATCAGCTACCTGCTGCAGGACATGAGGCTAACCTAGTGTCTCTCCTTGTTACTTTCTCCTAGAACTTTGTAGCCAAGTTGGCCAATGGAATGCGCCTGCGGACTGCAGTCGAAGATGTAAATATCCTTTGTGCATGGCAGCTTATACTTTGGCCAACTTGGCTATGAAAGTGTTATCTAGTCAGTGTTTCCATTGTAGGAGGTGGGGGTGGTCATACAATTGTGACCTGTGGTAGTGAATGTAATGGAAATCTGAATCAGTCATGGTGATGACTTTCCCTCCCTCTGATGGGAGCTTACTTTGGCCAGTGTAACCCAGACAGCTTCAATTAAGTGTCAGCCATTAGCATTGTGCATCAGCTCATTATGGCACGCTCTCACCTCCATAGGTTGCTTGTAGGTATTCATGGCTGGTGTAGTTAATTGAATCTGCTCTGGAGGACAAAACCTCAGGTGCGATTTGCTGTTTCCAAACAAATTGTTTAATTGCTTGGTCTGTATACCCAAATTGTGTGTTGTACAGCAACCAGAAAATCAGATGTGGTGCTGTGCATTTTTATTAAGGTCAGAAGGTGGTTTATAAAACGTTTGTGTAAACTATCAATTTTGTGTGGTCCAGGATGAAGGGCATTTGTTGCAACCATTGGCAAGATTTCCAGCTCTCCTATTGTCTACCTGTCATGAGGTGGTAGCTGTGTTAGATACCTGTGATGTAGGGATGGTGTCGGGGCTCACTATTGAGTCTGTTTTGTATTACTTTGACCATACCCCTTTCCGTGTTGTAGGGAAGATTTGTGCAGAGCACTTCTAGTGCCTGTATTGGCACATGCCACGTAAGATGGAATATAATTGTGTTGACTTACTAGTTGGCATGTAGCTTTAAGGCACAATTACTGTGAAACTGTACTCTAGTCACAAAGTTATGGTCTTCCTTCGGTACTTGGCCTGGATGCAAGGTATCAAGTCTGTCCTATTAGTACGGAGTATCGTGCACAGCCTGTGCCTATCGTGCACAAATGGGTTGATAGAATAACTGGTGGCATCTTGCTGGCCTTGTGTCACAGTTGAGTTATATACACTATCTCTTGTCTAGGTTTCCTGTACTCAACCAGAAAGCACTATAAAACCTACAGCAGAAGAAATGACATCTAAAGATTACTACTTTGACTCGTACGCCCACTTTGGTATCCATGAGGTACGTATAGTCTTATATTTTTATTTTGTGTTCTCGACTTGAGCTTTGTTTGCCAAACTAACCCTCAACTTTTCTTGCAGGAGATGTTGAAGGATGAAGTTCGGACGTTGACTTACCGTAACTCCATGTTTCACAATAGACATTTGTTTAAGGACAAGGTGGTCTTGGATGTTGGCAGTGGAACTGGAATCCTCTGCATGTTTGCAGCCAAGGCGGGGGCAAAGAAGGTCATTGGGGTAAGAACAGGTTCTTGTATGGTAGCTGGCTGTTTAGTGGTAGGCCTTCATTGGATTAGGGGAGCCTACATTTTAGCTCTTAAATGTTGAAGTAACTTTATTTAAAACTCTAATTAGTTCTGTTATCTTAGGGTAGTGTCTAGATCCCTTTCAGTTTTGACAATTTTCCCATCATGCCCTGGGTCCATGTATACCTGGAGGGGGCATATAAATCTGTGGCAAGCCACTGTGCCCAAAGCGAGCATACAATGCCGCTAAAATAAAACAAAATAACCTACACCTACGTGAATTACAGATAAAATAAAAAATGTTTTGAGGGCATCTAACAATTTCCGCCCTCACTGAACATCACATCCTGTAATCAAAACTGAAGGGGATCTGGTCTCTACTGTTATCTTAGTTCTAACACCTTGACTGGTGGGTTTTCCTGCGGCTCCCCAGGGGCTGCAGCTGTTTGCAGCCTGCTGGGAAAGTTAGGGGCCTTCTGGGTGCTTGTGTTTTCGAACACTAACTCTTGAGCACTCGAGCGGCCCCTGATTAAAGGGGGTTTTAGTTGACACCGTTTATATATTGCTGGCAAGTTCTCGTTTCTTTTTATTTGGGTGTATAATAAAATTGCACTTTTATTACTCTTTTAGATTGAGTGCTCAAGTATCTCTGATTACGCCATCAAGATCGTGAAGGCTAACAAACTGGATCATGGTATGTTTATGTATGACTGCTGGCATACAAAGTGTCAAACTTACAGGCACATCCATCCTCATTGTGCCAAATAGTCCCATGCTACAAATGTTGCTACTTGGGTTAAATACTAATCTCAAGTAACAGGTCAACGGTCTGAGACTAAACTTTTTTTAATACATGGCGCTAAAACCATGCCAGAGCTCTTCTCTGGGTGATGGGAAAGGGATCAAGTGTATGTATGAGGATTGACCTGGTGATATGACCTGCTTGAAGCAAATGCTTTGAAAGCTAGTCTGCTACCCTGTAATTGCCTCTGTTTGTTCATGAACAGATGGCATTGTTTGAGACGCACTAATGGACCCTAGACATCCATAGATGAGCACGATGCAACATGATACTAACCATTTATGTGCTTTTCTCTACAGTTGTAACTATCATCAAGGGAAAGGTAGAGGAAGTGGAACTGCCAGTAGAGAAAGTGGACATAATCATCAGTGAATGGATGGGATATTGTCTGTTCTATGAATCCATGCTGAACACCGTTATCTATGCACGAGACAAATGGCTGGTAAGGTTTAGTATGTGACAAATGGCTGCTACAGATATGTCAAAGGCTGTTAGTTGCCCAGATTCAGTGTTTGTGGGTTCCCAGAAAGCCTCACTGCAGAACAAATGGTATTCTGCTCCAGTTTCTGGCTACCATCACATATGTCAGATCTACATGCAGGGCCAGATGTTAGTGAGGACCGTGCTGCTTGGCCATCACTGTCTGGCAAGTGTATGCACTGGCTGGTTATACATTGTATAGTTTGTACCCAGATTGAGGACAAGTAGTACTGACAGGAGTTGGACCAGCTTTAGCTGAAGAGGGGATGTCAGTTTGGACATGCTGGAGCCATCAAGGTGGAGTGTAGAACAGGAACACTAACTGTAGCAGAAATGCAGATCAAAGGCCAGGGCAGGACTTGGGTGGAGGTGGGAACTACAACATGTATATACTGGGCAGCTAGGAAAAGACTGAATAAATGACATGTATTCTGCACCTCAGAGTCAGCATGTGGCACCAAGGTAGCAAAAGCAGCTTCAAGTGAGTAGGCAGTTGCCGCGGTCAGGCAAGTAGCAGGAGGAACACACCAGGCAGTGTCAGCAACTGACGAAAAAAACTCTAGTTTTAAATGGAGATCCACCCAACAGTCTCCAAGACGGGTCCTCTATGAGAACAGGCCTAAGCTGGAGGCTGCCTGTGTCAGACACTGGTACATCTATGAAGATGGGAACATCCTGTGTAGAATTGAATGCCCATCTTAGTTAAGGCCCCCATACACTAGGGTGACTTGTCCTGAGGACAAGTCGCCCCTGAGCTTCCCCGGCAGCTCCCCGGGGGAGCTTGATGATAAGATTGGCACTTGATGTGCCATTTTTTACATGTAATAAATAGTCTTGATTTATCACATGTAAACCCGGGGAGCAGGGGGGCTGCTAAGGCAGCGTGCAGGGGATGCTGCGGGGGACAGTGACAGAGCCGGGCAGGGGGAGGCGGGAGCTGTCAGTGCTGGAAAAAAAGCCCATACAATGAATGGGCAGCCTGTGATTGGCTGAGTGCTCTCTCAGCCAATTGCTGACTGGGTGAGCGCTCACCCAATCACAGGCTGCCCATTCATTGTATGGGCTTTTTTTTTCCAACGCTGACAGCTTTTCCTTCCCGGCTCTGTTACTGCCATCCCCCCCGCATTGACGGCTCCCTGCGGAGGTAGTGCAGGCGTCGCAGAGCAGAGACCGTCGGCGCGAGAGTAGGAAGAAATCTTATTCAATATACTGGGTGGCCGCTGATTGGCTGAGCTCTCAGCCAATCAGTGGCCGCCTGGTCTTTTGAATAGGATTTCTTCCTATTCTCCTGCCGCGACGCCTGCGGTCCCCGCCTGCACTACCTCCGCCGGGAGCCGTCAATGCGGGGGGGGGCGCTGCTAGTAAAGACAGGGGGGCTGTATATAAAGATATATCTCATCTGAACATTGTGGGTGCTAAAAAGCACCCATGATGGCTCAGATTCCGATATATCTTATGTTCTGTAGGTCCGACGCCGTGATCCGATGCGCGCGGGACCGTGCATCGGATGTCAAACACATGCAATTTTGGGCCGATTTCACCCAATTTATTGGCCCAAAGGGATGAAATCGGCCGAAAATCGCATAGTGTATGGGGGCCTTAAGTTTACCCCTGAGGGTTACTGTTGGCTGAGGTGCACCTGGTCAGTGAAATGAAGCCTCCTGTAGGACTAAGCACTGGATCCCTCCATTGCCTATATCATGTATAAATGTACAGTAGGATGTGTTTGCAGTCACTGGGATCTGTGGAGACAACCTGCTGACCAGTAACATACAGCCTATGCCAGACCTGGAGAGAATGGTGCCCATATGGATGACATAAATTATTGCTTTCTTCTAAAACACTCCTGCTTTTTTGTTTTGCAGACACCTGATGGCCTTATATTTCCAGACCGTGCAACTCTCTATGTGACTGCTATTGAAGATAGACAGTACAAAGACTATAAGATTCACTGTAAGTACGAATGTTAGTATCATGGATGGATTATTTATGAAAAAGTTAGGCTTTGCATGTCAGGGGCAGGTACAGCTAATCTGATGCCTCCATAATATCTAAATTTATGCTGATTAACTAAGCGTTTAGGCCAAATGTATAAAGATTCAAAAGCGATTCAAAAGCGATAGTCAGCCAATCAGCTCCTCCTTGCTGTTACAGGCTGGGTTGGAAAAATGACAGGTAGGTGCTGATTGGTAGGGTTATCACTTTTTTTGAAGCTTGATGAATCTGGCTTTTTGTCTACTGTGACTATAGTAATTGGCACTTATTATCACTAGCCCTTTAACTGCAAGATAACCTACCATTTATTAGTACACCAGCCTATGATTGGCCTGCAGTTCAGTATCCATGTTGGATCCCTTAATGGGAGCCAATTATGCATTATAAATTGCAGTGGAATGTAGCCATCCTAAGCTAACAAAACAAAGGTACCACTAATGGCTATTGTGCAGAACACTGCAGAAAGGGCTTCTGGGTGTCTGCAGCATTAAGTGGTTATTGGAAAACCGGTGGCAATAAACTTCCATCAAATCTAGAACATCAGTGGCTGCCCACCATTCAATCTTTATTTTATACATAACATGGTCCCCTCTGAAGGCACAGGGCATTGCACACAACTGATTTAGGCCCTTTGTGTACTAACATTGCTATATTTTCAGGGTGGGAGAATGTCTATGGATTCGATATGTCATGCATCAAGGATGTAGCCATCAAAGAACCCCTTGTAGATGTCGTTGATCCAAAGCAACTGGTCTCCAACTCCTGTCTCATCAAGGTACATAACTTGCATGTACTCGTCTGTACCGCATTGCATCATACAACTAGTCTCATGGCTGTAATCTGGCATGTCACTGTCTTGTCACTCATAACATGGTTTATGTTAAAGTACTAGCCTGCGGATTCTTTATTCCTATAGAATGTTCATTTGCAAAGGTATGACTCAACAATTGCCCTCCAGCTGTTGTGAAACAAAGTCCCATTCTGCTTTGCTATTAGGGAATTCTGTAACTATGGCAAGGCATGCTGGGATATGTAGTTCCACAACAGCTGGAGGGCCAGAGTTTGGACATGCCGCTTTCTGTCAGTCTGCATTGGCACTGGTAAAAGTGTAAAATGGCTTTGGAATAGTGGGTTTGGTGGTTCACGGTGCCTCCCGGCAAGTGCACCTCAGCAGGCGCAGACAGACGGAGAAGAGGTGGGTGGAAGAGAAGAGTGGGCGGTGGTGAGTGGTGACGGTGTGGCCTGCGCAGCGTGACCTCTACGGTCACGCTATGCAGGCTGCACGCCGGGGTCAGGATTCCCGAACAGCCGGGCAGCGTCTGAGCACCCACTCATTAGACTGCGCATTGGATTCTCCAATCCCGTGATTGAAATACCGGACTTTTTAGGCCAATCCCAGGATTGGCCTACCTAATCATGAGGTTCAGATGTGTTTGGGAATCATCTCTTCCTGCTTCCATACAACCCTGTTTGTATGTGTTTAGATGCAGAAGTGTGTAACTACTTTGCCACTTGTTGCTTAATGCAAAATCAGAACCTTGAATTGACAAATGTGTTTCCCTCCATAGGAAGTGGACATCTATACGGTTAAGGTTGATGACCTAAGCTTTACCTCTCCATTCTGCCTCCAAGTGAAGAGAAACGACTATATACATGCCCTAGTTGCTTATTTCAACATAGAGTTTACACGCTGCCACAAGCGGACCGGCTTCTCAACAAGTAAGCGGCTGTCTCTGCCTGGGACCACTTGGCAAATGGTTCAGCATCACGCTGTAATCTGCCTCCTGTGGGCAGTCACCATTCTACAATGTGGCGGTCTAGTCTGTGTATAACCAGAACCTACCTGTCTCTTAATGTGGTTTCTTATTCCCCTGCTAGGTCCAGAGTCTCCCTACACTCACTGGAAGCAAACCGTCTTCTACATGGAAGATTATCTGACTGTTAAAACTGGCGAGGAGATCTTCGGAACGATAGGCATGAAACCAAACGCCAAGAATAATGTAAGTTGCCATTTGAGAAGCCCGCGCATGCAGCGCGCAAGTCTATGACCGCGAGCCTAACTTATTCTCCTTACATTCTATAGCGTGACTTGGATTTTACCGTTGACATCGACTTCAAAGGTCAGCTCTGCGAGTTGTCCTGTTCCACAGACTACAGAATGCGCTGAGATGAAGAGCACTTGACCAGCCTGAAGAAAACAATGCATCATTTATACATTTAGCTGTGTGTTTTTATTTACATATAGCATACATTTTAACCCCTGCTGCTATCCTTGGAGTGGGGGGGTGGATATTTTTTAGAGCCCCCTCCCTGGCCCGTCTTCAGTTCAGCATCATGGCTGCACTAATGACTTGGTCTTCACCTCCATAGTGGCCACATGGCTGGAGGCAGTCATTCCGCTGGATTAATCTGTAAATGATCCTGTGTGGACTTTAACAAGAGCTCCTCGGTTATGCCATGCTAGCAGTGGTGGGTCACACCACCGATACTCAAACTGCTCCTGTTATGCTTCAGGATCATTTTGTAACGGGTCATCTCCCCTCCCCCCACCTCAAATTAGTATCCCAATTACTTCCTATTGCACAGTCCGTCACAGCTACAGAGATACCCTGGCATGAACTGTATTGGATTTCAGTATTTTCCCTGGTCTCTGGAGTGGGAGTTTCCACATAAGTGCTGCAGGGGTAGTAGAGTGCATGGCCTGGCTTTAACAAAAAAATCTCACCCTGGTTGTTCTCATGGACTTTTTTAAAAATTGGTCACTCCTAGTTGCAAGTGAAATTAAATTTACTCAGTGGGTACACTACAGTCAGTTCAGGTGGAGGAACAGGGTTACAGCTCTGCCATTTTTGTACTGTTTTGTAAGTCCCTTTTCCAAACTCAACATGGAAAAGATTCTTTTTTTCTGTTTCTTTGATTTACAGATTGCTCGAAGGCTGCCCATTGTGACTTGTTTCATAAGTTATAGTTTTTATATGGTTACATTCATAATTAAAAAGTGAACTGTGGATTAGTATCGTCTAACTGCATTTTGTGTCTTACAAAGAAAGTGGCCTCAACTTTACTAAGTGCAAGTGGACCACTCAACTGGTTATTTACGGAAACAGTTACTTCACTATTTAAATAGGATCCTTAAATCTGCAGGCTTTAGTACACAGGTTCTCAAACTGTCCTCAGGACCCCACACAGTGCATGTTTTGCAGGTGGTCTCATAGAATCGCAAGTGAGAGAATTGGCTCCACCTCTGGAACTTTTTAAATGTGTCAATGAGTAATGACTGCACCTGCTGGGTGACCTGGAAAACATGGAACTGTTTGAGAACCCCTGTACATTATACTGGATCCATCTAAAAGATCTAAATACATTTTTGCAGATACTTTTGGAACTTTATACCATAAAAATTTAGTTGTTTTCTATAGTAAAATCAATGTATCCAGCTAGAACAGGCTACTTGAGGAAATTTAGTACTGCATTAAAAGTAGACGGAAGCAAATGTTGGGTGTTTCTGGTGATAACCAGTCACTGCTGCATTGTGCACCGTACACACTGCAACTTCAGAAATAATCCCCAGGTGTATGGGATCACTTTGCTGTAACCAACCCTGGGGTGATCACTTATCAGAGGAGAATGCTCCTGCGATAAGAGGCTTCCCCCTGGTGTTTCCCTGCCTCTTCCCCCAGCAGTGTCATGTTCATCAGTGACCATCTCTGGTTGCTGATAACGTGATACTGAGCAATAAATTACTGTGTACATGGCATTGAATCAACCAGTGGCATGGCTTCAGTAACTTTCTGCAGCTGCAGAAGAGTATCTCCTGTACCCAGGCAATGAGGGAGGTGGAGCCTAGCTGCTGGAGGTAGATTTATTTCCAGCACTCACCAGTGGGGAAGCTGACATGGTAGTCCAGCCCATTTTGTGCTAACACTGATGGTACAATGGAAACTAGGTGCTACATCACTGAAGCTGTACAAACACAAGGCAATTGTAGGTCTTTAACACCCCCCCCCCCCCCCCCCCCCCCATTACTGGTTGTGTGGTTTCAGTCTGGTCCTTTTACACACTGTCTATTGTGGACCATGGTTCAACATATCTGTCCACTAATGGAACTCCTATTGCCGTTATACCATGTGTCCAGTAATGCATAGTATGGTTACAGTATATGGAGAAGGCTATGTACTAAGCTTTGGTTGGTATATTATCTCTAATTGGCTGTCAATGCTTAGTACAGAGCAGTACTCACTCCACCAATGAGGTTTCATGTATAGCCAAGGCTCAGCACGGATGGGTCTATCACATTGACTGAGGTACCAATTAAGCCATCTGTGGGCAAGCATGGCTATACTTTAGTTTAACCAAAGCATTTGGGGCTGCCTTGAGCCATGGCTTAACTAATATGCTGACCACCCCCCTTTTTTTTTTTTTTTTTTTACTGCTTGGCATAATGCTGCCACACCAGTCTGCCGTGACTGCTCTCCCAGCTCCTGCTTATGAAAAGTGACACTAAGAAAATGGCTGCCCCCATACAGCAGACAGTTTTTAAGGAAAAACTGTCTGCAGTATGGGGGCAGCTATTTGCTAAATGTCACTTAATTAGCAGGAGCTGGGACTGATGCGTCATGCTGAGCGGTAAGGGGAGGGAGAAAATAGAGCTGGGAGAGCAGGTCCTGGGCAGATGGCAGCGGGTACTAGAGATGCGTTACCTGAGTGTTCTTTATTTAAATTGTGGAGATATTGTGCAAGTGGGTGGGGTATAGCATGCTGTCAGATGTCTGAATCCCGACTGCCAGGACTCTTGACAGTGGAGCGAGTGCAGTGAAACCCTTTGGGCTTGTCGCCTATTCTCCTTCTATGGACTCCTCACAGACACTCACTGGTGTAATGACCGTCGAGAGGTCATCTGGCACCCTGTGAAAGTAGGATGTATGTAAATCTGAGCATCTGCCGGTATGTACAGATGGATCGGACAAGGCGTTCTACACATGCTGGTGGTACTGACATGCCAAATAGGTGCTGTCAATAGCAGGCGGCTCGTGGCTCAGCTGTAAGATGTGTGGTTATATCTTTAAATCAGGTGTTAGCTGTTAAATCGAATGGCAGATATATATCGGCCAGTGCAGTCTGTGGTGTGTTGGGTATGAAAGAGGGTTTAGCTGGTTATGGTATAGATCGGTGATTGCCAACCTGTCGCATGCGAGCTACTGGTAGCTCGCCTGAGTGATCCGAGTGATGTGATGCTAAAGGAGGAATGATGATGTGGTGGAGTGATGTGGGGGGGGGGGGTGGAGATGTGTGGTGCTGCTGCAGGCCATTTGTAATGACATCCACAAGGAAAGGCAGGGCTGACGCAGGTCCAGTGTAAATGATCCAACCCAGGTCGAATTGCTGTGTAATACCACTTTTACACCAAAAATGATGGGTTGCACCCGGGTTTTTGATCCTCGCTTCAAGACGGATGAAACCCAGCGTTTGCTCCCTTTTACACCGCCGCGCAGATCGCTAGGACCCGGACCACTGCACTGTGGGGGGCAAGCCCAGTACTAAGGTAATCTGCACCCTCCAGCCCTCGTCCGGGAGGTGAATGGATGCGGTACAAAGGCATCCATTCACCTCCGCGGCTGCTGTCTGCACAGTGTAGCAGACAGCAGTGGAGGCTGTTTGCCCCCCTGCCCAACATGTGGATGCTGCGGTCCGCAGGTTGGACGTCCCCCCATTCATTTAAACGGGAGCTGGGTCGGATGACCCGGCACACCGTGTTCTACCCAGGTCAGGACCTGGTTAAAAGTCCTGTGTAAAGGGACACAGCGTGATCCATTTACACTGCCGCTGACCCGGGATTTTGCGGCAGTATTAATGGGGTATGAAGCAGGGTCCGGCCTGGAAACACCGACCAGGGTTTTTGGTGTAAAAGGACTACACAACAAGACAAAGTATTTATTTGGGTGCACTGAAAGTCAGAAGATGATCCATAAAATATAACTTTTAATGAAATTGGTGAAATATTATTAAAATGTAGTAAATAAAGAACAGAAAATTTACGGTGTGCGGCATAGTGTGTATGGGGCATTACAGTGTGCGGCATATTGTGCAGGGGTATTACGGTGTGCAGCATAGTGTGCAGGGGCATTACAGTGTGCGGAATAGTGTGTGCAGGGGCATTACAGTGTGCGGCATAGTGTGCAGGGGCATTAGTGTGCGGCATAGTGTGCAGGGGCATTACAGTGTGGCATAGTGTGTATGGGGCATTATGGTGTGCGGCATAGTGTGTATGGGGCATTACGGTGTGCGGCATAGTGTGTATCGGGCATTACGGTGTGCGGCATATTGTGCCGGGGCATTACGGTGTAGGGCATAATGTGTATGGGGCATTACGGTGTGCGGCATATTGTGCAGGGGCATTACGGTGTACGGCATAATGTGTATGGGGCATTAAAGTGTGCGGCATATTGTGCAGGGGCATTACAGTGTAGGGCATAATGTGTATTGGGCATTACAGTGTGTGGCATATTGTGCAGGGGCATTACAGTGTAGGGCATAATGTGTATTGGGCATTACAGTGTGTGGCATATTGTGCAGGGGCATTACAGTGTAGGGCATAATGTGTATTGGGCATTACAGTGTGTGGCATATTGTGCAGGGGCATTACAGTGTAGGGCATAATGTGTATTGGGCATTACAGTGTGCGGCATATTGTGCAGGGGCATTACGGGGTACGGCATAGTATCGGGGACAAATTTTAGTAGCTCTTCAGGAGGTTTTTTTTGTCTTGAGTAACTCACGCTCGATTAAGGTTGGAGACCACTGGTATAAACAATGTCTAGGTCGACACCTAAGAATGGTTGACACCACTAGTTTTTTTACATTTATGTGTGTCTATGTCAACATGGACTCTAAGTGTACCTCTGCGCTTGGCACACTATCATCTAATTCTGTGCCCACTTGGATGGTAAAGTATGAACCCATTCAGTTTAAAAATAACATGAATATTCATAGGGACTTAATACGGTTGTGTGTGGCAAGATGGAGCAGTCGGTGTCAGCGTGTCCCTAAACCAGCTTGGAGGGGGAATGGGAGCTGAGAGATTGTATGGTCTTATTAAGAGTTCCGACGTGTATGTTTGTTCTCCCGGAATGGAAGCTATTGCTGCGTGCTTAAATGATAAAGGCAAGATTCCAGCAGAGAGGGAACGTACAGATTTTATTTAAGGTTGGGAGAAACGCAGGAGATGGGGTGCAACTGATTCGTGATGGTATAGGATCAAAGGGTATATAGTGTAGTTGGAAGATAAGAGATTAGATACTGTACTTGTCTTGGTGGGATCCTATGTGAGGAAGTCATTGGGAGTAATAGATTTACCCTTATAACCTACTTTCTACGAGAGGTTTTATATATTTACCATTGTAGAATGCTGCGGCAGATGTGGTTAGCTGGCACTAAATGGGAAGTTGCTGGAAAGTAATGAGAATATATAACCGAGGGTTTAACCGTTTAATAGCCGAGAGCTTGCAGGTGAATATACATTGAACATACGTGTTCACTGCCACAATGTACAAGCTTCCATAGCCCTTAAATGTATCTTAAGGTCCATACACACTAGGTGATTTTGCCCAGCGTGTATGGACTGATCGTCGTGATCACTGGGGGGAAATCCACTCAGTGTGTATGCCCAGCTCTGTCAGCAGGGGGGGCGGACGGCTTTCCATAGCGCAGCACCATGGAAAGCCGTCCACAAAGCCGCTCGTCTGCTGGTAATACCAGCAGATGAGCGGCGGCTGGCAGCGATGATGCGGGATCGTGCATCAGTGCTCACCGCTGCACTGTACACACTGGGCGGCTTTCATGCTGAAAGCCAATCAGACAGGAAAACTGAGCGTCTTTCTCATTTCACAGTGTGTATGGGCCTTTAAGCTGGGTATACATTATACCAGTGGCTCCCAAACTTTTTGGAGCCATGGCACCCTAGAGTATCAGATTATTTTTTTTGCAGCATCCATAGGCCAAAAATCTCTTATGGAGAAATGTAAAACAACATATAAAATGTAAGTATGCTGTGCTTATATGTCATTCTCAGGATCAGTTATGTGGTGTGGGACAGGATTCATTTTATGATTGGAAACCGCACGCCCGGGTTTTGCCTAATATTTTGACCATAAATAATTTGAATTAGTTCTGGACCACTAACCCAGAGCACCCCTGCAAGTATTCCTAAGCGCCCCAGGGTGCCACAGAACACAGTTTAGGAACCTCTGCACTATACAATTTTCATTAACGATATGCATAACATTGTTAATATTATCGTGCTTAGCGTTCAGTGTGTACCCACTATATCGCTAACTATCAGCACTCATTAACGATATCAGTGATGCTGTGAGTTTGAACAACCCGCAGGTAAACACTGGACGATCTGGTTTAGTGATGTTGCCGGGACCCAGGCGATATCGTCAGATTGGACTGCATGTTCAGATGATCGGGGTTATAGTATAGTTATATGATACAGTGGAGAAAATTTGACAAAATGCAAGATGATATTATTAACAATATCGAACACACTGGGCGTCAGCACCTGGCCCAAATTTTGCCATCTGCAGCCAGAATAAAAGTCAATTCTACACTGACTTTTATAAGCGATGGGGGGGAAATTATTTGATGGTGAGCGACCACTGAGCGATTGTTCTCCCTTTTGGTCGCATGCGAGTGGAAGTGTATGCGAATGCAACAACATCAAAGTTCATTTCTTGAATGGTTGATGGATAAGCAAAGCTACTATGTAGACTAAAATGTGATCTTAGGTTTTTTTTTTCAGGTATCTCCAAAGCCGCAGCTGGGCAAACTATACAGTACCTCCCAGCAGACTCCTCGCCTCCCAGCAACCCCCTCATCAGTGGGAGGCTACAATTTTTTTTTTTTTTTAGGTACTTGTGTATTTGCAGGGCGCCCAATTTACATACGTATGGCACCGTAGTAAAATCGCATTGCATGCAATATCGAATGCGATGCGGTTTTCCTTCGTTAATTTTTAGTGCACCCCTGCCTGCAGATCGCATCGCCACACTTCGGGCTCGGTGGCTCGCTGTGCCTGCCACACTTTATAAAATCAACTCCACACCAACGTGAATAGTGGGGGTATGAAAAGGTCGGGAGGACGCGTAACCGCATCCCCTCGTGGGGCTCGCTGCAGGGTGATGTGGATTGTGGGGGTGTGCTAAATCCCATTGCATATCATAGACATGTACCCTGGGGGTGTTGTGCTAAATCGCATCGCACGCAAAATCGAATGCGATTTTGCATGCGATGCGATCCGCGGCCAGGGTGCAGTGAATAAACTAACTAGTAAGATCGCATCGCACGGCACTAAAAAATTCCATGCAATGCGATTTCACTACGCAGAATAGCCCACTAAGCAAATAGCTTAGTGGGCACCCTGCAAATACACAAGTACCCACTTATCCAAAACGGGGCATAAGGGAGTGCAAGATTGAATTCCCCCATGAGTTAAGTAAAGCATCCTCCCACAATACTCAATGTTTAAGTAGAACCTGATTAAAAGAGCAAAAAGGTTCCTTTATGGTATATACTGTAGGAATGCCAATCCCTAGCCAGACTAGCTGTCCGTAGTTTTACTTTCAGCAACCTGTTCTGGAGCAGCGCAGGGGCCAGGACAGGTGTGGTCAGCGTGCTGAGAAGGGCAACAAGGTGCGGCTGGTGGGCGCAGGTGGTCAGCCATGTGCAGACAGAGATGTGCACAGAGCCGCACAGCCAGAGTCAGGAGCAGACGGGCTGTAAGGGATGTTATGGTGTATCTGACCAAAAGACTGAGATTCTTCACATACCTGATCCCGAGGAATCTGTGTGTAGGTAGCAGTGTATCAAACCAACATTTTTGAAAAAATATCAGTGCTCCCAAAAAATGGAGGAAAAGCCAAAAGGGTGAACAAGCCAACACCTGGCGAAACGCGTGTCTAAATCTGGAGATAAAGGACTCGATTCAGACCTATTTGAATTCACATCCTGAGGAATTACCGAACGGCCGCCCATGTGCATGGTGTGCATGCACGAGCCCTCCGTATGAAGAAAGCCAGCGAAGGCTAGCCTTCAATGGCTGCTCGCAGGGTGATTGACACCCTTGGGCCATTTGAGGGCGGTAATCATGCATTTTCTGTGAGTGTCCCAGAAGACAGGCATTCCCCAACCATTGGGAGGGCCGCTGACGTCATCAGCGTCTCCCTCTCCCCAGGGCCCTTGCAGCACTGAGTAAGTCCAGACTTACTTGGCGCTACAAACAGGAGAACCATATGATTGGGAGTGATTCTGTATTATTTTTCTCTCGTGTGAACGGCTACGAACGCATTTGCACATGGGCAGGATTTATTTTGTGTGGGGCATTGTAGGGCAGCGTTTAGCTGCTTGCTGGGCTCTGAAAACTCGCAGCCCAGCGAGCAGGTCTGAATTGGGCCCATAGTCCCAGGCACAGGACCAGGACACACTACATGGCTACTCTGATAAGTATCTCATTAATAATTTATTATTCCTTTCTATTTCTATTCTGCTATACCTATATAGCCATTACCTCTAGGCCAGGCATGTCCAAACTCCAGCTGTTGTGAAACTACAAGTTCCATCATGCCTTGCCACAGTTATGCTATTAGGGAATGCTAAAACTATGGCAAGGCATGCTGGGATGTGTAGTTTCACAACAGCTGGAGGGGACTTGCTCAAGGCAATTGGGGCCCATTAATCCAACAGTATTTGCAGCTATTTCCACAAAAACACCTGTTTTTGTGGGTTAGCAGCAAATATTAAGGCGTCCATGAATGTATAAAGGAGGGACCGCAGCAGGTATCAGAGATCCATTGCAGCCAGCAGCCACATCCCCTATAGGTTTCTCACCCACCTCATCCATCTACCCACTCCATCCACACACTAACGCAACTCATCCACCCACCCACTCACCCATCCATCCACCCACCCACTTATTCAACCTATCCATCCACCTACTCACTCCATCTAACCACTCACCCAACTCATCCATCCATCTATTCACTCACTCAACCAACTCATCCATCCATTCACTCACCCAACTCATCCACCCACCCAACCTCATTACAGGAGGACAAGACTGCAGCGATAAATCTATTTTCCAGTTATTGCACACAATGTCCCAGCATGGCTGAGCTGCAGGTCAGTAGTACGCCAGCCCTGAGATCCCTCTGTCAGCACAGGTGACGCAGTGAGAACGACCAATGATGGAGTCTTCGCCTTGGCTAAGTTTTTTACTTCTCTAATGGCGCGTAGTTCAGCAACTTCTCTATAAGATCCACGTGAGATAGTAGCATCCGGCGACAACAGTAACGCTTCAGTCCTAGAGCGTCCAGGGCGTCCCTACAAACCAAGTGACATTGGGTAAGCTGGAGAGCCTGTGGCATTGAACACAAGACATTGCAAATAAACATTTCACAAATTGGCACAAAAGTGTGGAATATTAAGTTTAACACATGAAAATGTCATTAGTGTGGGACACAAAAATCTAGAAGCACTGAATGATGTGTCAATGCAATGTCAGCCAGAGGGCAGGCATCTGGAGTTATCTTGGAGAGATGATATGCCGGTTAGCAGTAGAACATTTTGAATAGCATTTAAAAAAGTTAGTGGAACACAAAGGGACATATGAGGCAGATGTATTGCGCCTGGTTAAGTGATAATGGGCCAGATGCACTAAGCTTCAAAAGTGATAAACTGGAGAGTGATAAACAGCCAGCCAATCAGCTCCTGCCTGACATTTTTCAAACACAGTCTGTGACATGCCAGGTAGGAGCTGATTGGCTGGCTGGTTATCACTCTCCGTTTTATCACTTTTGAAGCTTAGTGCATCTGGCCCAAAGTGGAAGGTGATAATGCATGAGCCATCTAGCTCTTAACTGCCATTTTTTAAAAGAAAAATATTTATGGTTTAAAAAAAAAAAAAAAGATTAGGAACGAGTACATTCAGTTGACATTGAAATTACAAATATATTTAAGTATAATTTCAGATACAGACAGATATATTAAGTATCATTTCTAGATAACAACAAACACAAAGGGAAAAATGGTGAAGGAAGTATGAGGGTAGGGGAATGAAAATACAACATTTTTGAAAGATTTTAGGTCTTCGGGGTCTGTACTTATTATACTTCTATTTATATAAGCCAATATAATTTTAAGAAAAGAAAAGAAAGAGGAGTCTAGTCACCCTAAGGGGCGCTTGATAATTGTCTAAATGAAAATCATGAAGTCGATTCAAAAAGTTTATAGATGAATGTCTGTGTATCTCTATCCAAACTATCAATGAATCTCTCCCATTTCTTAGCAAATTTTTGCACCCCCTGCTCCACATCTGCTCCACGTATTTGCTCTACGTTCAAAATACAAGATCTTAAGTAGCATATATTTAACTGCAGATAATAAAGGTGCGCTTTTTGTAATCCATTGTATGAGGATTTGCTTTTGGCTATTACTAAAATGACGGAAATCAAAAGTGATTCTTTTTTTTCTCTGGGCCAAGGAGCCAATCTTCAAAGTCAAGAAATAAACATGCGTAAGGTTCCTTTCTGACTTTAATCTTAAATGTTTGATTTATATGTTCTACCACTTTATGCCAAAATCTTGAGACCTTGTTACATGTCCAGAAATTATGAAACAAATCTGCCTTACTTATATTACATTTAAGACAACAGCCAGAATCTTCTGGAACCATATGTGCTCTCTGATTAGGCGCAATGAAGAAATTTGAAAATAAACCAGGCTAAACCAACCCGAGTACCTCCAGCTGTAGCCAAAGTGCAGGACCAGCCACAGATTGCCAGTCATTGACCTACACGGGGCAAGCAGCGTGAATCCTTACCCTTCTGTATATTCCGCTTGTAGAAGACCCAGGTAGGCTTCCCATTTGTTTCCAACTACCTTCCCACAAGTGAAACATCTCACAGGTATAATCATTCTGGACTAGTCACGGCAGGCTGAAATACAAAGAAGACACCTATGTTAGATTTCCTTCAAATGGCTGTGTAATGAAAAGCAGAAAATCCTGTATAAAACAATATATCAGCTGATATTTCCTGGGGGATCACAATGGAACTGAAGCAGTGGCATACCTCCCAACAGTCCCGATTTTATCGGGACAGTCCCGATTGTCAGGGCCTGTCCCGATGTCCCACCCGTGGGCGGCAGTGTCCCGCGGTGTGGGGGGGCTGTTGGGAGTCCCCCCTGTCAGCTGCTCAGCAGCGGGGAATAAATGCTGTGCGCATGCGCACAGCGTCTATTCTCGCAGCCAGGGGGCTGGGGGCATGGCTAGAGGCTCACAGAGCCTCTGGGTCATGCCCCCATAGCGGCAAAATGGGGGCGTGGCCTCGCGGAAGAGCCTCGAGTATAGGCCACGCCCCCCCCCCCCCCGAAAATTTCGGCGCGCCAATGCCAAAGTTGGGAGGTATGCAGTGGTTGTCAACTGTTGCATTCTGGAGAAGTCTCATACAACTACAATTTAGATGGGACTGGGAGAAGTAAAAGAGTTAGCACAGGAATTGCCAAACTATGGCTCTCCAGCTGTCCTATCATGCCTTGCCACAGTTTTGCTATTAGGAAATGCTAGGCATGCTGGGATGTGTAGTTTCACAACAGCTGGAGGGCCATAGTTTGTGCATTTTTTGAAGTGGACTCACTGGAAACATTGCAGTAGAGTCTGCAGTAATTCTCCAATCACTGGATAAAAACAACAATCATACTTAGGTTTTCCTTTTTAATCCTTTAAATAGTTAAGGATATTTTAACTATAGTTATTGTTTAATTAGCAAAACAATAATGGCTGCTAGAGGTTCACACTGCTTCTCATGAAAGAGGGGGGGGATGTTACAGTAAACATAGCTCTGATGCGTATTCATGTGTCATGTGACTGTTATTACCATGGTAACCGTAGTAAGTTGTGGAAAACCCCATCGAATTACCAATTAGCAGGTAGAAGAAACAAACCAAGGATACAGTGTAGACTTTCTTTTTTAATAAGCATTTTTTCCATGAGTATGGTGTGTTGGGCACCAAGGAACTAAGGAACAATTATTCCACAATATATGAACAGCGCCTGTTTAAATTCTCGATAAACTGAGGCCCATGGAGATAATATATATCATTGCAGGGCATTTTATTGTTTATGTAGTACGGTTTTATCCAGGGTAGACATGATTGATAATCCAATGTTTTGCAATTATGAAGCAGGCTGGAAAAGCAGAACCCCAGTGAATTTCACAATTACATGGACTCCGTTTGGAAAAGATGACTCCTCGTTAGTGACCCCCTTTGTCGTCTGTACATGTATCAAAATCCTGACTAAGGGGGTTATTCCCAGCCGATTGCTGGGCTGCTAATTTGCAGAGCACTGGGATCAGGTAATTGCCGCCCAGTGTAATCCGGCCCTGTACAAGCCTGCGAATTGCTGTGCACAGCTTGGGAATATATCGCAGCCTTGTCATTATGAACAAATCCATACGCATGCCGCTCACCGTCAAATGATTTTCCCAGCGTGTGCAGCCAGGCTGGTGCTAGCCAAGGACATACTTGGCAGCTGCCATAGATACAGGCTGATCGGGGCTGGAGCTGAAGTCACATGACTTCCCTTCAAACGCCTGAGTTTTCCTGGTCGCTCCCAGAAAATGTCCGGTTAGGTCTGACTGTGGGGGTTATTCTGGTTGCTAGGATGCGAATTTGCATCCTTGCAAGTAAACCAGATCCCGCCTGGAGAATGGCGATACGCCGGCCCACCATTTGCAAGGCGCGTACGTTCACAATGGCTGCAAATGGATGTTCTACATAAACATACATCCGCAGGCCACTGGGACCCTCCCACATCTTTTGATGGTTGCCGACCATCAAAACCTTACATATGCGTGTATGTTCGGGGGAAGTGGGCGGGCAGCTGACATAGGGCCCACTGCATGTCCATCACGGCCGCATTAGCATATGAATGAACAGCATTTTCATGGGAACGCCCATGAAACGCTGAGCATTCCCATATGCTAATGGCCCCCCACTAGGGTTACCACCTCATCCCTTTAATTCCGGACACATATTAATTACACAGGTTCTGTGGCTGATTAAAAAAAGAACAGTTGAAATGTAGTCTTGAAGTTAGCCAGCTGATTGAACCTGTGTAATTAATATGTGTCCGGAATTAAAGGGATGAGGTGGTAACCCTACCCCCCCCACCCAGCGGCCGCAAGGTTGGGTGTGTGCACCTGGTGAACATTCTGTGAGCGCACACACCCAGTGCATGCAGATGCGCATTCAAAAAACATCGCCCTGAGGTCCTAACTCCCTTGTCAACGAAAACTATGTATACTCTTGGATGGGCAGCACCAATGGCGTAATGGTTAGCATTACTGCCTCACAGCGCTGAGGTCATGGGTTCCATTCCCACCATGGCTCTAACTGTGCGGAGTTTGTATATTCTCCCCGTACTTGCGTGGGTTTCCTCCAGATACTCCGGTTTCCTCCCACAATCCAAAAATATACTGGTAGGCTAATTGGCTCCCAACAAAATTAACCCTAGAATGTCTGTGTGTGCGTGTACATGTGGTAGGGAATATAGATTGTAAGCTCCACTGGGGCAGGGACTGATGTGAATGGTCAAATATTCTCTGTACAGCGCTGCGGAATCTGTGTGCGCTATATAAGAAACGAATAATAAATAAATAAATGTACATCATTAAATATGTATGCAGTATATCCTTTGTCAGGGAGAAATCGTTGCCGATATCACCTCATTAGCGGTCTCGTCTAATGTGTACCCAAGGTACTGTAGTTCTAGACAAGGCTTTAGCTACCTGGCACTCACCACTTGTTGTAGGACTACAAAACCCACAACACCAATGACCTGTAGCTCCGCAACGCCTGCAGCAATTTGTAGCTCTGCAACACCAGCAGAGACACAGGACCGGTTCTACGCTCCTATCATAGCAGTTTATAAATGATATTTAATATAGCAAGCAGGGACCTAGATAGGGTTACCCGTCTGGAGGGGTGGTGTTCCCGGACTCGGTGGTAACCCTAGACATAGAGTAGTCTACATCTCCTGACTATAATACACTATGGCAGTTAGTATAGTTCCCCGAAATGCACAGAACTCACTTACCAGCAACAGGGAGAGAAGAACTTTCAGGCTCTGTTGCTGTGATGACCACGCACATTACACAGCTATTTAAAGAAAAGTCACAGCATGTTTTCGAAGTTTTTAAAGATTTACACTAGAGGGCAGCACAGGACGCAGAGTCTGTATTTTTAGATGAGAGTGAAGCTTTATAGAAGGCTATCATACTATGGGCCAGATGCACTAAGCTTCAAAAGTGATAAAATGGAGAGTGATAAACAGCCGGCCAATCAGCTCCTGCCTGCTATGCCACAGGCTGAGTTTGAAAAATGTCAGGTAGGAGCTGATTGGCTGGTTGTTTATCACTCACCATTTGATCACTTTTGAAGCTTAGTTCATCCTATGTCATAGCTGCACATCATGGGGGGGGGGGGGTTACAGGACGTGCAGCTTACACTGCCTGCTCCCTATAGTGTGAAAGGGACCCTGGTTGCTAGACCTGGGTTATCCATTCACACTGCACAGCAACCCTGGTCTGACCCATGATTAACCATTCTTTTTAAACCGGGTCGGAATGCCAGGTTGCTGGACCCAGGTTTTTTCAGAGGACCCTTTCACACTGCACATCAACGTGAGTCAACCCGGCAACAACCCGGGTCGGTCTTGGGTTATTTATTTATATAAATTGATGAAAAACATTGTGAACACTCATGTCGACCTTTTAACGTGTCAACCGTTACAATCTGGCAGACCTTGCTGGGTATTGCATACGATACATCGTATGCAAGAAAAAAAACTATTTGTTCCCCCATCACATTGAAAAATATCAGTAGCCATTTTTAAAAACCACATGGTAGTAGGATTCAGAGACCTTTCGGAGAACCTGTCTCTGCGTCTGCAGGGACATACACACTGCCTTACATACATAAGGATGGCATATTGTCTCAATGCGATCCTGGCCAGATCTCGTTATATATTGTATAGTTGCTCCCACCAGATATTTTCCATGTCCCCTATAACACTGCAAATTTCTGAACCAAAAGTTGTGACAGAGGAATAAGTCTATGGACTGCGGCTGGTGATAGACACATTGGGCCTTATTTTAGTTCACTCTTTCTGACAAAATCCTTCTTAGATGGGCAAAACCATGTGCACTGCAGGTGGGGTAGATGTAACTTGTGCAGATATCATTAGATTTGGGTGGGGTTTTACTTCAAAGTGAGATCTATATTGCAGTGTAAAAATAAAGCAGCCAGTATTTTCCCTTCACAGAAACAAATTAACTCACCCAAATCTAATTCTCTCCGCACATTTTACATCTGCCCCCCTGCAGTGCACATGGTTTTGTCCATCTAAGAAGGATTTTGTCAGAAAGAGTGAACCAAAATAAGGCCCATTATCCTGGGTCCAGGGCTGGATGTTAGGATCTGAGGGGGTGCTACTGAGTCTTATCATCACACAATAAAATCAGAGATGGCTATCTTTGACACTCCAGCTGTTGTTGAACTACACATCCCAGCGTGCCCTGCTACAGTTTTACTATTTGGCCATGCTTAAACTGATGCAGGGCATGCTGGGATGTGTAGTTCAACAACAGCTGGAGTGTCAAGGTTAGCCATCACTGCAATAAATGATGCTTATTGAGAAGTCACTCTTGTTGGGTTGGGATTGTTTGTCGAATATAAGATGTTCGACAGTCATTGGTTTGACACCGTTGGGTCGACAAACATCAAGGTCGACAGGGGTCTAGGTCGACAAGGGACAAGGTCGACAGGGGTCTAGGTCGACACATGCGTTCGGTCAACATGGGTTAGGTTGACAGTCAAAAGGTTGACATGGTTTTTTTTTACTGTTTTTTGAGCCGACAAGCGGTATTTCATGCCCTACTATCCATTTCTTGAACCGAATGTCGACGCTCGCGATGCTTCGTGCATGGTGCCATGCTAAGCTCGGCACACTATTTTATTCTCCCTCCACGCCCTAGTGGATGGTAGGGCATGAAATACCGCCTGTCGGCACATGTCGGCTCAAAAAAAAACAGTCAAAAAACCCATGTCGACCTTTTGACTGTTGACCTAACGCATGTGTCAACCTAGACCCCGGTCTACCTAGTGCCTTGTTGACCTTGACCCATGTCGACCTAGACCCTTGTCGACCTTGCTGTATGTCGACCTAACGGTGTCCATCTAATGACTGTCGACCATCTTGTGGTGGACTATTCGCCCGTATCCCCTCTTGTTGTACCTAATGCAGCTGGCATCTGCTGGAGAGTGGGTATTGGTGGCAGTTTGGGGGGGGGGGGCAGTTGGTTGAGGTTTTGCTTAGGGTGCCGCAAAGCCTTACACTGCCCCTGCCTGGGTCATAGTACCTCCTGACTATTATATTATAAGATGGTTTCCTTTATTCTGGAGCACAGAAAACTCTTTTATGTTCTAGAGAAATCATGCAGCAAGATTTGCCTAAATGTACATGACCTAGATACAGAACTTCTTTCAATCCTGCATAAAAACTAAGTTTTCCCTGTACCATTAAAGATGTCTCCTGAGAGGCCTCCTAACCACAGAGACGGGATTCAGTAATGTCCACTAACTTCTGAAATTGGAAGTGCTCATATAAGGGGATATTTCTCAAACCTTTTAAAGATGATAAGTAAAGGTGTTGCTCATGGCAACTATGATTATTAGAAGTACTTGATAAATGATAGTTATAATAGGTTTGGTGGATACTTGATAAAAGTAATGTCTCCTCATGTACTCTTTGGATGGTTTGATTAATCTCCCCCAAAGTGTTATACATTTCCTATGAAATCCAGATAAGGAATTTAGGGTTTAAACCAAGTCTAATTTTATTGTTCAGGAGGCTAAAAGATATAGGTGCTGATTTCAGAAGTGGATTTTCCACAAGGCAGCCTAGGCACCTGCATAGGGCCCAGCAGGCCACAAAGGGCCCCATAAGTGAGACATCAATTGGACCTGCCCACACTGTAACATAGTAATTAAGGCTGAAAAAAGACGTTAGTCCATCGAGTGCAACCTATCTGACTTGTAACTACTGACTTGAGTAAGTCATATCTATGGGATTCCCTTAGTGGCCAGAAATGCATCCAGTTTTGATTTAAATTCATTAACAGTAATTGCTGTAACCACCCCACCGGCAATGGGTTCCAGAATGTTACTGCTCTAATGGTGAAGAATCCTCTTCTTAATTCAGTACGGAATTTAATTTCTTCGAACCTCAGTACATGCCCACGTGTCCTAAGTATAGGCCTCTAATACCGTGTTCTCACTGCCGCGCTGGACCCCCGTTCTCACTGCAAGGCAAATTCCCGGGTGAAGAAGTTCTACCTGGGAATTTGCCTATTAACACGGGTTTTTCGGCAGTGTGAACGGGTCAACCTGTGTCTGCATACCCGGATCTCAGACACGGGTAAAAAGAAGGGTTTTACCCGTGTCTAAGATCCGGGTATGCGACCCGTTTACACTGCCAAAAATCCTGTGTTAAAAGGAAAATTCCCGGATCTACATGCTAGACCCGGGAATTTGGCTGCAGTGAGAACGGGGTATTACTGTACAAATAATCTCCCAGTTCCATATGATTCCCAATCCTCTATTTGAACATACTAATCATATCACCTCCTCCAGTGAAAACATATTCAGCCGGGTTAACCTATCTTTGTATTCTAGTGATTTTAGACCAATTCATTGATGTCTTTTTTAAGGTGCGGTGCCCAGAACTGAACACAATATTCCAAGTGTGGTCTCACCAATGCCTTGTAAAGAGGCACTATCACATTGGCATCCCTTGAATCCATACCCCTTTTGATGCATGCCAGTGCCTGGGTTGCTTTTGCTACTGCACTTGAGCAGTGTGCACGATTACCCAATTTTTCATCTATGATGACCCCCAAGTCCTTCTCTACAGCAGAATTCCCTATAATAACTCAATTTAGCCTATGGGCGGCATTCAATGAGGCTGATTCGCCATGTTTTTATGGCGATTTTGTGCTGTAAGGCGAATTTTTGACTAAAACGGTGAATCACCCTATTCAATGACCAGATGGCGAATACATTTCAAGGTTTTTTTCGCCATGATTCACCAAGTAGCAATCGCTATCTTTTTATGGTGAAGTGGAATGTGAACTTTTAAAATAAAGTGTTTTGTTTTTTACATTTGGTGTAAAAAAACCCAGGAATTTTATGCTGTAAGCACATGAATATATATTTAATAAAAAAAAAAAAAATATATATATATATATATATTTTTTACACAGACCAGCCAGCAGGGGGCCGGAGCCGAGCCGCTCATTAGATATTCATATATTCACTGCACCCGATCATTACATATGCATGATCGGGTGTAGTGAATATACCTGGTCCCCTGCTGGCTCCCCCGGGGGGCAGCCTGTGCTGCCTGGCACCCGGGGAGCCCACCTCCCCCCCACAAACGTTCTGGGGCAGGCAGGGAGACTTCCATCTCCCTGCCTGCCGCCGTCCTCGGGCTCCCTGCGGCATCGCCGCAGGAGTTAAAATTCGCCAGTCAGGGGCAGCGAGCCCCTGACTCGTTGAATACTGGAGCCGGCGAGGCTCCGGAACGCAGCGAGCAGTGGCGAATGTGCAGCGAATCCTAAACAGGATTCGCTGCACATCGCCAAAATGCTCATTGAATACTGCCCTATAAGTAGCTTGTTCATTTTTGGTCCCATAATGACTCTGAATGTCCCTTTGATGTTCTTTGATGGTATGTGGGCAGTCAATTTACTTTAAAAGACCGTGAGCCGGATTCAGATTTGTACACAATGCCGATGTTTACGTAGCTGAACATTTATTGGTAAACTGTGCCCGTGCCAAGGTACTCCATCGATTCCACCTGCAATCAGCAGCAAACATAGAGTCCTACGGATTGTCCGAGGGATGAGGGCCCCAAACCCATATATCTTGCCTAGGGCTCCATGAGGTCAAAAGATGCCTCTGGCTGATTTGAATCTGCATAAAGGGCCCAATATGTAATAAGTGGTATTAAATTTACATTGGATTCATGTAAAATTCTATTGGGGGACCCAGTCAGAGTGCCACCATCTAATTGTCAGGCACAGTGAAGTCCAAACCTCCTTGTGGTTGTCTCCAGGGAACTCCACAGACTCCTGTGAACTGGGCATTCCTCCCAACTGTCCCAATTTTCACAGAACAGTCCTGTTTTTTGGGGGACTTTCAAGGCATTCTAGTTAAGGAATGTCCCATTTCATTGAGGCCACACTCCCTTTTCCCTCATCCCATTCTCTAAATGTCAAGAGATTGTGACGATTTATCACACAAAATCTATGTAGTTAAGCCAGTATTAGCATCTGAATTCCTGAAAGGTACAGGAAATCATGGAAAATAAGGTGATAAACAGCCAGCCAATCAGCTTCTACCTGTTATCTTTCAAACCCAGCCTGTAATATGGGCCTGTAACATGGCAGGTAGGAGCTGATTATCTGGTAGTTTATCACTCTCCACTTTATCACTTCTTAAATCATAGTTTAACTTGCCCATTATCACATATGCATTTACAGTGCATGGAACCTACCGCCGTTAGGTCCTTTCAGAGATGCTGTTGAGGCACGAGGGCAGAGCCATTACTAGACTTTTTTGTGCCCTGTGCTACAAAGAGACCCCCCCCCCCCATTTCTCCAATAGGCGCACATATATTATACTCAGACATTTATAGAACACTGCAAGAAAATGGATTTGCACACAAATCCTCGTTATACTATGTGCACAGAGATGTAACTCTGGGAGGCAATGGAGTCATCGGAGACCGGGCTCCTGCTCCCAAGGGGGCACCTCTCCTACCCTGTGAGTTTGAATCAGTTAATTGAAAACCATGGATATCGCTTCTGTGGCTGACTCCCACTACTAACATTCTTTTTGCAAGTGTCACACTATTAGAACCCAAGACCTGTCTTACTGGAGACATACACCTTGCTGATTGAGCTATTTGTGGGGCGCCAATATTTATCTTGCATCCAGGCAACTGGGACGAACTTACGCCACTGTAAGTGAATGCACTTGTTTTTTTTCAGTTACAGAACCCTTTGGTAAATAACACATTTCAATATACAGATGTAGCGCCGCTCATCCAGCGCCGGGGCCCGCCAGAACGCCACCACTGGCGAGCGGACACTACATCTGACTGGGACATGCAAGCGTCCCACACGCACGTGCGTCTCAGTTTCCAGTCGGCGGGGGACGGGAACCCTGCCAGTCTCCGCTTCAGGAAGACGGGCAGGGTCAGGGGGGGGGGGGGGGGGCGGGGTGTATGTGGCGGGGACCGGCGGCGAGGGGAGCTCCGTTGTAAGGGGACGACCGCGCAAACTCTGGCGGGGGCTGGCATGTGGCGAATCCACCGACAGCCCCTGCAAAGACTACGGGCGCTCCATCTGTACTGTCAAATCCAGGATTCAAATCCATAACCTACTGCAGTCGTGTCAAACACCCTACTCATTGAGCTATTTGATCCTGCATTAAAAAAAAAGATTTTGTACATAGGAATCTACAGTACTTACACTTTGTAGAAAACAAAAGTAATCAGCGTTGCAAATGAGTGGATCTATGTAGTGTGTGGCCTCACATCCAATCCTGTGCAGCCACACACTACACAGATCTGCTCAGCTGCAATGCTGATCATATATTTAAGCCACAGATAAATTATAAGTGCTGGCTCCTTGCAGTGCACACCCGAACCACCCTAATTAGGGCCCTGCACAAGGTTTAACCCATTCAGTGACGTGGAAGCTATCTCCCCCATGTAGGCCGGGTATCCAGCAACACTGTGATTTCTTGGAAGGATCAGGAACAGATTATGGTACTTGTGAGTTATCTGGGCGTCCGATTTTTTGATTGTATGCCTTAAGTTAAGGCATACAATCAGATGCGATGCGATACGATATCGCATCGCATCGCATGCGACCATCGGATGCGATGACCCGATTTTTCCATAGGAATCAATGTTAAAATGGACTGAGTCCATTTTATCATGGAATTCAATGGGAAAAAGGGGTCCTTTTCATACCCCTACTATCCAAGTGGGCATGGAGTTGGATATAAACCTGTGGCGAGCGTAGCGAGCCACCGAGCCCGAAGCGTGGCGAGCGAAGCGAGCCCCGCGAGGGGACGGTATTCCGTGTCCCCTCGCGGGGCTCGCTACGCTCGCCACGCTTCGGGCTCGGTGGCTCGCTACGCTCGCCACAGGTTTATATCCAACTCCATGCCCACTTGGATAGTAGGGGTATGAAAAGGACCCCTTTTTCCCATTGAATTCCATGTTAAAATGGACTCAGTCCATTTTAACATTGATTCCTATGGAAAAATCGGGTCATCGCATCGCATCGCATCGCATCCGATGGTCGCATGCGATGCGATGTCCCGATCCGACCCGATTTAAAAATCGGACGCCCGGATAACTCACAAGTACCCAGATTATCATTTAGATTCCACCATCTCTCAGGAGCCTGTTTTACCTTGAAGCATTTCGGTATATGTACTGTGGAATTAGAATCAGCTTGAACGCCTGTAACAAACCTCTAAAGGCCCCCATACACTAGGGCGACTTGTCCTTAGGACAAGTCGCCCCCGACTTCCCCCTGAGCTTCCCGGGGGAGCTTGATTAGATTGGCACTTGATGTGCCATTTTTTACATGTGATAAAATCGTCTCGATTTATCACATGTAAAAAACCCGGGGAGCAGGGGGGGGCTGCTGGTGGGAGCAGGGGGGCTGGGGACGCTGCGGGGACACAGACGCTGCGGGGGACACAGGCGGCATAGAGCCGGGAGCTGTCAGTGCTAGAAAAAAAAGCCTACTGTATACAATGAATGGGCAGCCTGTGATTGGCTGCGCGCTCTCTCAGCCAATTGCTGACTGGCTGAGAGAGCGCTCAGCCAATCACAGGCCGCCCACTCATTGTATGGGCTTTTTTTTTTTTAATTCAGTGCTGACAGCTCCCGGCTCCCCCCGCCCGGCTCTATGCCGCCTGTGTCCCTCGCAGCGTCCCCAGCCCCCCCTGCTTCCTCCACCGCCGCACCGCCCCACTAGGTCCCAAGTCGGGTGGTCGGACGTGCAGCAGGTCCGACCACCCGACGCAGATCCGATGCGCACAGGACCGCGCATCGGATCTGAGGGGACATCAAAACTAGCCGATTTTTGTCCGATTTAGGCCAGATCCGACTGATCTGGCCTAAATCTGAACAAAATCGGCTAGTGTATGGGGGCCTTTAGTCACTGTTTAAGCCTGGGGTCAAAAGTATTTAATGGATTTGACTGAATCTTGTATTTTCTCTTTTGGAATGGGATATTTAATGCAGCTGTAAGATGGACAGGTAAATGTCTTCAGCAGAACTCCCGTGTCCAGATTTTCACGGGACAGTGTAAATTTTTTGGGACTGACCATGCCCCCACAATGATAAAAGTGCTGACCATGCCCCCACAATGATAAAAACAAGGGAGTGGCTTGCTATCACGTCACCCTCACAAAGTAATGCCCTATTTGGGAGCACGTGGTTGTCGCCACGAACAAGAGTCCCACTGCCAATTCTGTAAATAATGTATGGTATGCCTTACCTACTGCCCCATCTAGAGATGGAGCAGCTCCCAGCCACTCTGAGGAATCAAAATAGAACAAGGGAGTGCTTGGAATGAAATGTAATATACATAAAGTAAAATAAACTGCTGAAGATTGGTACCTGTAATAATAAAATGTGATTTTTATAAAAACAAAGGTTTACCAGCTCTTTTTTTGAGTACATATGTGTTATCTAGAAGATGGACAATAGCGCTGCCTGTGTGCAAATACATTTTGTTTGTATGTGGTGATCAAATAATGAGACTGAGGATATGTATTACGCTGAAATCAATCACTTTACTGGTAGAATATATAAAAGAAATATAGAGGGGGGAATTGGGGGATTGGCCTAAAGTGGGAGTTTCTTATACGTCCTCTATACCCCTTTCACATTACAGCTAAAACACGGTATATTGCCGATTTTAAATGGGTTTAAAACGTTTCAGCTGTAATGTGAAAGGTCCAGAGAGAATTTACTGGTTTTAAAATACTAGTAATTCAAAACGGGTTTAAAGCAGTGTCCTACCCGTTTCAGAACCAATCCATTTGTAGTGTGAATGGCTCTGAAACGGTATTTACAAGTCATGAGCAGGTCACAGAGGGTGATAGGCTATCTCCCTTGTGATCTCACCAGGTACAGGCAGGAAGTAAAGAGCAGAGAGGAGACTTTTTTAACCCAGTGCATACTGTGCAGGTGTTGGGATCATTTGGTCAACAGTCCTTAGGTCGACATTGTTGGGTCGACATGCTGGAAGGTCGACAGTTGTCTAGGTCAACATGGCAGAAGGTTGACATGAGTCTAGGTCGACAGGGGACAAGGTTGACAGGTGTCTAGGTCGACGTAGGTAAGGTCGACATTTTTTTTTTACCCGAATGTCGACACAGTCGACATGGACACTGTTTTAAGTGCACCGTGTCCCCTCAAATGGCTTGCTGCGCTCGCAATGCTTTGGGCACAGTGTTTTTTATTCTCCCACCATGCCCTGGCGGATGGTAGGGCATGAAATACTGCCTGTCGGCACATGTCAGCTTAAAAAACAGTGAAAACCTCCATGTAGACCTAACCCATGTAGACCTAACGCATGTGTCAACCTAGACAGCTGTCGACACTGTCCCCTGTTGACCTAGACTCATGACGACCTTCTGCCATGTTGATCTAGACACCTGTTGATCTTCCAGCATGTCGACCCAAAAGTGTCGACCATCTTATGGTCGACCCATTGACCGTATCCTCTGTGCAGAGAGGAGACTTTATTTTTACCTTACTTATTTCACCTTACTTTAATTTACTTACCCACCCCCTCCATTTTATGCTGTAAAAACCTCATAGGTGAGCCTGTGTCCCACAAACGTCCATTTAAAATGACATCCACGGTTTCCTATGGGTTGAATGTGAATGGTACAAAAACGGTATTGAAATGGTAATATACCAGTTACAACATGCAATGTGAAAGGGGTTTAAATGGCTTTAGACCCATTCTAATGCCCCTTTCAGACCGCACTTTTAAAACGGTAAATTGCCGTTTTTTTACCGTTTTAAAACGGTAATGTGTGCGGTCTGAAAGGTCCAGTCCCACTTAACCGGTTAGAAAATGCCGTTTTTTCTAACCGGTTAAAATGCAGGGTCCTACCCGTTTCTGAACCGGTATTTTAGCGCAAAAATCGGCTCAGAAACGGTATTTAGGACCCAGCCAATGAGCTGGGTCCTAAATTCAGCACAGTGAATACTTAATGAGCGCTCATTAAGTATTCACAGCACTGGAGCCCCCCCCCGCGCGTGCCGACACCCCCCGCGCGCGTGTCGACGCCCCCCGCGCGTGTCGACGGGCCCCCCGCGTGTCGACCCCCCCGCGCGTGTCGGCACCCCCCCCCCCCCGTGTCGACTTACCCCGTGCCGGTATCTCCGTTGTGGTTCCCGGCACTGCAGCTCAGTATGCTCGGAAAGCACTTATGAAAAAAGTGTCTTTCAGAAAATGGCTGCCCCCCATACGGAAGACAGTTTTTTTAAACAGGGTTTCCTATGGGGCAGCCATTTTCTGGAAGACACTTTTTTCATAAGTGCTTTCCGAGCATACTGAGCTGCAGTCCACAACGGAGGTACCGGCACGGGGTAAGTCGACACGGGGGGGGGGGGGGGGGGGGGGGGCGCCGACACGCGGGGTGGGGTGGGGGGGCGTCGACACGCGCAGGGGGCGTCGACATGCGCGGGGGGCGTCGACATGCTCTCGGTCGACACGCGAGGGGGGGGGGGGAGCTGCACGGAGGGGAGGGCTGAAGGCTGCACTGGCTTTGACCCTGTATTTGGAAAGTTTCCAAAAACGGGTCTGCCAGTGTCAAAAAATCGGCACTTAAACGGTAATATACCGTTTAAGTGCTGCGGTGTGAAAGGGGTTTTATCTGGCAGACCCGTTTTTGGAAACGTTTCCAAATACAGGGTCAAAGCCAGTTATGCGGTCTGAAAGCAGCATAAGAAACATTTACAAAAAACGGGTTGAAAGCAGGTTTGCAATGTGACAGCAGCATTACTGTACTTGGTGTTCCTAATAGTTGGGAAATTTTCACCACAGTATCACCGCAGGGAGACTTCCCACAGGGTTTAGGTGGTCTTTTAGGGACTGGACCGATCCCCAGGGGATCACCTGTGCAGAGTACATTGGACACGTTTTGATGGCCATGATTCTATGTAAACCATTACACATAGGCCCTTATTTAGATCTGATTGCAGTACAAATTTGTTCTCAAAATGGGCAAAACCATGTGCACTGCAGGTGGGGCAGATGTAATACGTGCAGAGAGAATTCAATTTGGGTGGGGTCGGTGCCGGTGCAAGCCCTTTCACTGCCCCAGGCAAAATGGGGGGGAGGGATTGCAGGCACCGCTCACCTGGGGAGGAGGGCCGACCTGCCACCCAATTGCTCCACGCTCATTCACTCCATGGGGGGGGCGGGCGGGCAGACCCGCTGCTCCAGCAAGGGGGGTGGGGTGCGGGCAGCCGCCCGGCAGCTCAATTGCTCCACGGGGATGTGGCAGACCCACCACTCACCTGCACCAGTTCCACTATGTTGGTGAGTCAGGGCGTGCTGGTGAGGATGACCTCACTTCATGCTGCCCTCTGGGTGGGGTGGGTTGAAACTGAAATCTGAATTGCAGTGTAAAAATAATGCAGCAGTCCTCACAAATAAAGCAACAGAAGAAGTGGCACTCGGAGACATGAAACAAGTGAAAAAGTGTGGACTCTTTAATCCAATAAGTGTGCTTCTTGTCAAGGGCACACATGCACCCAAACAGTTGGCATGCCAGTGGCCATATATAACCTGCAATAAGTGGCATAGCATTTATGTACATGGGGGTGTACCAGGGAAACACCTGTAGACGGTGTATTGTTACAAAAAAAACAATATAGTTTTGTATTGCTCTTTGCACTTCTGATGTTACGCTGTTTTAGGCATACGCCTATTGTTGACCAAAAATATAAAGTCGTTTGAAAGTGTGGGTAAACTTTTTTCTATATATATATATATATAACAATAAAACAAAACTTATTTACAGCATATCCTTGTGTCCTCTACTGTGTCATGGTGGGTAAGTAGGCAGCGAGGGTGTTGCGGATAATCTCAGCACTGGTACTTGTAGATTCCCCCTCATTGGCTACTGTATCTAGCGGAGTGTCAAACAGGCCGAAGTCCAGAACATTCCACTCGGGGAGAAACTTTTCTTCTTGCAGCTCACAGATGTTGTGCAGAATGCAGCAAGCAGCAACCACATCGGGCACACAGGTTAGGTCATTGTCATTACGCTTTAGTAAGCAACGCCAACGTCCCTTTAACCTACCAAAAGCCTTCTCCGCCACCATCCTTGCAGAGCTTATGGTTTGGGTAAAGGAAGCTTTGTCCGCAGAGAGTGGAAGATGCTGTGTGAAGCCCTTCATTAACCATTGCCTCAAAGGGTACGCTGCATCACCAATTAGATGTACTGGGATCTCAACCCCATCAATAAACTTTGAATTCTATAAAAAAAAAAAAAAAAAGAAGGATTAGTGAGCAGGGAAATACAGTCCCACGAAACGCACGCTCAAGGAACAGGTCTGAATGGGTCACACTATACACTCTGTGCAACTACACATCCCAGCGGGATGCAGTCAAAATCCCAACAGGGTCAAAATCCCGAATGGGTCATAATACCGACAAGGACAAAATCCCGACATTTAAAATACCGACAATTAGAATGTACAGGTGAAACTGTCAACATGACTTTGGGTCGACAGGTCGACATGGTTTTTGTCACTGTTTTTTGACCCGACGTGCCGACAGGCGGTATTTCATGCCCTACCATCCACTAGGGCTTGGTGGGAGAATAAAATAGTGTGCCGAGCGCAGTGATGCACCGTGCCCAAAGCATCGCGAGCGATGCGAGGGGCTGCGGTTCCCCTCCAACTGTGTCCATGTCGACTGTCGACATTCGGTCAAAAAACCCGTCGACCTCGCGACCTGTCGACCCAAAGTCATGTTGACAGTTTCACCGGCACATTCTATATGTCGGTATTTTGACATTGTCGGTATTTTAAGTGTAGGGGTTTTTTCCTTGTCGGTATTATGACCCATTCGGGATTTTGACCCTGTCGGGTTTTTAACGGTCGGGATTTCATACTGAATCCCATCCCAGCAGCGCCTGACAAGTATTTAGTATATATTTATTAGTGCTGGGCACGTTAACATGCTAATATCACATAACACGCCAGCACATTAACAGCGATTATATTTTTAACGGAGTTAACACGCAGGGGGGGGGGGGTTTGCTACGGTGGCAGGGAATAGGAGACAGGGCTGGCGGGCACCGGGAAACGGACGGGGCTGCACCGCAGGGGTGCAGAGACTCCGTCCACATGACGACGGAGACCCTGCGCCCCTCCAAACATGGCCGCCGCTGTGAAGGAAACAGATGCTAGAGGTGCTCCTTTACCTCTAGCGTCTGTCAGAGAAGTACAGAGTGCCCAGCGCTACCCGGAAGTGCTGATTCCGGGAGCGCTGTGGACCTGCAACTCCTGGCAATGAGCAAGTAAACCTCCCCTGACAACAAGCAAAGTAAACCTTCCCTGACAACAAGCAAGGGTACTTGTGTAGTTTCATGGTGCCACCTTATGCTACGCTGTCAGTGTAGGCCAATGGCAACCTAGCATAGTCAGCGTAGTGTCCCCGCGAAAGCCCTGCATAGTCAGTCTAGTGTCTCCGTCAGGCAGTGTAGTCACTGTACTGTCCCCACGAGCTGCAGCTCTGTCCCTGGCATCCCCGGCAAGCCTAGTGAGCGCCTCTCACACAGCGCCGTTAACCGCCAGATCTCCTGTGCTGGCGGACGCCGGTGTAGAGGCGCTCCATCTGCCTGAGTAATTCTTGCGGCAGGGTACGGCAACCCTGCCCGTGTCTGCTTCAGGGAGACAGTCAGGGTTAGGGGGATCGGTAGCATGTGTGTCTCGTGCACAAAGGGGGGTGCGGGTGCAAGTGCGTCTCATGCACAATAAAGGACGCATTTACCAGTGCTCCATGTTACATACTGGCAAATGCTTCCATTTCAAACCCCCACTATCCACGCCAGTCCGAAGCGTGGCAAGCGCAGTGAGCCCTGCACGGTCACACCATACATGTCCCCCCAACCTGTTCATATCCCCACTATCCACGTTGGCGTGGAGTTGATTTTATAAAGTGTGGCGAGCGCAGTGAGCCTGAAGCGTTGGGGAGCGCATGCAAAAAAACAAGCCCGACACGTGGCGAGCGGACGCGGAATACACATCAAGTAATCCGTGTCCGCTCCCCACACTTCGTGCTCGTTTTACTCTTCCCCGCGCGGGGCGTGCTGCGCTTGCCACGCTTCAGGAACGCCACAGTTTATAAAATCAACTCTGCGCAGACGTGGATAGTGGGGGTATGAACAGGTCGCCATGCTTCGGGCTGACGTGGATAGTGGGGGTGTTTCAAGAACACATTCACACCTGTCATGTCAGGCAGGTTAAAAATGATCAATGGTTCCCACACAATGTAATAAGCGCTGACACAACACTGACTGACTACGCTAACTGCGTAACGCTGACTGACTACGCTAATTGCGTAGGCTATCCCACCTGGCAACGAGCATGGAACCCCTGGAAATTAGATTTTAGGTAAGCGGCACTTATGTGCCCATCAGTGCGATTAATCGCAGCGACAGTAATTGCTAAAATTTCATGAGATAAATCATGATTAAAAATTGTAATCTCTGCCCACCACTAATATTTACCTCTCTGGGGAACAACCAGCCACCTTGCTTTTCCTCTGCCATCTGGAACAAGTCCGATTTGGCCAGAACCTGTGCGTCAGGAGCACGTCCAGGCCAACCAATAAAGACATCGGTGAAACTGCAAAACAAATCATAGCTATGCTGAACAATATACAACATGGGCACAGCATATCCCTCACATTATTTATAACATACTACTTACCAATACTTATGGTCCACTACAGCCTGCAGGATGATGGAGTGCCAGCCTTTGCGGTTATGGTAATCCGCCGGGTTGTCTTTGGGGGCTATAACAGGTATGTGGGTGCCATCTATGGCTCCGGCACACTGGGGATAGCCAAGTTGCAGGAAACCTTTGATGGTATCATCCAGCCGTTCACCTTGCGGCAAGGAGATGAAACGGTGGTAAAGGCTTTGCACCAATGCCTTGGTCACCTCACGCACCAGCACACACACCGTCGATATGCCGACGCCGAACAAGCAAGAGATGGTGCGGTATTCCCCCGGGGTTGCGTACCACCACAGCGCTATTGCCAGTCTCCTGCATGGCTCGATGGTCTTGCGGCAGTTGGTGCTCCCCCTGGTGAGTGCCGGGGTGAGAAGTTCCAGCAGGTAATTGAATGTGGTACGGGACATCCGAAAGTGTGCCATCCACTGCTCCGGCTGAAAAGCTTGCACAGTCTCCCAGAAAGCTTCCCCATTCCTGCGGTCTCTGGTCCACACCGATCTATTTGCCCTGCTGGTTAACCGCAGTATGGATGTAATACTGCCCAAAACGAAGGCTCTCCTCCTGCGCAAATACCGGCGCCGAGCAATAGCCCTCTCCTCCAGAAATTGTGCCCTTCTCTTCCAAGACTCTGCCAGGTAGCAGAGTGTCAGCAGCTGCTTCATGGCCTCATTTGCTGTATAAGCCAGCAAAACACAGCAAGAACTCAGGAGCTCTGGGATACTGAGTTGTAACTCTTCAGCCATGGTTATTGCAAAGCATGCAGTGAGTGAGCAGTCAGTCACCTCCCACTTTTCATGACCTCATCTCTGTGTGCCTTTAAAGCTGTCCTTCTCTTATGACACACAGTGCATTCATTGCAGGAAGAATCTGGCTTCTGTGTGAAAGTGGTCGACACGGGAAGTGCCCTGCTGAGTCATATTACTTTCAGACAGAAAACCCCCCTAAAAAACCCGGTTATAAATGTGCCTTAGTTGGAAATACTAGGCTTACAGATGCTTCAACCTTATAAAGCAAAATGCTAAATTACATGTTGCAGCATTTATATAATGCATTTATTCCCTATAGATTGTAAACTTGCAGCAGGGCTCTCCTACCTCCAAGACTGTCTGTTGTTACCCAGTTTGTTTTATCACTGTCTACAATTGTAAAGCGCAACGGAATCTGCTGCGCTGTATAAGAAACTGTAATGGAATCTGCTGCACTATATAAGAAACTTAATAAATAAATAATAAATACATTGGCTTCTTATAAATACTGGCTTCAAGGTCACAGTGTTGTAGTAGATCATGTGGAAGTCATTATTCCCTACACATTCAGCTCTGCTCAGTTAATAGCTGTAGCCTTTATAGAATAATACACTGTAAAACCCTATAAACAGGATCATGCATGTAATGAGGGATTCTGTAGGTCAGATGCAATGGGATACGGTCACTAGGTCTACAAGCATTAGGTCGCCCTGACTGAAGGTCGACATGCAGGAAGGTCGACATGACTGAAGGTTAACATGTGATATGTCGACATGGACATTAGGTCGACACATGCATTAGGTTGAGGTGGGGATACGGTCGTATTGTCGACATGGCTTAGGTCAACAGTCATCAGGTCGACACCATTGGGTCGACAGGCAACAAGGTCGACAGGGTTCTAGGTCGACATGGCTTAGGTCGACAGGGTGCGAGGTCGACATGGGTTTTTTCACTGTTTTTTGAGCCGACATGTGCCGACAGGCGGTATTTCATGCCCTACCATCCACTAGGGTGTGGTGGGAGAATAAAATAGTGTGCCGAGCACAGCGAGGCACCGTGCCCGACGCATTGCGAGCGAAGCGAGGGGCTGCGGTTGACTTCCAACTGTGTCCATGTCGACTGTGTCGACGTTCGGGTAAAAAAAACAGTGAAAAAAACCATGTCGACCTTGTGACTTGTCGCCCTAACTCATTTGTCGACCTAAACCCATGTCGACCTTGTCCCATGTCGACCTAGACACCTGTCGACCTTCACCCATGTCGACCTAGAACCCTGTTGACCTAGTTGCATGTCGCCCAACGGTGTCGACCTAATGACTGTCGACCTAAGTCACCCAGAAGGTGGCAGTCAAAAAGCCGACATGGGGATTTTCCAGATTTTTTTGAACCGACATGTGCCGACATGCCCAAACATCCCCTAGGGCATGGTGGGAGAAAAAAAAAGTGCTGCGAGCGTAGCGAGGCACGGAGCCCAAAGCATGGCGAGCGCAGCGAGCTATGCGAGGGGACACGGTGCTACGTTTCAGTGTGCATGTCTACTGTGTCGACATTCGGGCAAAAAAAATGTGAAAAACCCATGTGGACCTTTTGACTGTCGACCTTCCCCATGTAGACCTAATGCTTGTGTCGACCTAATTACCCTTCGACCTAACCCATGTCAACATTCCTGCATGTTGACCTTCCTGCATGTCGACCTTCAGTCATGTCGACCTAGTGGTGTTGACCTAATGCTTGTAGAGCTAGTTGATGTCTTTCCAATGATCCCATTCTGATGCAATAAAGAAGGCATGGCAGATTTGTATGATCAGTATGGTGTCTCGGGGGTCAGCATTGTTTATGACTGTTACCTACAATAATTTAGGTGGTTCAAAAGAAAAAATGTACCCAGCTGTTTAATGCAACCCTGCACTCCACACCAGAGGGTTTGTGGACTGTTTACACTTACTTAACCTGATTGGCCGGCTTTAGCGAATCTCCAGTGGCTTCTCTCGCGCTAATGACAGTAGGGATTCCCGCTGTCTTATTGCTGTAGACAGCCTCAGCCCTGATTGGCTGAGTGTTCTACAGCAATATGACAGCGGGGACGCCATCCGCCTCACCCCGCAGTCAGGCGTATACAGTCATTGGGTCACCAGCAGCCATCAGAAACTGTGGGGCCCAGGTCTGACAAAATAGGCAGCCCCCTCCCCCAGAGTGTTAAGGGCCGTACACACTACAGCGATCCCCCTGGTGGCGGGGACCCAGCTGGGGGGGGTTGACTGGCATCGGCAAGTGCATTCACACTTGCCGATGCCGCACACGAGGAGGGAGACCACAGTGGGGGAATGACGGACATACTGCAGCTACAGCATGGCCGTTGTTCACGGTGTCCTCCCTCGAATGCCCTTTCTGAACGATATTGTGAACAATATCATCCAGTGTGTATGGAGCTTTGTGTGTGCAGGCGCAACAAATATTGACTACCTTTTTAAAAACAACAAACAAACATTGTTTACAGTGTTTCACACTCACAAAATAAAAATCTGGCTCTGATGCTAGGTTTATATTTTGTGAAGGTGAAACACTGTAAACAATGTTGTTGTTGTTACACACACACACACACCACCACCACCACCACCACCACCACCACCACCACGCAATATTTTACAGGCTCAGAGCACCAGCCCCGCCCCCCTCTCCCTGCTGTTAGTATTAAAAGGATTCATTATCTTCCCACACGGATGAGTGGGTGGGTGCAGAGCCGGCCCTAGCCTAAATTACACCCTAGGCAAGATTTTGGCTGGTGCCCCCTAGCACTGCCACTAGTTCCGCCTTTGACCCCGCTCCCCTTTCCCAGTACCATCAACCCTCATCATAGCAGCCATCATTTTGGTGCTCCTACCGCAATATTTTAAATAGAAACAGTGCACACATTCGATGCGCAGCCCAAACAGGGGTATGGCCGTTATTCAGATCTGATTGCATTACAAATTTGTTCTCAAAATGGGCAAAACCATGGTACTTATGTAATATCTGGGCTCCCATTTTTCTTATGAGACCGCGTCCCCTCGCGGGGCTCGCTGCGCTCGCCACACTATATAAAATCAACTCCATGCGTAGTTGGATAGTAGGGGTATGAAAAAATGGGATGCATTTAACATGGGAGCCCAGATAATATATAAGTACCGAAATCTAAATTGCAGTGTAAAAATAATGCAGCCAGTATTTAACCTGCACAGAAACAAAATAACTCCCTCAAATGTAACTCTCTCTGCACATGTTACATCTGCCCCACCTGCAGTGCACATGGTTTTGCCTATTTTGAGAACAAATTTGTACTGGGATCAGATCTGAATAAGGGCCTATGTTCTTGCTGGGAAGGGGCATGGCCATACAATAGTACCCCCAATTCAAATTATGCCACACGGTAGTGCAACTTTATTCACATTATATCATGCGATGGTGTCCCTTATTCACGTTACATCACACAGTAGTATCACTTTACCTTATATACATTACTCCGCACATTATTCAGGTTATACCCTTAGAAAAAAATCCTGAGAAAATATTGTATTTTAAGCACCTCCATGGCCACACTGCAACCCAGCACAAAGAAGTGTGTGCTGGGCAGAGGAGAAGAGCTGCAGCTGCTGCTGTCACTTAAGGGGAGGGGGCCCGATAGGGGCGGATTGGGACTGCAGTCCAGCCCGGGAGAACTAGTGCAGCAGCAGCAGCCCTTGGGGGGGGGGGGGGGGGGCGTTGGGGTGCTGGCGCAGGCTGCCCGGGGGGGGGGATGTTGGGTGGTGCTGGTGGAGGCAGCCCGGGGGGTTAGCGCTGCTGTAATGCTGGGGGGAGCGAGGTGGCGGGCGGTGTTTGTTATGCGGGGCGGGGGGGCTCACCTGCTCTGCTGCCTCCAGGTGGGGAACAGGAGCAGTGGGAGCCCGCGCTGACGCCGCACACGAAGTACCATGGGAGGTGCTGTGTGCTATCGCGCATG
Organism: Crinia signifera; assembly: GCF_055691185.1. Lineage (NCBI taxonomy): Eukaryota > Metazoa > Chordata > Amphibia > Anura > Myobatrachidae > Crinia > Crinia signifera. Next base: position 39,361,467 of record NC_139226.1, on the reverse strand, counting down.
CGCAGCAGCCCTCCCGTGGCCATTTTGGATATGAGAAAAGTGCCAAGAAAGTCCAGGGGGAGCGCGGCCGGCCCGTTTTTACGGCGTTTTGGGACGGCGAAATGGCCCGGTTTCCCGGTGGGCCAATCTGCCCCTGGAGACCGGGTCCCCACTGGGCCCTTCCGTCAGACTTTGTCCTGGGTAGTTTGTACCCCCTACCCCTTTCTCTCGGCACCCCTGATAATACCACACAGTAATGCCCCTTACACATGACACACATTATTAATGTCCTTATAAACATAATGCCCCTTACACATTATGCCAACCTTTATTAATGCCCTTCATACACATAATGACACACAATGCCCTTTGCACATATGTTGCACATTATTAATGCCCTTATACACATGACACATATAATGCCCATTACACATATGTCGCACATTATTAATGCCCTTATACACATGACACACATAATGCCTGTTACACATATCGCACATTATTAATGCATTTATACATGACACACATAATGCCCCTTACACATATGCCGAACACTATGGCACAACCAACCCACCCGCAGACAGCACTTGCACAGCCGCTAACACTGTGACCTCTGCCTCTGCTTGGATACAGATGTTTCCTCATACATCTTGCCTCAATAGGCCATGCAGCTCCTGGCCAGTTCTGCTAACGTTGGGTGCCTTTTTTGCTGAAAATTCGTCTTATTTGCATTGTTATGTGACCAGGACACACAAGGAGCTTCCAATGATTAAAATTATATGCAGCATGCCTATATTCTGTGTGCGACTGTGGCTGTACCTGAATACGGAATGCTATGTTACAGTGATTTCCATGAATACACTAATTCATATGCAGATGCAGCCTCACTCACACACATAATATATGCATGCTGCATATCATTTTAATCAGCAGAAGCTGCTGGTGCCCCTAGGCATTCCAAACGCTCTAGGCATTTGCCTAGTTTGCCTATGCCTAGGGCCGGCTCTGGGTGGGTGAGCGGGCAGACAGCCGGCCACACGCTGTTCTACCATCACTGGTCTTCTGTTCGGGATGGTGGCACCGGCTCCTCGTTCTCCTCCGACTGGCGCCATAGTGAGATGACGTCAGTACGTCACATTGCGGCGCCTGTCGCACGGTGGGGGGGGTACTTTTTCCAGGCAGCTGTCACTAACCATTAAAGATAGCAGGTGGGCTGCGGACGACCCTCGGCCCGCTGCAGTTAACGGGGCTGGTGGCTGGGTGCAGCAGTTTCTGAAGGGGGGGTGCTGGTGGCAGTGCGTGCTGCGGGGATAGAGCTGCCTGGGCCCTACCCTCTGTCAGAGAGGCCGGGCCTGAGACAGATGTCCCCATAGCACCCCCCTTTCAGAGGCCCTGGTCACCAGCATGTTGGTCGACAGTCATGAGGTCAACATAAGTCCAGGTTGACACATGCAGGAAGGTCGACATGAGTCTCAGTCAACATGGGGGTTTTCACTTTTTTTTTTTAGCCGACAGGCGGTATTTCATGCCCTACGAACCACTAGGGCGTGGTGGGAGAATAAAATAGTGTGCCGAGCGTATCAAGGCACTTTGCCCGAAGCACGGCGAGCGCGGCGGTTCTATGTTTTAGTGTAGACTGTCGCCCAACATTGTGGTGACCTAATGATCCATACCCTGCTCAGGGGGGTGTCCCCACGCCATTTTTAAAATAAAAATAAAAACCGCACACTTTCAAGTCGAAAAAAATTGCACATTATCATTACCAAAAACCGCACCTGTCTACAAATCACACTTTTTCCTTACTAAAACCGTACTAAATCCCATGCAAATTCCGACTTTGACCAAAAAGTCGCACCGTTACATTTGCGAGTTATAAAAACACTGTGATTTTTTCGCATGCGATTTTAAAATATGACTAAAAACCGCACCCTATTACATATCACCGCCTGGTTCTTTCATTACGGTAGTTTTTGTGGAGCATTCACCACCCAGTGGTTAAACTGCATATTGCATGGTGTGAATCTCTCATGGCATACCGTACTGCATACCTTCCAACTTTTGCGGTGCCCGAAGCGGGACCTTCGCACGGCCGAATTATTATTATTATTTTTATTTTTGGGGGGGGGGGGGTCCTATTTCCATGAGGCCACAGTAACCCCCCAAAGCATGCGCACAGCATCTATTCTGCAGCCTGTGTGGCTGGGGAGTTAGTGACAGGGGGGTGACAGGGGGGTTCCCAACTGCCCCCCCCCCCGCGGGACACTGCCGGCCGGGGGAACGTCCCAAAAAACTGGGATGTTCCTGCGAATAGCGGGACAGTTGGGAGGTATGCCACTGTAATGTTGTGACTGGGATGCCATGCCATGGCATACTGGTAGGCTTGAATATTTTTGGCCCCATTTCCCCTTTAGTGCATTCTGCCCATAATCAGGGCCGTCGAGAGGGCTGGCGGGTACTTTTTCCCCAGGCATGGGTCTGATGGGTCCCGCGGCACCCATCCCCGCTGCAGGGAGCCGAGCAGTGGGAGTAGAGGGCAGGTTGCTTCTGCAGCGCAGCAACTCTCCCTAGCTCAGCGCGCGCTGCTCAGTGTCATGTGCTGAGCAAGGGAGAGATGCAGCTGCAGCACCAACCTGTCTTCTCACTCCCAGAGCGGGTGTCCCACGCCCCTGCTTTATATTTTCAACGGGCCAGATCATCAAATTGCTCCTGTCATTGCAATGTTGCGACCTGATGGTGCATCTAAGTATGTGCTGCGATGGCCTAGCGCCACTTCCCGTGTGTGCCTCAGTAGGCTCAGAACTGGTCGTGAAGTATAGACATCTTTGTGTACCTAAGACTCACCATAGTATCACTATTGTACATCATTATAGATAATCGTGACGGGATGTGACATATTATTGAGGAAAGAAACCAAAGATGTGTGTAGCAATAACGGAATGGCCAGGACGGCCTCCAAGGTCTGATTATACAGAACGTCTAGAGACGATTCATATGGGGGAATTCAATCCTGGGTCTTAACTGACGGTACGTCCCGATAATTAGGACTCTGGACCGTTTCCGGTCTGCTCGTCTTATTATCAGCAGACGGGTTTCAATGTCCCGCCTGCCAATCTGCGAAAAGGGGGCGTGTCTGCGAAAATTGCAGTGGATCGTTTTCGGCTAAACGGGCCTGACTGCTTTTAGAGTCGGGTACGTTCTGACAAGAGGCTTCAATGCTTGCGTGTGTCCTGGAGGGGAACATGGCGGGCAGCAGACATCCGGTGATATCAGCTACCCACCCCCAGCCCCTGCGTCATCGGGCCATTAGTATGAGAATGCCCAGCGAGAACCCTGGGCATTCCCATGGGCGCCACTTCCCGCCGCCTCCCCACGTCCTCTGGCCGCACTGGTGGATGCGAGCGCCTGGCGAACACTCTGTTCGCTGTGGCCACTCGCACCTGGCACATATGCAGAAATGGACCAGAATAAGATTATATATATATATATATATATATATATATATATTTCGGTACTTGTGAGTTATCTGGGCGTCCGATTTTTTTATTGTATGCCTTAAGTTAAGGCATACAATCAGATGCAATGCGATATCGCATCGTATCGCATCGCATGCGACCATCGGATGCGATGACCCGATTTTTCCATAGGAATCAATGTTAAAATGGACTGAGTCCATTTTAACATGGAATTCAATGGGAAAAAGGGGTCCTTTTCATACCCCTACTATCCAAGTGGGCATGGAGTTGGATATAAACTTGTGGCGAGCGTAGCGAGCCACCGAGCCCGAAGCGTGGCGAGCGAAGCGAGCCCCGCGAGGGGACGGTATTCCGTGTCCCCTCGCGGGGCTCGCTACGCTCGCCACGCTTCGGGCTCGGTGGCTCGCTACGCTCGCCACAGGTTTATATCCAACTTCATGCCCACTTGGATAGTAGGGTTATGAAAAGGACCCCTTTTTCCCATTGAATTCCATGTTAAAATGGACTCAGTCCATTTTAACATTGATTCCTATGGAAAAATCGGGTCATCGCATCGCATCGCATCCGATGGTCGCATGCGATGCGATGCGATGTCCCGATCCGACCCGATTTAAAAATCGGACGCCCGGATAACTCACAAGTACCTATATTTCTTATATATTTAGCCAGAACTGTCAGTCTGTGACTGTGTGTATAACACTGGGCGGAGTCATGGGCAGAGTTATACACACAGTCACAGACTCCAGTCCTCACAAACACTATAGCTCAGCTGCTGCAGGGAGCCGAAAAAGTTCCCCATCATGTGCACACATCCACACAGCCCACACACATTATGCAGTGATGGGGAGGCACCTGCACAGCCACATACCTCCCAACTTCTTCAGTGTATGAAGCGGGACCCTCGCGGCGGAAAATTATGTCCCCCGTCAGGTCACGCCCCCTTTTCATCCTCTGCGTGGCTGAATAGACACTGCGCACAGCGTGCATTCCTTCATGCTGGGGGAACTCCCAACTGCCATCCCCTCCCCCCCGCGCACGTTGCTCACCCCCCCCCCCCTTTAAACTTTCATTTAACTGGCACAGTGCCAGTATGTGTGTGCAGGCTGGCAGAGGGATTCAGAGAGTGTCTCTCCCTCCCTGATGAAAGGGAGCAGAAGAGGACACAAGCAGGGTGCCTGCCAAGGGCGTAACTACCATAGGTGCAAGGGGTGCAGCTGCTATGGGGCCCAGAGCTGAAGGGGGCCCATCTTTGCTGTCTATGTATATGTTTTACACACATTTATCACCATCAGTTGCTAAATAGGGGGCCCTTACAAACTTTTGCTATGGGGCCCATGATTATCTAGGTACGCCTCTAGTGCCTGCCACTGGACCAGAAGAAATGCGGCTCCCAGTGGCAGAAGGGTGAACAGAAGGAAGAAGCAGCCTGCAGTGAACCTGGAAGCGGAGGTCCCCATAGGATGCAATACTTCATTGGTCTGGCGTGTCCCCCAAAAGCCACCTCCTTTTAAGCCCAGGTTAGTAGCCACACACACACACACACACCCTAACTTTACCTATACACCCCCTCCCCCACAAGCCTAACTCTATTTATACAGTAAACCCCGCAAGCCTCACTACATTGTATACACATCCCCTCCCCCGCAAGCCTCACTACATTGTATACACATCCCCCTCCCCCGCAAGCCTCACTACAGTGCATACACATCCCTCTCCCCGCAAGCCAAACTATCTTGCAGAACACCCACCCCTACCAATGGACACTGTTACCCACCTGCAGCCACTCCACGTACCCCACTTCCCCAACCACACTAATAATGCACTCACCCTCACCACCCCAACACCCAAACCTCCTAACCCCCCTAGACCCCCCCACAACACTCTACCTGCCCATAACCCTACCGCATTACCAACACCACATCCATCCCACACCACCACCGCCCCCACACCAATAAGCACCCGCCCCCACCCACACCACTACAACACGCACGCAACACCACCGCACCCGCCCCTCCAACACCCACAGCAACCCCGCATACAGTACACTCCCCCCATCTACTGCACCTGCCCCTGGTGGCACGAATACACCAACACATGCCACACCTCCACCCCAAATTGCTTAACTCAAAGTATCCATGCACCCACCCATGGCAACACCATACCCACCCACCCCCCACCTATACTGCCACTGCACCCATGCCTCACCCAAACGCACTACCCTTGCTACTACACCCACAGCACCACCGCAAATGCACCGCACTAAAACGGTGCTCCACCACACCTAACCAACTCACACCACCCACATGGCCAACCACCCCACATACATTCCACCACATACAATATCCCCCCATCCGACACTTCACAACACACACCACCCCTAATGCCTTTTCACACCCATAGCACCCTTGCACCCAACCTTCACACACCCACCACACCCCTACCTATAACAACATCACTCCCCAACACCCGCAGCACCCCCACATCCACCTGCAAAAACACTGCACCTGCCCCTCTCCATCCCGCAGTACCCCCACAACAAGCAGCACAAACACTGCACCCGCCCATCCCCCTCTGCATTACCCACGCACCCATCTGTCTCCCAACCACACCACACACTTCCCACAGCACACCGGCAAATGCATGTTTTACAACCCGTGCACCCATGCACCACACCTACGCACACCACCCACATGGACCACCATCACACGTGTAACTCCACCACCCACACTATCTCGCACCTCACACTAGCCCACCCACACCACCCACAAGCACCCTCCGGCACACTTGCACACCTCTGCCACACACCATACTACAACACACACCACACCACCGCACCCGCTCCTCCACCATGACCCACAGCACCCCACCATCCATTTGCGCAAACACGACAACCGCCCCTCCCACACCACCCCTCCTCCACCAATGCTACACCGGACTTTCACACATCCACAACATGCCCAAACCCCTTCCCTAACCCACCCCAAAACCCCACAACCGCCCCTCCAACACTGGCGTCAACCACCCCCCACCCAACTACAGCACCCTCACCCACATGCACCTCCAACTCCACCACTTGCAAAAAAAAAAACGCCCCTCCAACGACACCAAGCCCCCCCTTTCACCACACGCAGCACCCCCACATCCACCTGCCAAAACACTGCACCTGCCCCTCTACATTCCGCATTACCCCTACAACCAGCCACACCAACACCACAGACGCCCATCGTCTGTAAGAACTGTTCATACCAAAAGCAAAATGACCTACACCCTCTTCACAATCAAATGCCCTATTGATCTTAAAAATGAAACCTTTAACTGTAGTACCAATACAGGTTATCCTCCATATAATACAAACCAGATTTCACACACTAAAGGCGTTCACATGTTAAGTGGGCGGAGCCTAGTGGCGTGCGGTGGGGTGAGGTGAGGCAGGTGAGGCACAGCCTTTCCTGTTATACTAACGGATACGCCGGAGTTTTGAGTTTATAAAGTATGTCAAAAATATAAAGAATATATATATATAAAAATCTTATTTTTATTATTTTAATAATTTTAATAGTCAAAACTCTGGAGTAAAAAGTCTATGGCAGGTGAGGCAGTGCCTCACCTGGCTACCTTTTCTGCACATCTCTTATTAAAAATTAGGGAATCTCCAGCAGTATATACTGCTGCACTTGTGTATAATGCCGGCATGTACCCCATGGCTCATATATTGTGTTCAAATCTGGCTCTGGTACTTACCAGGGACACCTCATCCATTTACCTCACCGCACGTCCCTGGCAGAGCCCCTTACGACAGTGTGAAGAGCGCCTGTAGGGCGTGATGAATCACCTATATACCTATATATCCTACTTGCCTACTTTTATTGTCACCTCTCCAGGAGAAGCCCGGAGATGCAACACTTCAGACAGGGAGGGGACAAGGCTGACATCACTAGGTTTAAATGATGTGAAATCCCGCTTGCTGCCCGCCCCCTCTTTGTGGACCCGTAATTTGCAGTAATTGAGTCAGCGGAGAAGGGGAGTGCGGGGCTCTGGCCAGCAAGTGGGAGACTTGCCCACCTTCCCCACATGATTTTCAGGAGCCTCTCGGCCATTTGGTGAGGGTAGGCAAGCCTGATATATACAGTAAATATATAAGGGTAGGCAACCCTGATATATACAGTAAATATATAAGGGTAGGCACGCCTGATATATACAGTAAATATCTCATATATTTGGCTACATCTGTCACTCAAAGTGTGTCTGGAGATATAACCCTGGGTGGAGCCTCTGACTCACATGACTGACTCACATGACAGAGAACCAGCCCAGTGAGCCCACAGACAGTGCCAGACACCCTCTGCCTCTCCATGTTACACAGCAAAGACACAGCTACACACCAGACACACCAGGTGAGCGCCCCACACCTCCATACCTCCCAACATGACCCCCTCCAGGAGGGACAGAATGCTCTGTTTGTGGACTTCCATCTTAATTTATGATTGTCATCACCTGTCATTTTAAACAGGGTAATTGATAAGAAAGGTGTTTAAGCACAGGTGATGGTAATCCATAAATTAAGAAGAAAGTCCAGAAACAGAGCAATGTGTCCCTCCTGGAGAGGGTTATATTGGGTATGCACCTCCCTCCCTCCCCCCCCTCATTCACGGCATCCCCACGATTAAATGGCACATGCAAAACACTGACATGGCTATGGTCGACAATGAAAAAGGTTGACAAGATTTATTTTTCACTTTTTCAATGTTTTCATATTCATTCTCATGTGTCGACATGGACACCAATGAAGTGCCACACTTATGTCAACATTTACATGTGTTGACCTTTTTGTGTTGATTTTTTTCTTGTGGCGATTCGCGGCACCCCCCGCGACCCCGCTCCCGCGATTTGCAGCACACCCCCCGCAATTCGTGGCACCCCCGGTGACTCCCGCGATTCGCGGCCCCACCCCGTGACACCCCCCCTCCTGCAATTCGCGCCAACCCCCGGCCCCCCCGCGCGGTTCACGGTGCCCCCCACGACCCCCCCTACTGCGGTTCACGGTGCCCCCCACGACCCCCCCTACCGCGATTCCCCAGCCCTGACCCCCCCTCCTGTCATTGCGGCAACCCCCCGCCCCCGCGACCCACCCTCCCGCGATTCACTGCAACCCACCGCGCCCCCCCATCCCACGATTCGCGGCAACCCCCCCCCGCGACCCATCCTCCCGCAATTCACGACATCCACCCACGACCCCTCCTCCCGTGATTCGCGGACACCCCTCACCTCCTCCCTCCCCCACCCCCGCGCGTGATTCACGGCAACCCCAGGATTAAATGGCACATGCAAAACACTGGCACGGCTATGGTCGACAATGAAAAAGGTTGACATGAGTTTTTGAAGATTTATTTTTCTTTTTTTTGAATGTTTTCATATTCATTCTCATGTGTCGACATGGACACCGATGAAGTGCCACACTTATGTCAACATTTACATGTGTTGAACTTTCTGTGTTGATTTTTTCTTGTAGCAATTTTTTTCCAGTGACAACTATGAACTATGTGCACGTCAACCTACACATCATCAACCAATTCTTTGTATAATATATAACACCTGTTCTGTTTTACTGTAGGTGTTTTAAGTCAGACCTTTTACTGCTACTTTTACTGTTTATGTAAATGCATTCTGAATGACAGCAACATCCTACCATCCTTCTACAAGAATATATAACCAACTAGGTGATTCATCGCGCCCCATGCCCCCCCCTCCCGCAATTCACGGACCCCCCGCGCACCCCCCCTCCCGCGATTCGCAACCCCCCCTCGCGCAATTCACGCCCCCTCCCATGCTTTGCGGACCCCCGCCCTCTCCCGCGATTCGCCGACACCTGCGCCCCCTCCCTCCCTTGATTCACGGCACCCCCCGTGCCCCTCCCGCAATTCACGGCACCCCTAAGCCCCTCTTTAGTCCCCCGTATACTCACACACCCCTATCACTAGCCAGCTTCCTGCTCTCCTGAACCGTAGCTTCCACCACTGGGGAGTCGCTGACGCTGTTTTGCCCACATGCCCCTATCATGCCTCATAGCCCAGCCTCCTGCTCTCATGCACCCGAACTCCCACCCAGTAGGAGGAGACACTGACTAAGGGCCACCATCCTGTACTCCTGTGCTGCCACGCTGGACCCTCACCCACTGGCAGAAGCAGCACAGTATCTCCCACCCTCCTCTTTAGTCCACCTTATGCCCACACACCCCTATCACTACCCAGCCTCCTGTTTTCCTGTGTCGTGACCTCCGCCAGTGGGGAGCCGCTGACTCAGAAACACCCTACTATACTATTGCACACACACACACACACACACCTAAACAACATGCACACACAGCCCCCCCCCCACACCCACAAATGTCACTGTACCATCCACACTATCAATGTACATCTTATGCTGGGTACACACCAGGATGACTAGGGCCCGATCCCCTCAATCTAGATCCAATTCCGACCAATTGGATGTAGATTGTGTGCTGATTGGGCCCTTTTCTGTCCTGGTGTGGACCGATCCGATGCGCGGTCCCGCGGGTCGGTCGGTCGTTATTGAGATCCTACCTGCTGCAGGTAGGATCTCAATGACGACCATACAGCCGGGTGCGGGTCGCCATCGGACGAGACACTGACGACCCGCTCACGATGTGCACCGTGAGCGGGTCGCCCTGGTGTGTACCCTACATTACTCTGTAACCGCTTTTTAATTAAACAAAACAATACACACCCCCTTCCACATCATATGCTCTCTATTTAACACATTTCACCTATAACTGAAGCAGGGTTGCCGACTTTGAAGAAATCCTCTCCGGGAGAAGCCCGGAGAGGAATCTTGCATTACTCGTTTTGGGGGCGGGGCTTAACTGTGACGTCATTAAGCCCCGCCCCCATTACAAGAAATAGCCAAAATAACAGTTATCCATGGAGGGGGCGGGGTTAAAACGTCACGATTGTGCCGTTTTAGCTCCGCCCCCTCCCCTGAGACCCGCGGATTGCGGCATATAAATGCCGCGATCGGGGGGCTCAGTGGGGGTCCCCCTGATTCCGGGAGGGTTGCCCACCCTTCCGGGGGCCGGGAGGAAGGACCCGATTTTCGGGAGACTCCCGCAAATTCCGGGAAGGTCGGCAACCCTGAACTGAAGTTGCAATACAGGGCATCTTTCATACAATTTTAACCATCTTTCTCATATATAAATGTTCACAAATTAAGGGGGCGCAGCCCCTTATGACGGTGTGAAGAGCGCCCGTAGGGCGCGATGAATCACCTAGTATATATATATATATATATATATATATATATCACACACATTTTTAACTGCTTAATTGAGCATCTAATAAAGGTAAAACAGTTGGCATTACAGGAATTGAGCATGCATTTCCCAGAATCCCCTCATAGACTACACGGTCACAGCCACACTGTTCGGCATCCAAAATGTTATTTCACGCTTACTCCAAACTTTTTAAAGGCAAAACTCTGGGGACATTTCATTTGAGCCTGAATTGAAATACTTTCAGGAGAACTGAACCTGATCCAAGTAGGGGAAGAGAACCATTGTTATTGCAAACAGCTATACAGGATTCTTTCACAGTGAAGTGGAAAAGTTTGGGGAATTTTTTTTTTCACCGGCTTTAAAAATAGCCTTTTGCACGCATATTGTCTGCATTAGCAGCAGCACTCCCCCTCACTGTCCCACTCCCCTCCCATTTCCTCCTACAGGACCCTCACCTACTAATTCCCAGTCATATGAGCACTTCCCTGAGCAGCCCCCTATTTTACTGACACTGTGCTGGGCTGACACACACAGATCAGGGACTGAGACTGGAGAGACTACACAGGGGGATTACTGTAGTGTATGGTGCTGTGGAGAAATACAAGAGGAACAGAAATAACACCCTATCTCAGCCTCACAGTACTCTACCAGCCTCATAGTTTTGCTGTGTGAGTGTGTGCCAGCTGTCTTCCTCACCCGCTACAATCATACAGAGGTAAGTGTGGGGACATAGGTCTATGCTGTGGTAGTTATTGATGCTATAACCCCCAGGGAGTGGCAGAGTACAGCAGGGTAAGGGTGCATTGTGCATTGTGTAGCTTTCCTAGGTTAAAAAGTCTGCCTAGCTTTATCAATCACTGAAGTGTGATACTAGTAGCAGCACATTCATAGATTTTACAAGTGACTTGAAAACTATGTACAATGGATCCAGCTATTTGGGTGACCCACATGCTGGTTCTAGCAGCTTGTCAATGATTGCCAGTGATGGCCATAAATGTGATCTACTGACAGTTAGAAGTTTTACTGATGCATTATTATGTGGAAGCGTGTAAGGGTTGTGTAGCTGCACCGAGCTAACGCAACAAGTAGATCTGCAGTGGCTGTAGAACTACAAGCCCCAGCATACCTCCTCTTTGTTAGGATATGTGGTTCCACGAGACGAGAGCCACCGATTCGTTTCCTTCTTCAAGTCGGGCTAATGTATGGGGGCCTTAAGGGTCCTTACACTTTTTGTCAGATTTGACCCAATTCAGGTGGATGGGGTCAATTTATCTGACAAAATCTGATGTGCTTGTCTGACAAAATCTGATGTGCCTGATGTGCAGGACACAATGCACAATCCCGTGCCATTGGGTATAACCAAGACATTGATCCTCCTGCACATAGGATAAATCTTGAGTCAATCAGCTCCAACTTGTTGGACAAGTGTAAGGGGGACGTTAATGTTTTTTGTGTTGCCTGATGTCCTATATATATATATATATATATATATATATATATATATATATATATATATATATGCGTTGTGATCGTTTGGTCTACAGTATGTTGGTCGACACCATTAGGTCGACATGGTTCTACGTTGACATGGGTCAAGGACAGGACATTAGGTTGACAGTGTCTAGGTCGACATGGGGTTTTCACTGTTTTTTTATCCGAATGTCGTCACAGTCGACATGGACACAGTTTAAAGTGCACCGCATCCGCTCGCAATGCTTCGGGCCCGGTGCCTCGCCCCCGGCACACTATTTTATTCTCACACCGCGCCCTAGTGGATGTTAGGACATGAAATGCCGCCTGTTGGCACATGTCGGCTCAAAAAACAGTGAAAAACCCCATGTCCACCTTTTGACTGTCGACCTAGACACTGTCGACCTAATGCTTGTGTAGACCTAATGACCTGTCGACCTAGAACCACGTCGACCTAGAACCATGTCGACCTAATGGTGTCGACCCAATGCTTGTCAACCAACATACTGTAGACCAAATGACTGTATCCCATATATACACACACACACACACACACACACACACAGAGACACAAGTCTTCAGCTCGGTAGATGGTTCCAAAACAGGTATTAGTGAAGCTGGAAGTGAGTTAGGTGACGTATTTGCTTTGCACAAGTTTGCCTTTGGATGATGCTGATTTGGGCTTCGTTGCTTTGTTTTTGTTGACTATTGTATCCAAGCAATTATTTATTTATTAACAGTTTCTTATATAGGGCAACATATTCCGTTGCGCTTTACAATTACTGCCGGTCCTTGTGTATTATCACGGCGCCCATCGCATCGCAGACCATAAGGCATGCAATGGTATGCGATGCGATGTTCCGCGATGTCCCCCGATGTCATACATTACAATCTTAGAATTGTATGGCATTGTATATGGCATACAATGCCATGCGATGCGATTATAAATTGTATAAGCACCCTAATGGGGGCTTACAATGTTAAATGGACCCCCACGCCACCCCCGCTATGAACGTGAACCCGAAGTGTGGCGAGCCCAGCGAGGGGCGGCGGTACGCGTCCTCCGACCTTTTCATACCCCCACTATCCACGTCGGGTGGAGTTGATTTTATATAGTGTGGCAAGCACGAATGGTGAGGGACGCGGAATACATGTAAAGTACCTTACTGCCTGTTTAGGCGCAGAGACGAACCATTTCAGGTTGCTAAGGGGATTGTCCAGACTTTCCATGCAGAAATGTGAATCAGGGAAGTTGTGCCTCTCAGGCATTATCGTACACCCTCTCCCCTGATATTTGCTATTGACACAGCCTCTGGGATTTGTACAAAGACGCAACATCGGATGTCCATCACATGCAAACCACCATAGCCTTTATAATGGCGTATGATGATGCAGACGCTGCGCACCTGCGTTTGGCTCACCGTGCCCCCGTTACCTCCCGCAAACTCTCAATGACTGCTAATCTGCGTAAATACCATTGTGCTGCATGATCCGTGAAATAATAATTGCTCAGCTGCGCGGACATCGCCATTGTGCGGACTATGTGGCGGCCTCTGAATAAGGCCCTTAGTGATGAGCTCTCTGGCTGACTATCTCTCAGTTTCCTGGACCTTGATAAACAATGTGCAATGTTTACACAGAACACTGGAGCCTGTGCTGTTTGTGAGTGGATGTTGGTATATTTGTCAAGAATGCAGAAAAAAAAAATGTATTGAGATTTTTGGCCACGTAATGCAGAAATTCCTCAACTTGGCAACACTGCTCGATGTTACTGGGAGTCATCTGATGCTCACCACATGGTATTTAATAAAGGGAACTGATCATAAAATATTATGAGTGTGACATGCTGTGCAGTGAAGAGCACGCTTACTCCCACGCAGCCAGCGCTCTAAAATCAGGTCTGCTCTCTAGCCAGTGCTGTTATTCCAAACGTGTCGGAGACAACCAAGGGCCTGATTCAGGTCCCAACATAGCGGCGGCTCATGCGCAAAGTTCCGATGCTCAGGGGTAGATGAATGAGGCAGTAATAAGGGAGGAGAAGTGAGCCAGAGGAGAAGTGGCCCATGGCAACCAATCAGCACTGAAGTAACATCTATAATTTGCATAATATAAAATTATACAGAGCAGCTGATGGTTGCCATGGGTGACATCTCCTCTGGCTCACTTCTTCTCCCGTATAACTGCTTCATACACTTGTACTACACATATGCTGCATGGGTCTTCGACTTCAGAAACAGATCGTCAGCAGACTGACATTTTTCAAACACAGTTTGTGACATGGCAGGTAGGAGCTGATTGGCTGGCTGATTATCACTCTCCATGTTATCACTTTTGAAGCTTAGAGAATCTGGCAGTGACTGACAATCTATTGCCTTGTGCAGATGGGGAGGGGGCTGCAACAGCTATAGTATCCCAAAAACAGAGGCCATGTTGCCATCACTGTGGAGGAGTGACACTGCCAGTATCTCTATTGGAAGATGGAGATTTCTTGTCCTCTTTTTGGATCCAGTGGCTGGCTTGTACAGTCCCATGGGCCTAGCAGCAGTCTAGTGTCCATTCTAGCACTATGCACCTTTCAAAACCCATGCAGTTCCTTGTTGCTGTCTTTTAAGCACATTCTGGTCTGTATTTCAGCGCTGAAATACAGACCAGAGTGTGCTAGAAGCACCACAGCAGAGAGAGACAGCCTAGATAAAAAAGTGTTACTGCACTGGTTTTGAGAGGTGAAGGGTGCTACAATGAACACTAGCAGTCTGATGGGGTTGGATGCAGCTCCGATCAGTAATGCACGATGGAGAACTGAAGCTTAAAGGTGCCTACACACGGAGTGATTTTGGGCTATTTTCTAAGCAATCTGACTAGATTGCTTAGAAAGGAAGCACAGATCTCTCCGTGTGTATGCCCCGAGAGATTAATTATCTCCTGCTAACTTAAGCTGTGTACACACGGGGGCTATTTCAGCACATATCGCTGGCAATATGTCCGCTGAGCGACCATATTGCCAGTGATTTCATGTGCTGTGGGAGATAAATCACTGGGAGCACGCTCCCGCTGCCAGCCCTGCATGGTCGCAGGAGCATGCTCCTCTGATTATGGCTAAAAGTTGCTGGTCGCTGGTGCACAGTGCAGTGTGCAGCAGCTGACTACATCTGTGCACCAGCGACCAGCGATTTCTAGTCAAAATGAGGTAAAGACAGAATGAGACAGAATAGCTGGCAATGTTCAGCCAAAATCGCTGGTCACTGATGAAAACGGTACACTGAGCAATATATTGCTGGGCATCACGGATGGTGTAATTGTTAGCATTGCTGCCTTACAGCGCTGAGGTCATGGGTTCAATTCCCACCATGGCCCTAACTGTGTGGAGTTTGTATATTCTCCCCGTGCTTGCGTGGGTTTCCTCCAGGTACTCCGGTTTCTTCCCACAATCCAAAAATATACTGGTAGGTCAATTGGATTTCAACAAAAAATGTCACTCACATGTGGTAGGGAATATAGATTGTAAGCTCCACTGGGGCAGGGACTGATGTGAATGTTCAACTATTCTCTGTAAAGCGCTGCGGAATATGTGTGTACTATATAAGAAACTGCTAATAAATAAATATTGCCAGTACACTGAGCGATTTTATGCCAAAATCACTCAGGGACCATATTGCACCGTGTGTACACAGCTTTAAAGTCAGTGCATGCAGTCAAAATCTAGGCAAATTGCTTAGCAAGTGACTGCAAATCTCTGTGTGTACAGAATGAGAGATACTGATCGCAATCTCTCATTCTGAACCACTACCCGGCCTTTTTTTTGCTTTAGCAAAATTGCTGTAAGCTAACAGACTGTGGTGGATATTCCCAAATTGCGGACACGTGAATGGAGAGTGTTGTGAAGATTACGATTTATGAAATAAGTTATATGGACCATAGAAGTCTTCAAGGTGATCTGTGACATTTTAAGGGGTAATTCTTGGGCAAGAGAGGTCAAGGTGGCTTCAAGGTGGATCATGGAGAGTTTTCTTGTGGTAGATTTTATCTAGGTATAATTAATTAAGTGTATGTTTGTTTCCATCAATCCAGCTGAAGAGGTGGATTGTGCGTTACCACTGTCCATCCTGTAGGTGATGGTAGACAACCCTCACCACTTCACTGCGCAGTGTTTTGGTTGAGCAAAAAACTTATGTTTTCAACTAGGTGGAAGATCGCTTTTTGATGGGGTGGTGGTGCAGCTAAATTTACACGCTAACCACAGAACCAGTGACTAAGCTTATTATCTAATAAAACTGTTGCTTGGATGGAAATAGAGACACGAGGAGGGGAGGGGGTGAGGATGGTTAGTACTAGATGTTCTGTGTATGTCCTCTCTGGAGCGGCTGTGTTGGTGCACTGGCTCGGAGATAACGACGTCATCTTTGTAATCCTGTCTGCTCTGTACACACTCTACAGTCCTAACTACTCTATCCGAGGGCTCTATGGTCAGGGAAAGTCATTGTCATACACTGTTTTGTTTTTGTTTATTTGCTTGTTTCATCATTAGATCTACTCTGACTCATGAAGTTGAATGTTATATTTAACGACATTTGTTATGTCTCCAAAGTTTTCACATATTGTCAAATTGATTCTAATAGTAACATTATCTTTGGCTTAGAGAATGAGCAACGTGGAGGCCTTTGTTTTTGGAAAAGGGGTATGTGTGACCCCCCATGCTGCTAGCCAAGGGCCAGAGGCTACACCCCCCCCCACCCCCTCCAACTGAGTTTCTGGAAGGTTGTAAAACATATCCTATATTAGAAACCTATAACTGTAGAAGGTCAGTAATTCATCAATGGTCCCTTTGGCACTACAGGGCCCTGCGACCCTTCTTACATGGCCCATATACTCCATATCTCAGCAGAATCATATGTGCGGCACATGTTCTCCATAAGTCAGACAGCTTCAATACACATCTGTCTGTCTGTGTGTCTCAGGATTGTGTTGTGTACATGCCATTAGTGTATTCACCACAATCTCTCCATGTCTGCTTGGTAACTACCCCAGTCCTGTGATACAGAGGGAACATATAGTCCCTCTCATCTAGTAGCAGACACGGAATCCCTCTGCGGTCTGTTAACTGTGACCTAGAAGTAGATGCACCGTTTGGAGGCCTGATGCGTTTGTGATTCGTACATTGGGGGTTATTCGGGTCTGTTCGCGAGGACTGTATGTTCACACGGGGACCGATGTTTTGCCTATGCCAGCCGCATTTCTGTGCATGTGTGCACCCAAGGCTGCAGCTGGGGGGCATGGGGTGGCGGTGGATAGTCGCCCCCATGGGAACGCCCAGTGTTTCATTAACGTTCCCAAGAAAACACTGGGCGTTCCCATGGAAATCGCTCATGTGGGCGCCGGGGCCGGATGTCAGCTGCCCGCCCACTTCCTTCTGAATGCTCACGCACATCTATGGTTACCTCAGATTAACCTTAGATGTACATGTGCTCTTCACATCATTCGATGGTCGCTGACCATCGAATGATGTGGGTGTTCCCCCACAGCCTGTGAATGGATGTTTATGTTTATTTTTAACATCCGTTAGCAGCCCGTGCGTACGAACATGGCATGCGAGGGGGGGGGGGCATGCGTATGGGCATTCGTAGGGCGGCGTCTGGTGGGCTCGCAAGGCTGCAAACTCGCAGCCTTGTGAATCAATTAGAATAAGGTCCATGGTTCCTTCAGGGGGTTTTGAGGACTGTCTATCGCTGACCCCTAGGATAACCTTAGCTCCTGCACTGCAGGGGGTAGACCCACATCCCATTACCACCCCACAGTGAACCTTTGAAGCTGCTGTGCAGATAGGACGGTATGTTTATGTTGTTAGGTGTTTGCTATTTGTAAGCCAAGTGTTTTCCTGCATAAACCACTTAACAGTGAAAACAATAATATTATTTACTGCACACTCTGTCCTGTAATCTCCAGTATATAGCTGCCAGCTGCCCATAGAGCCCCAGCACAGGGACAGGGTTGTAAGGTTGACAAAAGCATTAGGTCAACAATGGGAAAGTCAACAGTCAAAAGGTCAAAATGAGTTTTTCACGGGTTTTTTTGAGCCGAGATGTGTCGATAGGCGGCATTTCATGCCCTACCATCTACTATGGCGTGGTGGTAGAATAATATAGTGTGCTGAGCGCAGTTAGGCACCGTGCCCCGTGTCAATGTCGACATGAGTCAATGACGAAACGTGAAAAACTGTCAACCTTCCCATTGTCGACCTTCCAACCCTGTCAACCTAAGCCCTATCGACCGTCAGTGGTCGATCCAATCCATGCAGACCTGAATTGGGTTGACCCAATGACCCTAATACCCCTTTCACATCGCAGCTAATTACCGGGTAAGAGCCGGTTTCTTGCTGGTTCGACTCGGTAATTTGTGCAAATAAGTTAATTTGAACGGGGTTATCGGTTACAGCTAACCGGTAGCAACACGGCAACCTGAACCGGGTAAAAAGCAGAGTTCTTACCAGTTCATTGCCGTGTTGCTGTGCAGTGTGAAAGGGTTAATTGGGTCGAGTGACCTGTTTCCCGTTCACTCTATGGAGGAGGCAGCGCTTGGAGCAGTGGCAGCTCTAAGTGCTGCCTCCTCTCCCGATGACGCACCGAGGCTCCGCCACGCCCCCTGATGACGTCAGCGAACCGGCAATATTGTCTGCTCGCTGTTGCAGTGTGAACAAACTGCACATGCAGGGTCGCACCGGGACTGAACCGGTTAACAGTCCCGGTGCGACCCTGCATTTGCGATCTGAAAGCAGTATTACCCTTCATCAGGGTTTATGACATTCTATTTTAACCAAAATAAAAGTTATTTTTAACATACGTATTTATAAAATAAGAGTGCTTGGCAAATTAGTCTTATTTCTTTAATGATCTGGAATATAGGGGCCCATTTATCAATTAGTTTTAGCTATTTAAAACTAATTGCATATAATAAATGGTGCTCCTAACTGTCATTTGTCAAACACAAGACAGGATCTGATTTGTTGGAGCACCATTTATCATACGCAACAAGTTTTAAATATCTAAAACTCATTGGTAAATGAGCCCCATATTGTCTTGGGAGCACTACCAAATCTGTCATCTTCCCTGCATATAAGGACGCTATTTACCATATGTTGGTTATCTTATGGGGCTGAATGACACTGGGAAGGTCTTTCCTTTTCTTCTCTGCTGTCTCCATGCTTGTCAGCAGTATTAGTGTTCACTCTAGGATGGAGACCGGGCAGGGTGCCGGGGGGCGGACCAGGCCACAACTGGGGGCGGTCCCGGGCTGCCGGCGTCATCAAAGGGGCGTGCCCGGGCCGCCGGCATCATCAAAGGGGCGTGCCCGGGCCGCTGGCGTCATCAAAGGGGCGTGCCCTGGTCGCCGGCGTCATCAAAGGGGCGTGCCCGGGCCGCCGGCGTCATCAAAGGGGCGTGCCCGGGCCGCCGGCGTCGTCAAAGGGGGTGGGACCGGCCCCTCCAAAGCCACTATGCTGCCTGTGAAGCGCCGGGCATCACCGTCTACGGCGACGCTGGGCTTCCCCGTGAGGCTGTTTTAGCGGGGCGCTGCGAGAGGGACAGGGCGCATTTTGCCCTATAAAAATCGGGCAGGGCGCAGCGCCCCGCTAAAACAGCCTAGCGGGAACACTAAGTACGACTGATGCCAGCAGCATGCCTATGATAATGCCAGTGAGTGAGTATGTGATGTATCAGACTTTGGAGAAAGATATCATACCAGCCAACTTATACCGGGTCGGACCCGGGAATTTGTTCCTGAGGTTGACCAGGGTTGAGACGCATTTACAGTGCACTGTTTCCCAGGATATTGCTGGTTCAGCCCCGTTCCCACTCCGGGGGTTATTCTAATTGAATCGGTCCCCCGATTTAATCGGTTCGCATGGGGGACACATATTTTCCATCTGCACACGCACAGGTGCATTTCTGCGCATGTGCAGACACTGGGTGCGAGCGGGCACAGCAAACTACATGTTTGCCACCCCGCTCCGTGGGTCGTGGGGCAGTGGAGTGGGGCACAGCCCATGGGAATGCCCATCATCAGGGGATGTCAGCTGCCCGCCTGCTTCCCGCACAGGGCACTTGCAGATCTGAGACACCACGGAGGTTTCTCGGATCTGCGAGCACTGGAGAAATCATTCGATGTTCGCAAACATTGAATGATTTCTCCCCCACACCTGCGGCTGTGAACGAATGATTATGCAAATCATCCATTCACTGCCGTGCGTGGAATTGTGGCATGTGAGGGAGGCGGCCATCCCTGCGCCCGGCAGGTGGCGCTAAGTCCACACGCAATGCTGCGAATTTTGCAGCGTTGCGTGTGGACCAGAATAAGCCCTGTTATTTCCTATGGACTAAATAAAAAATGGCCTTTTTAAAGGGCTATGACAAGGGGGAGGTCACAAAAAGGGCTATGACAAGGGGGAGGTCACAAAAGAGGGCCACCATTACCCAAAAGGGTCACCATTAAAGAAAACATTTCCAGATTAAAGAAGAGACCACAAATATTTATTTGAAAAAGTTTGTCCCAAATATTCAATATGAAACCTTTCAATCGTGTCTTTACACAGGATCTGCAGTATACCTGAGCCATTGGTGTACCTAGACATGTACAAAATGCACCTAACATATGCCCCAGAAGCTCCAATCAGCTCTGTTTTTCAAATATCCCGGGTTGAGAGCGTTTCCACTACCCCTCGACCCGGGAGTGTCCTGGGTCCGACCCAGGTAACTACCCACGTAGGAGTCCTGGTGCACTCGACCTGGGATATTTAGCAAGGACTCGTTTCCACTAGCAGAAAATCCATGTCGAGGCGCGCCCCCATGAAATATCTTGGGAAATTTTGGCTAGTGGAAAAGGAGTTTTAGCTTATAACTGCAATGTTACAAGTTCCTCTTTTGACTCTCGTTTCTAAGTATTGTTTTTTGAAATACATAGAATAAAATTGTAAGGGTTGTGTCTGTAAATAGAATTATTTTTGAGAAATATACTGCTAGAGAATGTTTACGAAATATTGAGACAAAAACAAATTTTTGGGAATCTTTGTCTGTCTGTTCATTCCAGCATCACACAAAAACTACTGGATGAATTTAGATGGCGTTTTTATTATTGTATAGCTAGTAATGTAGAAAGAAACTGAGGTACTGTATGTATTATCTTGATGTGACAAAAAAGGAAAAAACAGACTCAAGTCCAAAATGACTATATCTATATAAAAATACTAGTAAGCCCTCTCGAAGCAAAAGCTTAAAGTGTGTCAAGCACAGGGAGGCCCAATGACCGAAGCATGGCGAGCGTTGGTACACTTTGATGGTGTCCATGTCAACAGATGTATCAAGCTTCAAAAAGTGGAGAGTACCAGCCAATCAGCTCCTACCTGTGATTTTTTAAACCCAGCCTGTAACTTGACAGGTAGGAGCTGATTGGCTGGCTGTTTATCACTCTCCATTTTATCACTTTTTGAAGCTTGATACGTCTGGCCTTTAAAGTAACATAGTAAACTAATTGAGGCTGAGATTCTAACGGGATGTGGTGCAGGTCAGACTATGTTTATTCCACCTATACCCCTAATCCCCCATAATCCCGCCCCCCCTCCACAATTTACCTATTACCTTTTCAATCAAGCGCCTGCAATAATATAGTTGCTCCAGGTGAGAGCTGCCTATACAGCACTGCACATGACCCGTCTAGCCGTCAGTGATGCCGGTAATGACAGTCAGATTTCGGTAACCAAGTCCATGGTCACGTATATACAGAAATAGTGCGCTGTCATTGAAATACTGTGAGATCGCTTGAATTCCTAAAACAACAAATGATGGATTTCTAAAATTGCATGAAAATGAAATGTAGAATTTCGACAGCGCGATTACCGGAGGCCCTGAACCATTTACTGGATGTGTGCATGAAGTTATCCATATCATGGGAGCTTGACCCCAAAGTCTAGCATTCTGCAGCACGCCACGGGCCCCCCGAGGTGGGAGCATTAAACTCACATCTGGATTTCGTATGAATCAACTTTTTTTTTACTTTTTTTATTGCACACGCACTTTGCCAACAGCAACTCCCTTGGCCAGTCAGCATGGAGCCGCGGACGCGCTGGGCCGCGTGCATTGTGTCTGGCTCACCTTGCAGCCTCACATGTCTCCTGCTGGCTGCACAGCCCCAGGGATCTCTCTAATAGAGGTGCTTGGTGATGCCTGTTCAGATTCCTCCCACCTCCGAATTTATGTTATATGACCGCGCTTGAGTCTGCTTTCAGCACATGGGCGCATCCCAGTACAGAAAACTCTTCTCAAAGACAATTCACGGAGAATTGGAGGATAAGAACCAAATGTCTCGGGGACAATCTTCTGTGTTCTATCGGTTTAATATGTGCATAGTTGTCTACCCTCCCGCTTTTAGCGGAAGTGTCCCGCTTTTTAAATCTTTCTCCCGGTCCCCCGGAAAGTCCCGGGATCCTCCCGGTTTTTCAGCCTTCTTGCTGAAAAATTGGACCGCGCATGCTCAATGTGCGGGGGGCAGGTGCCAGCAGCGACCAGCGTGATGTCATCTTGACATACCCGGCGTCACTGTCCTCTTAAATGACAGCCGTCGCGGAGACTGGGGAGCGTGAGCGTCAGCAGCGGTAGCGGTGTGTGACGGCTACTGCAGGAGTCAGAGCTGGCTTGGCAGCTGGGTGAGGAGAGCAGTAGGTACGTCTGGAGCGGCAGCAGTGAGTACCACTTGCCATATATGTCAGTCATCGGATCCGCTCCTTTTGTGTAATGCCTGCCGGGCCGCCCCCTACTTGATGGAGTTGGCTGAAAAAGTCGGCAACTAGAGATGGGGCATTCGCGAACGAACCGGATCTTTTGAACGGATCCCATTCAAGAACGAATGAGCCGCCGATCCCAAAAAGGTTATCCGTTTCAGTTTACAATGCATTTTCCTGATCTCAGTGCTGCCACCTGTGGCAGCTGAGATGTACTACCTCTGTAGACTGAGTACAGTGCTGTGACTACAAGTGATAGAAAGATTAGCTGCTGCTGCCAGGGATGGCCATCTGTGCAGACGCCATCGATGGTTGCCATCGATGGCGATTCTGCACCCAGCCATCGATCAGTGTTTTTACTCGGTCATGTATATTCCCCCTTTTTTTTTAGAAGTGAGCCGAGGTTCCGTCTAAAAGATATGTATCTTTTCACTCAGAGATCCGCCGGATCCCGGCTCCGCTTAATGAGCCGTTTTGCCCATCTCTATCGGCAACCCTAAGTAGGGTTCCTTGTAGTGCTACGGTATTCTCTCAAATGTAATTTGGATAGCTCCATCCATGGCCCGCCCCATTTGCGCATCATAAAGGAGGCGGGGTCATGGGTGGAGCTATCCAAGCTGCCCTCTCCCGCAAAAGAGAGCTGAGAAGTCGGCAACTATGAACCTGTGACATTATCTTGTTCTGTGCAGAAGTGGTGCCTGTGGGGGTTATGGTATGGAAGATCGGCCATGTCTAGATCCACAATGACTTGGTCGACCACTAATGGTGGTCTGCGACTAGTTAGACGCTTTAAAATAGACGGCAGCGTCTAGATCGACAGTAACAGGAAATTGACACAACAAAAGAGACGACAGGAATGTGGTCGATGGTGAAAGGCCGACACAAGTTTTTCATGTTTTTAGTGTCGACATGGACACCACGTCCCATCACATGGCACGGTGCTTCACTATGCTCGCCATGCTTTGGGCATGGTGCCTCAAGGTGCCCGCCATGCTACGGGCATGGTGCCTCAATGTGCTCAACACACTATTTTATTCTCCATCTATGCCCACTGGGATGGTAAAGTATGAACAAGTCGTTCAAAAAAAAATCATGAAAAACTTGAGTCGACTTGTTCATGTCGACTTGTCAATATAGTATGCTGCCTTTTTTAGGCATTTAACTAGTCGTGGTCAACCATTAATGTTTGATTTGATCTAGACATTCGGTGATGTCAGTTGTCCGCCCCCCACCGGTCGATGATGGTCGCCGATCATCGAATGATTTCTCACCCCATCGGAAATAAGTCAGTCTAAACTGAGTTTTATTTCCGTCGGAGTCCGCCGAAGAGGTAGCAGGCTCTGACGTCATGTGATGTCAGCTGCCCGGCCCCCGGCAGGCATCGGCCCCTCTGCGTTCTACTCTAATTGGTGGTCCACTTACTCAGGTGTCGATGTTGCCACCCAAAACCCTCAAAAACTCATGTTGACCTTTTCATGTGTCGATCTTTTATCAAGGTCAGCCATGTGCGTGTGAAGTTTTTGGTGTCAACCTACTGCATGATGACATTTTGGTGTCGACCTATTGATTGTAAACCCTGGGATCCATACTCTGTTACTTGTCCTTTATTGTCTTGTACTATGAGTCGTTATAATTCGCAGCAACACATCAGAGGCATTGGTGCGCCCCCACATACGGGCAGTCTCAGGGACAACATGAGCTTTAGGTTCATTCCAAAATGATAAAAACCGAACCCGGCCAGGCTGGTCTTATTTAGGTCCTGGTGAGTAGTGATGATTACTGGGCCACTGGGCAAGCCGCTGAACCATCCCTGCCACCTGTGCCTTTGTTATCCAGACATGAGTCCACATCATACTTGCCTACATTTCAAAACTAGTTTCAGGGAGAATATAGATGGTAGTAAAATGTTGCACAGCTCCCCATTGAGGGGGCGTGTCATGCTCCACCAAAAGGGGTGTGTCTAGTTCCATATATGGAGAGATTGTGAACGTGGCACCTAGAAGCGTGGGTGTGTACTGCTACATCTGAGAGGAACCTTTTACAATATCCAAATGTAGATAAGCCCCAAAGCAGTTAGTAAGATATACTATACTTGGTAAAGTGCTGGGAAATGGTGCAGATGATTCAATGTAAATGTATCTGTCTCTCATTCCTTTCACCCCCAAAAATGTAACAGTGTAATGTGGGCTAGGTGACATGAGGGAGATTGCTAGACTAATGAGGGAGAGAGGGAGATTGCTGCTATTTCAGGGAGTCTCCTGCAGAATGCAGGAGGGTAGGCAACTATGGTCCACATGACCACTTTGCCACTTGACCCTCCCCCACCCACTCATATCACACTCTGGGCTCCTCCTCTTATATATTTCTAGCACTGAAGGTGGTACAATCACCATCTTCTTCCCTGCCAGACACTATCTCTGAGCTATTCCGGAACCAGGTAACCTGAAGTCTTGGTTCTTTCTCCAAGACTAGTGAGACGTCCCATCCCTAGCAGAGATCAGCTGCCGATCCCAGGGCCAGGCTCCTCTCTGCTGTTCTGTCCCACCTGCTGATTGCTGCAAATTGCTGGAAAATATTAGATCAGCCTTAATTAGAGGAATAACCATCCCCAAAAAATGTGCGAGAGTGTGATTATGAATAGAGTGCTGACTTGGAGACAGGCTTAAGTTGTTGACAATTGGGGAAGCAGCTGTTTTTGGCACCATACTGTTAACTGTTTACTGACTTCTGGGTCTGCGTGAAAGTTGTAGTCTTTTCCCCGTACACATTACCACGCCAATCCTATCTAATGAGAACAGGGAAGGGAAGTGCAAAATGCAAGGTCAATAATAAAAAGGTTTTAAAAAGCTAAAAAGCTAAGATTTTGCTCTTAAACTGGAAGGTACTATGGGGGTGATTCTGCTTGGATTGAACGGGGCCGAATTTGTCCCCATTCCGAAAGTATGTTCCTGCAAGTGAGCATATTTATAATTCGGCGGGGGGTGGGGGATTTAACTGCTCACTAAGCAGCGAAAGAATGCTGCTTGGTGTGCAGTCTTGAATCAGGCCCTATTTGTACTGAGTAAAAGTCATGTAGCCTTGAAAGCCAGAACAGAAGGATTTCGCACCCCCCTCCCCACGTACGCCTTGCAGCGGGGATTCTGTATAATTCCCTGGCATCTAATCCAGCAGAACTCACATCTGGGTTCTATTAAGTCGGGCTGTTTAGGCTGCTCCACGCAGAGAACAAGTCAGCCTGTTCTAATAATATCACTAACAAAGCCCCACGGTGTACAAACAATTGATGCAAAACACTGTAGCATGCTTAAAATAGCAAAAGACTGTTTAGTCGCATCATATTGTATCGCTTAGAATTCCAAGAAACTGAAGTGCTCTTGGCGGCTGTTGCTCCAAATACAGATGAGAAGTATGGAAACCTTAATGTTCTAAAAGGGCTACCCCTAAAATAAATGAATTTAATACAATATGGTATTGCAGATGTGGCTTCTTTTCCATTAACCAGTGATGTCAGCATAGTTTTACAGCAGATAAGTAATTTCAGGTTGCTAAGTACACGATGTCATATTTTTGTGAAAGTCTGTCCCCTATTACAGTGGTTCCCAAACTTTTTGAATCACGGCACCCTAAAGTATCAGAATATTTTTCACGGCACCCCTAGGCCAAAAGTTGGTTACTAATTTCAGGAAAAATATTTAAAAAGTTGTGATTTAAATGTTTTCCTTAGGTCCACTTATGTGGTGAGAAACATGATTCACTTCTATTTACCCACATATTCTTAATTGGAAACCACAAGCACTGATTTTGCCTATTTCATTGGCCATAAATAACTTGAATTGATTCTGGACTACCAACCTGAGGCACCCCTGCAAGTGCTCCAAGGCACCCCAGGGAGCCTAGGCGCACAGTTTGGGAACCACTGCCCTATTACGTTGCTGCGGCTGTCAGTGCAAGAGGGCCACAAGTATTGTGATATGAGTTGTTTGTCTCCATAATTGAGGTTTGGGGTCTGTGGTCAGTCTCAGTGGGGGGAGGTGGGGTATTACTTGAAATGTGGGGGGGTTTGTGGTTTGTTACAGTGGCTTAAAGGTCTGGAGACCACTAGCCTACCAAGTGTATTGAAACCAACGGCTTCCACACAGGTATAGTAATGCAGTAATCCCACCTATTTTGGTGTTGGTGCCACCTACATTTCATTTGGTGCTGCCAACTTGGGGCCACTTCGAGAAACTTTTCCAGGGCCACTAATAGTTCCCAATCCGCCCCTGCTAACAATCATTGAGAAGCTTTGCAGGTCAGACGTATATTGTCTCTACAGTGGAGGCAGCCATATTGGGGGCTCCTTGAGAGGATTTCCATAGGGCAAATGCATGAATGCGAGAGTAAACGATTCCCGTGAACATGGCCCTGCTCTCTGCCATCACCAGATGTCAGCTGCCTGCCATGTTCCCCTCCTGATCACACGCAAGGCTAGGACACCTGAGATTAGTTTTGCGTGTACCTTCCACATCATTCGATGTTCAGCAACCATCAAATGATGTGAGTTTGGCCTCGTAGGCTGAAAATAGATGTTTATACAAAACATTCATTCCCAACTGTGCGGGGATACCTGCGTGTGAGGGGGGCGGACATTTCTGAGGGCGGCGGGTGGGATTTAAAAGACACGGAGCACTGCGAACTTCGCAGCGCTGCGCGCCAACCAGGAACCCCCCACTTGTGTGTGTGGTGGTAGGAGCAGTAAGCTGAAGTTTTGC
Source organism: Crinia signifera (assembly GCF_055691185.1). Taxonomy (NCBI): domain Eukaryota; kingdom Metazoa; phylum Chordata; class Amphibia; order Anura; family Myobatrachidae; genus Crinia; species Crinia signifera. The sequence continues at coordinate 39,333,741 of NC_139226.1, read as the reverse complement.
CTAGGGTGTGGAAATCCCAGCCATGGACCTACTCTCCCCAAAAATGTGGTAGAAAGTATTATGGTTAGGATGCAAGTGATGCTTTATATTATCTTTAAATCTTATATATATTCTGTTTAAGGTTCCGGCACCGGTCATCTGAAGGCAGTTGGGATGCCGGTGTTGGTATACTGTCATGTTATTGGATGTGCTTGAGAAATGACAACAGCTAATTGGATGGTAGTCTCTCTCTCTCTCTCTCTCTCTCTCTCTCTCTCTCTCTCTCTCTCTCTCTCTCTCTCTCTCTCCAAGTCTTCGTTCATCCGCCCCCTAGTCTCTACTACGGCCACGGCACAATAAAAAAAAAAGTTTTCCGATAGCATTCCATTCGTAAAGCTCAACAAGTTCCCCGGTCACATCCCTTCCGCCTATAGTCAGGGTGACTTCATTTCCTTTATAAAAATAAACTGTAATTGATTTTCCATATAAACAGTATTCTCACTGCTAGGTGATACTTATTTACAAAGAAATAAATAGAATAAAGGACTAGACACCGCCATAAATCCCGCCCGAGTCAGATTTATAGGCCGCTGATGAAAAACAAAATAAAAAAAGTTTCCTCCTAGTTCTATTATGTCCTCGTTGTTGGGAAGATGATACCTGCTCGGTAATCTCATCTATTGCCAGAAAGTGAAGACGACAAGCCAGCGGAGGCGGTAGCTATTTGTTTTCTTTACTTTCATTTGTTTCTCTGCTTTTTATTACATTTCATATCAAGGAATCGCAATTTTTTTTTTTTTTTTTCTCTTACAATCTACCATTTTATTACAGCTTTAGAGACTGATCTGATGCATTCTTAAAGCACGTTCTCTGCTCACAATCCTCTGTCGCTGGGGAAGCTCTTCATTTCCTTACAGATGTCAGAAGTGAAGGAATAACTGTTGGCGTGTTTCTGAGAAACGATCGCTGTGACTCCCACCTATTTTATCTGTGAGCGTTCCTGGAAACTCATTAACGATTATTCTGGGTTCTTCTTACCTTCTCCATAAGGGAACTTTCTGCCCTCTGGGAGTTTTCCTGCACTGCCGATGGCCTTATCCTCTATTATAATGATAAATTACTGGTATCGCTAGTTTATTTTTCAGCACATACCGCTAGTTTTCTTTTAAGTATTACATTTGGTTTTGTAGGACATGCAAAATTAATGAACGCTCTTGGCAGTCTTGTTATACAGCGGCCAGCGCTGTGGGGAGGGTGGTGATGCTGATGCCATCAAACAGGGTGGAGGGCCTTGGGCTGATGGCACCCTCGCTCTCTCTGCGTCTGGCTGCAGACAGTTTCACTGTTGCAGCATACCTCCCAACTCTCTGAGTCCCATGAGCTTGTAAAAAAAGGGGGCAGAGTCACGTGTGGAGGGGCGGGGCTGAGGACGCTACCACCGTTTACATAATTTCGGGGGCCTAAGAAGCTGGGCAGGAATCCCCCCCCCCCCTCACTGCCTTTCTGCACAGAATTCAGCGATCAACAGTGGTTCTTGATGGCTCCCCCAACCTGTCCCCCCCCCCCCCACAAATACACACCTGTCCGCAGGACCCTGCGCCCCACGGGACAGAAGACAGCGGGACGGTCTGCAATTAGCGGCACTGTCTGGAATTTGGGTCTAATTGTCCGGATTGCAAAAGCACCTTTTTTGCAAATGGACAAAACCGTGCTGCACTGCAGGTGTGGCAGATGTAACTTGTGCACAGAGAGTTACATTTGGATTAGTTATTTTGCTTCTGTGCAGGGAAAATATTGGCTGCTTTATTTTTACACTGCAATTTATATTTCAGTTTGAACACACCCCACCCATATGTATGTCTCTCTGCACATGTTACATCTGCCCCACCTGCAGTGCAGCATGGTTTTGTCCACTTGAGAATAAAGGCGCTTTGCGATAAGGTCTAATTTGATGCCCTACGTTATCTGGTCCTTTACAGCACTGTATTATCATTCACTTTAGCTGCATGTACAGGATTTTGACTGCATCCCGTATGTAGTGGATAACTTAATACTAGCCTTGAAAAGCTGTATGTTTCTTGTATTTTACTACTTGGACAGTCCTCAAACTGATATGATACTAACATATGCGGCCAGCATCGGGCTGCGGTAACGGAGACCCCCGCGATACCTGTGATGTGGGCTGCGGGGGTCTCCGTCACCTCCCGGCGGCTGCCAGCGTCCCCCTGCGTCTCCTTCTCCCCCCTTAAGCCGGATGTCCTCCCAGCTGTGACACCAGGGGGAGGAGGAGGTTAAAGGAGGACGGGAGGGGGGGGGGGGGCGGCGCGCGGACGGCGTACGGCGAAAGAAGCCCATAGGCTTCTATAGGGTATCGCCACCCTCTGGGTGGCGATACCCTGGCCAGCGAAAACGGGGCGAACCGGTGATGATACATAGGAAAATGCGGTAAAACGGGGGGTTTACCGCATTTTCCCTTTAGTACATCCTGCCCTGTGTGTGTACCCAGCTTTATGGGGCGTACACACAGTTCAATTTGGACACGGTAACTGCTTCCGATCCAGATTCAATCCCAACACGCGGCCCCTCGGCACCGGGATCGGAAGATCGAAGGCGGTTCCATGCTGCTCTATACTCCTCACTTCTATGAGGTGACGTGCCGCCACTGGCCACTAGAGGCAACTCGATGGACCAAATAACTCCTTTGTGTGCTAAAAGTTGTCATAACAGAAAGTGAAAGTAATTTTTGCAGGGACACTGATCTATTTCAAATTTGCTGGATATAGAGGGAGTTGTGAAAACAGAGATTGGGAGTAGGAGCAGATAGGGACTGGGGGTGTGGTGGGGTGGAGAGATTGTGGGATAAAAACAGTCACAGCTCAAAGTGAAGGTAAAAACTGTCACAGCTCAATTTGAAAGTACACTGCAGAAGTCGTCATTTCCATACTTCCCCTGGGAATTCCCTGATCAGTATTATATTACCTGTTATTACACCATTAATATGGGAGCCTGTGCACATTCCTATTACAGACCAGCAGTTAATTAGGTTACAGGGATCTCTGGTTTTCAGGTTTTTTGGGATGTCGGGTTTCCTCTATTCATATCAAATAGCATACCCTCCAACATTTGAAGGAAAGAAATCGGTACACATTCTGGAAGGGGGTGTGGCCATTTGTGAAGTAGGCATGGTCACAGTTAAAGTGGGTGTGGCCACACCCCTTTCCGAACGTTTACTGTGCAATGTGTACTGTGCTTTTTTTTTTTTTTAAGAGGAGGACTCGAGTCCCACCACTCTAGAAAGTGGAGTCATACACCCCACACATGCTGATGCTGTGCTACTGCTGCTGCCTACCTTCCCCAGCAGTTCAGCTCTGCATCAGTCCCCGCCCCCCCCACCACCGTTAGCAGTGTCATAGCATCCCTCAAGTAACCATTCATAGCAATGTCCCCCCCCCCCCTTCCAATTAGCAATGTCACTGCCTCCCCCTATGTTATCCATAGGCTGAGTCATTGCTCCGCACCACATCAGAGTTTATTGTCTGCCTCACCCGCATAGCAGCCAGTGTCACTCACTATCCCCCCTCACGGTAGGGATGACACAATAACATTCATGTGGATGGGGTAGCTATGTTATTGTCTCCACCTACCATCCATACACTTGTGACTTACTAGGCTGCGCTGAGCTCCGGGTCTCCAGGGTCTCCCACTCAAGTCCAGGATTCCCCCGCTCACGCTCATGCGCCGCCGGCTCGAGTCTGGCGGTCGCACCGCGCTACTGACGCCGGCCTGCCTGCATCTGCCTCACTGTCCTTTCGCGCCCTGAGTCTGCGCATGCGCAGACAGTGAGGCAGGTCAGTACAGAGTGACGTCTCCCATCCGTCCCCTGAGTGCCAGACTGTGTGCAGGGTGTGGCGCTGGTACGGCTGTGAAGTCATGACATCATGTAATGCCCGCCAGCGCCGCAAGGGACCCTAGGGAACGGGACCAGGGAGGGGAAAGCTGGGCACCGGAGAAAACAATTACAAAATCGGTAATTCGGTACAAAATGATTTTGCCGGTACAGTACTGTTAAAAAACGGTACTGTACCGGCAAAATCGGTACAGTTGGAGGGTATGGAATAGTCTGTGGCAGGGACAGCATACTTCCACATGAAGGTAATACGGAGGATCCGGTCCAGGTTTTAGAGAAGCAGCAGGAAAACTGATGTGATCAGGGTTGGGCTGAATAGCTGCACCTGTGCTTTCCTGATATAAGTGTTTCCAGGGCAGAGGGTCATTGCTCCTGATGGGGGGAATAGCTGCCCAGGTGATAGACCAGGGGTGTGGGCTATGGTAGGGAACGCTGGAACATACTAAACAGTTTGTACTGTGCGGTGACATCTGTATGCTGCAGGCCCGGTACGTTAACCCTTAGTCCTCCATGTGCCTTTATCACCGATGTAATATACATAGGTCCTGCTCTGGAAAAATGTTGAGAACCCCTGATGTAAATATCAGATATGTCAAGTATGATGTGTACACTGCTGTGGCTGGGGCTGTCCCGTGTTCTGCTCTGCCAATCTATCTTGTTAGTGGAGATGTTATTCACACGCAAAGGCCTAGATATAGGAAATTGGGATTTATTGGCATTACTATAACATATATTACAGCCCTAGCAGGCACCGGCAGTAATCCTATAATCCACGCCGGGATGGAAATGCTTCTCTTCTTGCCGAGCAGTCGCTGACAGAAAGCCAGGCCTGCATTGGCACAATGCAGATAGCATCTTTCCCAGATACCCCTCCCTATTCATAAGGTTAGCCGCAGGCAGCTGACCAGAGGATAAGGCCAGGAGTTGTACAGAACACAGGAAATGCTGTTTGAGCTTGGGAAGTGACTGCAGTCCGTCATGTCACAAAGCCATTGTTCCACAATCCTCTCAGCCTGGACTGTAGGTGTCAGCAGTTGTGGAGAGGAAAAGGATTATTTCCCTGGCTCTAGTTGGCTGGTCGCTGTGTTTCTTGTCTCTGAGCGATCCTGGGTTAGGTATTCTGAGCACGTTCATGTGAAGCTCCACTTAAATCAATTGTACGTTACATCCTATCTTTTAACTCCACATACTGGTTATGGAGAATTACATCCATGGGATTCAATTATGAGTTGCAGAAAATGACAGCGGTTTGCATTCATGTGGATAGTGCCGGATTTTACGAAGCAGATTTTCTATGAAGATGATAAAAGTTGGGTACTTTAAATTGACTTAATGATAACGGACCACAGTCTTATATCATGTGACATGTATGAAGTCGTGGCTATAAACCAGTGATGCCACTCTATTGGGGGCACAGTCATGTACTGCGTCTTGGTCATGTCCAGTGGCGGCTCCAGGGTGGGGCAACAGCACAGTCCAATTCAAATAGGGTAGTAACACCAACTGCCAGTGAGACAGTTTGGAATGGCAGTTGGAGTGGCTCCTCTATTTGAATTTTAACTGTGCTGCAATTCCCCCTCTGGAACCTGCCCTGGTCATATCCCTCTGTGTTTCTGCCCACGTAGTTCTAGAGTCCTGCAATACTCCCAGGGGGCCCTCAGCTTCTAACAACCCCCTTAAATGTCTCTTTGTTGCTGCTGGAATCACTAAGCATGCCACCCACTCCATGCCTTGGAAGGGACATACTTCAGGCTTACCTACTTTTAGAGTCTCCTCTCGGAGAGCTGATGTGTTGGTACGTCTGTGCAATGCAGTACACCAGTAGCAGAGAATGCTTGCCGAGATCTGGTGACATTACCATATCTATGCAAATATATGCAAATAAGATCTGTGATTCTTCTATTATCATGTAGTGTTCAATGGCGGGATGCACTAAAGCAAAAATGCAGTAAAAAACCCTGTTATCTGGGTTTTTACCACATTTTGATATTAACTAAAACCTGCACACTGGGTTACCGCAACGGGGGTTTCGCCCATAAGAAGCCTATGGGCTTCTTATTGCGACCACCGCACGGACACACGCTGCTCCCCCCTCAGCTGTGTCCGGGCAGCCTCCTGCTGTGCTGCCAGGACCAGTAACCATATGGTAATCCATATACCTAGTCCATATGGGCAAAAGCCGTGTAACCATACTGATCATGTGACCTGCTGACATTAGCCGTGTAACCATACTGATCATGTGACCTGCTGACATTAGCCATTTAACCATCCTGATCATGTGACCTTCTGACATTAGCCGTGTAACCATACTGATCATGTGACCTGCTGACATTAGCCATGAACCATCCTGATCATGTGACCTTCTGACATTAGCCGTGTAACCATACTGATCATGTGACCTGCTGACATTAGCCGTGTAACCATACTGATCATGTGACCTTCTGACATTAGCCGTGTAACCATACTGATCATGTGACCTGCTGACATTAGCCATGAACCATCCTGATCATGTGACCTTCTGACATTAGCCGTGTAACCATACTGATCATGTGACCTGCTGACATTAGCCGTGTAACCATACTGATCATGTGACCTGCTGACTTCAGCCGTGTAACCATACCGATCATGTGACCTGCTGACATTAGCCGTGTAACCATACTGATCATGTGACCTGCTGACATTAGCCATGTAACCATACCGATCATGTGACCTGCTGACATTAGCCGTATAACCATACTGATCATGTGACCTGCTGACATTAGCCATGTAACCATACTGATCATGTGACCTGCTGCCATTAGCCGTGTAACCACACTGATCATGTGACCTGCTGCCATTAGCCGTATAACCATACTGATCATGTGACCTGCTGACATTAGCCATAAGGACAGGTTTATTTTTTTTAAATTGAGCCAACAGCCATTTGTACCAGAGGAAAACTTCCGTCTCTCTCTTTTCTATTCTTCAGCATAACAAAGTGCGCCCATTGTCCTGAAAGGGGGTTTCAGCCTGCACAATGTGAGGTTGCAGTGCATGACTCATACTTCCATAGTTATTCCTTCCCTTCCTGGTCGTCATAGCGTCCAACTTCTTTGCTAGTAGTTCCCTGCGTCTTTGTTTTACCGATAGTACTTCGTGTGCAGCCTTCACAGTGAGCACAATCATTAAAGTAGACGCAAGAAATACACTGGCACGTCTGTGAGCGTGTTTTATAGGTGTACAGATTGCGAATAGCTGTTTTACATTTATTCTCAGATGCCTGAAGGAAAGATATTACAGGCAACCACTGCAGCACAGTCATGTTTACACCACATAAACATAAATACATTACATATCCTTCAGTTACTTTATGGCACCATCCTACCACCGCCCACCAAAATGGGCAACGTCCTGGAAATATCTGGGCTTCTGTAATTATATTGCAAATTTCTTTTTCCGCACTTTTTCATATTTATGATGACTAACAGATGCCTTGCATTGCGGATGGATTCTGTGTTTTAGCTTTGCCAGTAAACCTATTGGAAAAATCTATGAGAACGGTCACATAGTATGAGGCCTTTGCCCATATGGACTGGGTATATGGACTATGTAGCATATAGGTGCGTCTGACCACATTGGAATTATTGACAGCATGCACTGGACACGTATAGCTTAATATCACACATGCTATCCAACTGTACCTTTTTGACAGGTACAGTAGCACTTTTTAATGGCCTGTACCTATTTTGGGGTCTTCAACTGCCCCTTGTAAGTACAGGAAAGGGGATGTGATAAGGCCCCCTTTACCTGTATCACACATTCCATCGGTGCTGGAGGTGACACCAGCAGTCATTAAGCCATACGTCCTTGCATTTATGACAGCCAGAGCGGGTTTAATGCACACAGAAAAGTGTGCTGATGTGGGCGTGGCCAGTGCTTCCAGCTCATGGACCGTCCCTCCTGTCACTTTCCTTTCCCTTAAAACCATTTCCCAACTCCTCCATTACTGTCATGGTTTTAAAGATACCCATGCTTCAGCACAGGTGAAGTAAATAGTCAATTTGATTTTAGAATTTGGACTCACGCTGGGCTATCCTTAAATCTGGATGGTAAAGGTGGAGTTTGTGAATCTGTGCCTTAAAATGTCCCTTACTGCCAGGAACATACCTCCCAAACTTCTGGCCTAATCATGAAGGAGAGAAATTCTTTAAAAAATGAATATACCACCTAAATCCAGGATAGTTGGCAGAGTTAACAGATGGGATATAGGGGTTAGGCACTAGCGGGAAGTCTCAGGCTGTGTGTGTGTGTGTGTGTGTGTGGGGGGGGGTTAGGCTGCTAGATGGGAAGTTTAGGAGGGGGCTGGGGATGGTGAGTGTACTTTCCTGCCACTGTTGGGATTCCTTCTTTCGGGATGCTAGTGTCGGCACACTGGTAATCCCATTTTGCATACAGTATGTATGTTTATCTCTTCCAAAGTCCACTCGCTCACATAAAGTTTTCCCACTGAAGTGTCACCTTGTGCTCACATTGCTGGGCGGACAGGGAGCGCCGTAATGAGCTGTATTTATAGATTGTGCAGAAGTAGGATGCAGCCGTCCAGGCTGTAATGACCGGAGCCCGCTCCAGCTGCATGTCCCAGTGTTCTATTTAGTACAAGGTCTGACCCCAGAGTATTTACACAGCTTTCATCTTGCCGACAAACCCAATATAGATGCTGTGGAAATTGTACACTGCTACTAGTAGAATGGTATTATTATCTGTCATTTATGGGGTCCACCGCGACTTATAATGTATATAATGTATAGTTTGGAGCAGAGAAGGGAAAGGGGGGGACATGATAGAAATCTTCAAATATATCAATGGTTTTAACAAGGTACAGGAGGGAAATTTTCTTCAAAGGAAAAGAAGTAATAGAACACGAGGACATGCACTGACACTGGAGGGAGGTAGGTTCAGGGGAAATGTTAGAAAAAATTACTTCACAGAACGGGTAGTGGATAAGTGGGATAGCCTCCCAACAGAGGTGGTAGAGGCTAAGACAGTAGAACAATTTAAATATGCTTGGGATAGACATATGAATTGAGATTACCTGAAGGGTAAAAAAGGGGCAGACTAGATGGGCCAAATGGTTCTTATCTGCCGTCAAATTCTATGTTTCTATGTTTAATCACAAGCAGTATGACCAACAATCTGGAAGTACTATACATACATTTTGTTAAATTTACATTGACTTTACATAAAATTAAAATTAAATCAACCTTTTAGTTTATCTAGTGTGTACCCAGCTTAAGGCTTTGAAAGGGTTCTGGCCTGGGATATAGGATCAACCATATTTAGGTCAGTAATACCATGATCGACCACTAGTGGTCGATGGTGTCTAGTTAGATGCCTAAACTTGCTCGAGCGCATCTTGTTAGACTGTGACGGGAGATCAACTCCTGTGATGGTAGACGGGAACGTGTTCAACAGTAGCAAGGTTGACAGGAGTCTTTCAAGTTTTTTTTGTCCACTTAGCACCCAATTCCAATGGAATGGGCCAAGAAATCCAATGAAAATTGAAAAATTGCATGTGTTTGACATCCCATCTTGTGCGCATCAGGTCGGAGTCAGAGATCGGGCCTTCTACATCAAAGGCGATAAGTGCACATCGTGACAGGTTTTAGCACCTGCGATATATCACATGTGATTTGCTTTGGATAGCCATATTTGACAGGAGCCACGCATGTGCCCAAAAAGGGGGAGTGGTCTATGCAAATGAGGGATGGGTCTATGCAAATGAGGTGTCATTGGGCCACACCCCATTTTTTGCCCTCTGCGTCGCTGAATAGACACTGTGCGCATGTGCACAACATCTATTCACTTCAGGCTGGGGGGACACCCAACTGCCCCCCCCCTAACGCGGGACACTGCCAGGCAGGACCGTCCCAAAAAAAAACAGGACAGTCCCGCGAAAAAACGGGACAGTTGGGAGGTATGGTAGTGTATGGTTCTGTCTTTTGCTTTGATATCAAAGCAATCAAAGCACTTTTCCATATACAGTAACTACTATAAGATGTGGGCCGTTGGGAGGACTCCCAGGGTGAAGCAGTTCTGTGTCTGGTCCCTGAGTTAGGGCAGGCCACCAGGATGCATTCTGATCTTGAATCTGGCCATTAGTAAGCCAGACTTGGCCCTGATAAGCCCAGGTCACCAAATCTAGGCTCTTGCGATAAGTCATAGACCACCAGAAGACCTCCAACACTGCAAGCAAAGCTCATGCCCTATCTGCCCCTGCTCTCATTAAAAGGAAGGGGTAAAAGTAATAGCATCCAAATTGCAGGGATCAGCACCAGAGAGTCTGGCTGATGTCTTAAAAGGGCAATTATTAAAAGGCAAAACCAGGTTGTGTTTACCTGTTAAATCAAATGATTACCCCTTTAAAACATTGGCCAGACTTGCACCGATGCGTGCAAGCCACAGGCTACATTTCCCCCTAAAAATGTTTTCTTAAATTTGAAGGTCTATCTACAGTAGAAATGCCAGTCAGCAGTTTGTAAGCAGTTGCTGGTGTGTTGCCCCCTTGTATACGCAGGCCACATGTACTGGATTCAGCAATGCCTCTTACTAGGCAGGTTCTCACGGAGAATGACAAATGTTACATTGCATGGGCTTTGAATGATGGGAAGGATGGCAGGACAGCTGATGAGTCAGCACCACATTGTACAGTACAGTGCACAAACTATAGAATGCTTCACTTCCTCTAGTGACCCTGTCGCGTCCCCTCGTAAAGTCGGAATAGGGAGCTGGCTCAGCATTGCAGATAACTATTATTGATACTGGATCTAAAGTTGGCCCAGCTTTCCCAGGCCTTCCGCCTTCAGCGCTGCTCTCGACCTTTGTGGTCACAATATTTCAGAACTGATCTTCAGCTTATTTACCAGCACAAACGGAGGCAGAATTGGGATGGAAACAATGAGAAATCCTACTAATACCCCTTCCACATCGCGATTCCAGGTCCGATCCGGCTCTGACTGGGGTCCGACGCTTTCACATTAAGGCCCTTATTCTGGTTCACTCGCAAAGGCAAATTCCTTCTAAAATGGAAAAAAAAAACATGTGCACTGCAGGTGGGGCAGATGTAAGAGAGAGTTAGATTTGGGCGGAGTTTTTACTTCAAAGTGAGATCTATATAGTATAAAAATAAAGCAGTCAGTATTTTCCCTAATAACTAAATAACTCACCCAAATCTAAATCTCTCTGCACATGTTACATCTGCCCCACCTGCAGTGCACATTGTTTTGTCCATTCGAGAAGGAATTTGCCTTTACGAGTGAACCAGAATAACCCCCTAAACCGGGTTGTCCATTACACAGAGGGAATCCCAGGATAACCCTTCTTATAACCGGGGTCGGTCGACCCTGGTTATGAGAACTGTTACAGGGCATGCTGGGATGATTAGTTCAACATAGCTTATATGTCGCACTTGCATAGCATTTTATCTTACTATACATTTTCTAGCACGGAAGGTTTTGCATAGTTGCTTTGGACGGCGCTGCGGAAATAATGTATGGTGCCTTATAAATAGACTGTAGTACAAATAATGCTGATGCTAATGTGTTGCTCAGCTTTAACTACATAATCCAGCTGTTTTACAGCTGATAAAGGGAAAGCGTTTATGAGTTCCTCTTCTGGAGAGAGACCTCATGTGTTTGGGAACTTTGTCATTATTACTGAATGATACATATCAGTGGAGCCAGACTGGCACTTTGTAGGCTGAGTTTATTCCCAGCTGCTTCTTGGGAGTAATTATACTCTGGGAAAGCTGCAGCATCTTCACCCCCCCTGCTGGGACTAGTGTTCCCCCTACATGAACTTCATTCAGCACAGGAGGTGTTTCATGCTATTGCTGTTCTAGCTGGTTCCTAGCTCCAGCCTGAGACTGCCCCACTGGAAATGGTCACCGTTCCTCTCACTGGCTGCCCCTAACTTGGAGCGATGACCGACTAGAGAACGTTAACTGTAGCTCACCTCACACAGCAAACTGTGTACATACAGGCAACACAAATGGCGCCGTAAGGCCACAAAGTTCCACACTCGCTGGGTCGTTTGTTGCGGGCAGGGAGGGCCTGGACCAGTGGTCAGGGAACAGGGGCAAATGACCCCAAATGGGGTAAAAATGAAATCCCTGGAGGTGATGGATGGTAGCGCCGCCGAGACACAGTTGGGCATGCCTATATATCTATGTGCATGCCCGGCTGTGTCTCGGCAGCGCGACCGTCCATTACCCCCAGGAATTTCATTTTGTTACACATAGAATCACTATATATTGTGTGTGTTACAGTACTGTAGCGTACAAGGACCTGAGGCAGTGCAGTGTGTCAGGCCCTTGTGTATAACTTCCTTGTGTATGCTTCCTTGCGTGATGCCCGGGGCCCCGCCTCTAGTTCCGCCCACTTCTTCAGTAGAGTCAAATAGTTGCTACGCCGTATCGGCAGTGCGCAGTCTGTACTGTCGCTATGGCAACAAGTTTCTTTGCCTGGTTATAGGTTCCTGTCCAGGTACTGGTATACCCATCTCTAGTCTAGGGAATAACATTGCACAGTCAGACTGTCACTGAAATACTGATGCTAATAGTCGCCTGGATGTCACATTATCAGTGGCTATACCACACACAGCCTGGCAGCCATTGATGATGATGACTACCATGTATGGCTGTGTGTGGTACAAGTTTTGTACCACACACAGTCATACATGGTAATCATCATCAATGGCTGCCAGGCTGTGTACCGTACTAGCAGGATACAGATGGGGCCGGGCTCATCTTTGCAGGGGATGGCGATGGCGACGCCATTCGCCATTCCCTGCTCCCGCGCCATCTGTGTGTCGGAAGGGGACGCGCGCGCACGAGGTGCGCGCGCGTCCCCTTCCGACGGTGCTGCCGTCCCCTTCCGACGGTCGCCCGGTGCCCACACCGGGCGCCCGCACCCCCCCACAGCCTCCTCGGGTCCCCCCAGCCCCCCTCGAGCGGGAGGCGGACAGTATTGCGTCCGCCTCGCCCGCCGGCCGCCCGGATACTGAGACGCACGTGCGTGGGGGACGCACGCGCGTCTCAGTCAGATGGCGCGCCGTGTTGCTGGCGGATCGCCAGCAGCATGCTGCTGGCGATTCGCCAGCAAGCATAAGGCCTGCCCTATCTGTATATCATCAATTTCTGGGGGTATTACAATTCTATGATTTCCTTCCTTTCAAATCAAGGGGGTAACGTCAACATATCTAAATATATTTTGGGGTAAAATTTTCGGGACCCTCCCGGCCATTCCGGGAGGATAGGTAAGTATGCTGTAGATCTGTCAACCGGAACTACCCCAAACTACCATCATCTATGGCAGTATTGTAGTAAATGAGACTCCAGCCATGGAAAGCATAGGACAGGACCCTCACAGTACAGCTGGGCCTATGTCAGTGCTCACCCTGTCTCCTAGCAACCAGTGGATGTGGTGTGGTATAAATTCCACATAAATTCCACATACTCTGTACTAGAAGTGTTTCCGTTCTCTTGCTTTCTCAGAATAATACATATATCAAATATGGAAAATGGTTAGCACCTAGAGTAGTAACCAGGGACTGGACTCAGGGGCTCGTTAATCTAATCAGACCGGAAAACAGTTTTTATATTTTAATTTTCTACTGTTATGTATTTTTATTTCTTACTGACAGGCCAGGATTGACGGGAAGGGCTTTCTGTCTGTCTGTGTAATACCCAGTCTTATTGTGTTCCCAAGCGCTATATGCTCTGTGCTATATAAATAACAACAATTACAGACTGCAGGTAAATTTACTGACGGACTGCAACCATGACTTGTGCACTGATTTCATCACAAGCAGAATTTATACCATGCCTTGCAATGTATATAATCAGTATTTACAATTTATGGGAACCGGACACGTCTGTTTTTTTTTTACGGTCTTATAAATTCCTGTGCATTGTTGCCAAACTCAGGAACTTATCTTTAGACTAGATACAGATCAGCAGAGTTTCAACCATTCCTGATGTTAGTTCCAGGGTTGCCTACCTTTCCCGGAATGGCTGGGAGGTTCCCAAAAACCGGGCCCCCCTCCCAGCCCCCCGGAAAGGTGGGCAACCCTCTCGGATACTGCTGGACCCCCTGCATCTCTGCAGCAGCATTAAGTTAAGGAGATTAGCAGGAGGGGGGCTAAGTATGCAAATTACTTCATTTTAGCTCCACCCCTCCTCGAAGACCCGCACATTGCAGGATTTGCCATACTGGGGGTGGGGCTTGATGATATCTATATCAAGCCCCGCCCCCAGAAGTGCTGCTGCCAGTCTCCTCTCCGGGCTTCTTCCAGTGCTGGTATCTTAACTTTGGAGAAAAAGGAGAAATCTCTCCAAGAGTCACGTCCGTAGTTAATGATAAATTGCTTCAATGTCACCATAGTGCTATTCTTGGAGTCTACTTATCTAAAGCAGTAACTAGTCAGGGCCCTTGCTAAAAATCACAAATAGGAAAAATACGGGAGGTGCCGAGGGGCTTTAAAGATCCTGATTCAGAGTATACACAGCCTAGTGAACAGGTCAGCGCTGCTCGCCACCCCACAAACACCGGCCCGCATCGCCCACATCCCCTCACATGCAGCTGAAGGGGTCTCTGACCATCAAATGATTTCTCTTCCTTTCGGTAATAAAAGTCAGCTAGAACTGACTTTTGTTACCGTTGGAGACCGCCAATGCAGCCTCCTCCGCCCGTATGCAGCCTCCTCTGCTCAGGGCCCCTCCTCACTTCTGGCCGCCGTTGTGCCGCTTTAGTGCACAGTGCAGTAGAGTCTGAGCATTAGAGGGCTTAGACTTTGCATGTGCAGAACTCTGGAAAAATGGTACTGTGGCCAGTTAAACACCGGGAGTTCCCCTCCTACCGCCTCCGGAGCTGACCACTAGGTGGGTGTGAAACCTGCTGAAGCTGTTCGCTCCCGGGGTTCGCACATGCACTTTGCCAAGCTTACACCTGCGCAAACCCTGAACATTGGGGACCCTAATTCTCTCTGCACAAGGTACATCTGCCCCACCTGCAGCGCACAGGGTTTTGTCCATTTGAGAAGGAATTTCCATTTGAGAGTGAACCAGAATAAGGGCCATGGTCTATTCAACATGGCAAGCTGTTTTTATAGTGTGAGTCGGCTATATTTATGTACCACTATGGGTTAGAGAAGAATGTTATTTCCCACCTAGTAATGATGAGTCTGTGCGCATACCGGCTCTTATAAACGCTTCTCATCAACTCTGAAGAACTGAAGTCATTTCTATCATTATACTGGAGGCAAAAATATATAAAGTGAGTCTTTGCATGAGATTGCAGCACACACACTACTGGGAAATCATCCATAGAGCTGGAGCCAGTGATTACTTTGTGTAACGATTGTGAAACTATATATCACCATGGGATTAGATTAATTCATATTCCTTTTGGCCGCTGAGCCACTTTTAGGAGATTTCTATTGTTCGGATGGGGGTGGGGCTCACTAGTTTTTGCTTTATCACTTCGACTTAAAAGGGATTGAAAAGTTTCTATTCATGATTGCTGTAATGAAGCTGTTAGGGGTATGGGGGTCATTAGGTCACCCAAATGAAGGTCAACATACATTACATCGATCACTGAAGGTCGACAGACACATGTATTAGGTCGACACATGCATTAGGTAGACATTATGAAGGTCGACATTTTGTCCCGAATGTTGACATGGACACCGTATTATCGGTGCACTGCGTCCCCTCGCATGGCTCACTGCGCTCGCCATGCTTTGGGCACAGTGCCTAGATACGCTCACAATCTATATTCCCTACCACATCTACATGCACACAGACATTCTAGGGATAATTTTGTTGGGAGCCAATCAGCCTACCAGTATATTTTTAGATTGTGGGAGGAAACCGGAGTACCCAGAGGAAACCCATGCAAGTACGGGGAGAATATACAAACTCCGCACAGTTAGGGCCATGGTGGGAATCAAACCCATGACCTCAGTGCTGTGAGGCAGTAATGCTAACCATTACACCATAAGTTTGACCATTGTTCACAAACATTTCCAGAATAGATAGATAATGTATTCTATGTGATATATTGGGTGAAATGTAATAGGATGAGAGAGATTTGGTAAGAAATCTCCAGGTTTTTTTTAAAGCGGCAATTATTTAAACTGCAAAACCAGTTTGATTTTGCAGTGTAAATGATTGCCGCTTTAAAAAAATCTGACGATTTCTTATCAAATCTCTCATTGTCTGAATCTCTAATCCTATTAACTTTCACCCATTGTCTCCAATGAACTGGGTCAGCCAAACCTTTATTAATGGATCAATTTAGGAGCTCGGAATAAACTTTCTGATCCATTGGCTGCAAACATAACTACATCTGTTTAGTTAACTGGGAATCTTTGGGTCCAGTTCCAAGGAGGTCAGGAGGCCCCTTGAGGTCAGCTCTGTGATTTAACCCTGGCACATGGGATTACATCTCTGGAATCTCACATGTCATACAGATGTGCTGCAGACACATACGTAGTCATGTGCACTCTTATTTAATCACCGGCTTGTCTCTCCGCAGTGCGCGTCTGTACTGCACAACTCTTTCCAGAGCGTCTTACTAATCCATCCAATGGGAACAGAACCTCGCCGACAATTCACAGAATGTGTGTGAGAATTCCGCAGAATAAATATTTATACAAAGCCGAGCGCGTCGCCAGCAGGTGGGATACGTCTGACCTACTATTGTAGAGAAGCCATTTTTCAGCTTGACGTTGTGATACTTAAATACAAATTCTTTCTTTTATCCCATCTATAATATCTCAATAATAGGAGATTCCCACACTTATAGCGGGTGATTCAGGTTGGCTCGCTCTGAGGCAAATTAGATCTGGGGACCTATTGCGGGACTGTGGATGCGTATGGGTAAAAAATACACATGCGCAAACCCGATGTGCTAACGCCTTTGGAGAGTATCACACTCGCAGGGCGGTCGCATGAGCAGGGGTTGGGGAACGGGCCGGGGCAGGGGAATGATCAGTGTTTTATGGGATTCCCCATGAAACCGCCGGGTGTTGCCCTGGGAACGAAGGAGGGTCTATTCCTGCTTAGGGCGGACGGCTAACGTCACAGGACATCAGCGCTCGCCCCATTTGGCCACATCCATTCGCATGCCAGGTCAGACATTTGCACAGGGGGGGGGGGGGGGCGGACGTTCGCTCGCCAACGACGTTTCAGCGCTCATTAAGTAGCGAAATTCGCTGCTAACCGAGCCAACCTGAATCACCCCGTAGTGATGGCAAGTCAAGTCTGTCAAAAAGTTTATAAAACTAATTCCTGATTATAAAAATGGAGGTATGCACCATAATTAGCTATTTCCTGCCATAGGCAAATAAATGCAGGGGCGGTGTTCTGGTTGCATGGAAACCCCCCTCCACTTGGAACGTGCCTTAGATTATGACAATAGCACTGGTATATAGTATGATCAATAGAGCTGCCACCACATCATGCAGTGTAAGGGACAGAGCGGAGCTGCTGCACATGCCCAGTGTACCAGCTTCTTCTACCACATTTACTGTATGTGTGGATCTGAGCCCTCAAACATCGCAATGGACCAGAGAGTAGCTGCCAGGAGGAAGAGACAGGAGCCTTACAATGAAGTGGGAGATTGTGAGCTTAGAAAGTGCAGTACTGGTTCTATTATGTTTCTGTATTTATTTATTATAAGTTTAACCTTTTCCTGACCACTTATGTTATTTAAATGTTGGAATTAGAATTAGTGAATTAGAATAACCCCCTTACTCCAATGCGCTGCAGAGTGGGAGATTTTGGATTACATTTGGAAACCCCCCTCTAAAAATCCTGCGTTTGCCACTGCCTGCCTATACTAAAATGTCACTGTCAATTTTAAAGGTGAATTGACCTTTAATAAACTGATCAAGTAATGTATCGCTATTTTACCAAGGTTTCTTCTGATGTTCACACCTTGTACTGACATTTTCAGTGATAAAACTAACTTTAAGCTAACTTTAAGACTAAAAACAAACTTTAGGTGCAATTGTGGCGATAAATCGCATCTAAAAACATTGACCCCAAATAATTAACATCAGGTCAGATGCGATGTGTGTTCCTGTGTGCATCACATCGGACCCTGTGGGTTGCATTGGCTGCTGGAGAGGTGTCCGATTGCAGCCAAGGCAGACATGCTCTTCTGGGTTCGCATGCAATATCATATGCAAAAGTTATACCGTACGATATATCGCATGCGATCTTGCCGCCCAATTTTGTTGAAAGACATTTCCATTGAACCCAGTGTCCTGTACGAAAGATGTTGACGATGCGCATACCCGCCAGTTGTTCATCAAGATGGTTCGTCAGCTGTGCATGCAGCTCAATTTGGATATCTTTAAAAAATAGTCTAAAAACTGTAGCTAGATCTTTCGTCTGTCCTCAATATCTTTCGTCAACATCTTTCGTCCAGGACACTGGGTTCAATGGAAATGTTTTTCAACAAAATTGGTCAAATTTTTTTTACAGTGTGTATGGTGCATCACTTTGGTCAATTCAACCAAATTGGCCAACCATTGTATAATCTGTGGCCCTATTTTAAACAACCTAACTCCAACTGAAATGAATGACCATCGATTGGAATGGGTATGGGTCATTGGTTCGATCCCAATTTAGGTCAACATGCATATTGGGTCCACCACTGAAGTTCGGCAGGTCTTAAGTCGACACCCGAGATAGGTCGATTGGGTTGGAAGGTCGACCTAAGCATTAGGTCGACAATGGCAAGGTAGACAGTCAAAAGGTTGACATGAGTTTTTGCATTTTTTTTTGCCGACAGGCTTCTCTCCGCAGCGCTGTGTGAGGGATCCTTAACGGATCCCTCCCAGCATGCTTCTCGGCCAGCGCCGTCTCTCTGCGCATGCGCAGAGCGACTCCCGGGTCTCGGACCCAGAAGTCCTGGGACTGTGCCGCATCACAAAGGACAGCTTTTATCGCAAGAGCTGTCCTTCGCGATACTAATCACTTATGTTAGTGCATATGTGGGGCAGTACGGATGATGTAATGGTTAGCATTTCTGCCTCACAGCACTGAGGTCATGGGTTCGATTCCCACCATGGCCATAACTGTGCATACTTTGTATATTCTCCCTGTGCTTGCGTGGGTTTCCTCTGGGTACTCCGGTTTCCTCCCACAATCCAAAAATATACTGGTAGGCTAATTGGCTTCCCTAGAATGTCTGTGTGTGCGTGTATATGTGGTAGGGATTATAGATTGTAAGATCCACTGGTGCAGGGACTGATGTGAATGTTCAAATATTCTCTGCGGAATATGTGTGCGCTATATAAGAAACTGCTAATAAATAAATAAAAAATACGTACGATTAGTATGGATGGGATAACGAGCGATGTGTGGTGGAGACGGGTGGCGGATGTTAGAACATCCCGCCCCCAATCTATTATCTTCTAGAAGGTGTTATTAAATAAAAAGTAAATTCTGATTCGTTGCTATGCGCAACATCCCATCTTCGATAGAACTCCCATCTTAGTACATAAACCCCTTGGAGGCAAAAGTAAGGTGCTTTTTTTTTTTGTAGGGGGCTATTGACAATGACTCACGGTCTGTCCTAACATACATTACATGACAACTATAAGATTTGCATATGACAAAACTTAAAGCGGTTTATTGTCCTGCTTTGGATGTGAGCAGGAACAGAGCATGGCTGCCCGGATTGACTCTGACAACCTCCATCTGTCGTTGATCTATTATCTCCCTTTAAAATCCCAGCCCCGGAAAGTGAAAGGACCAGACCCTTGACCCCCGTGTCTCTGCAAGATTTTTTTCCAATGAAAAGTACGGTTGCTGCATTGCAGTGCGGAGCAACATCCCACCTCTCCGCTAGCACTGCTGCTCCACTTTCCTTTAAGTGATCCTTACATATGTTTATGTGTGTCTTATTGCCTGCATCACTTCCCATCTGCCCCTGTTATCGGTTAGCGAAACCACTCTCCCATCACTCCCTCGCTGAATATATATTCCCCCCTCTGTCCTCCTGCTCTTCCCTAGATCTACTTTGATGCCTCTCCAATTCCCTCGTCCCCTATTCCTTTCTTACACGTCTCTGACTCTGGCTGTGCTGTGACTATCAGGATTTCGCATCCCCCCCCCCCTTGTCTTTCCCCCATCTTCCATGTCCTTTACCGCTGTGCCTTGTAAGAAACCTCTCACCCACATCACAAGCTGTCAGTGCTGGAACGCTTTTCATTAAAACAAGCAAGAGAGAGAGAGATTGGCCGGCGTAAGGCAGATTCCTGCAGTTGCGAGAGACCCTAACCAGAATTGTTTTCTAATTGTTAATAATGGAATTCAGGAGCCTCAATAATGAGACGCATCTGGAAAGTGCTGTTGGAATAGGCAGCGCTCCCTGAAGATTAGCTGCTCAGAGCTGGAGGGTCTGAGAGCAAACTCCTGTGAGCAGGAGAAAGTGCTTATTTGCTGAGAATGCAAAACAGACAATACAAGAGATCCTAAGATGCACATTGTGTCTATGGCTACGGTTCCATTATTCTCCTCTGCAACCCGTTATTCCCTGTCTATTAGTCCACTGTATGATTTTTATTTATTGGTGTTTCCTGAAACGGCTAATTGGTAATCTGAGCTAAGCAAATACTCATTTGTGCGCTGCCTGGTCTACAGCGCATCCCCGCTTCGTAGAGGACAGCATAGATTGTTAGTGCATAATAAGTTTGCAGAGTGAATGCAGCAAGAGAACGTAATTGCTTTATTTAGAGGTACCCGGAGATCTGGAGCATCTAGCAATGTGGGTGGCGATTTGTGCATTTTGTCATACACCCAAGTATCCTGTGTCTGGGGTACCAGTGGCATCTTCACCCCCGGAGAGCGCAGATGCCCTCTGAGAGGTCTGCTGTACCAACCTGTCCCCCAGGAGCTGACGGAGGACCATCCGGGCAGCTGTGCCTGCTGCAGGAGGATTGGACTTTATAAATAGCCACACAGCCAAGAGACCGTCCATACTGAGGACCTAGGATGCTAATTGGGATTTTATACACCGCGGAACGATATTGAATATATATGTATACCGACCTCCTCGTCTCCTCTCTCTGACATGTTAGATATCACTTTCTGCAGAACTTAGCACTACTTTGGATCTCCAGATTCATCCCCGCACCTTCTCGCTTCATGTCTTCATTAACCCCTTCTGTCTGTTACGGTTGACCCGCAGTGTTCCCACATCACTGAGTTTGGCTGCACGATAATCTTGTGATCTAAGATATTACATTTAAAAACTGAATGCAGTGTGTCTGTGATACAGAAATATAAACCGTTGCAGTATAGTCATTGTATTGTAGTAATAGACTATGCTTTAAGAAGTGTGAATAGCGCGCTTCTTCAATCAATTCTGTATTACATTGTGTAGCAGAAGTCTTGTTGATTGATCTCTATGGCTACGTAAGGCTATCTTATCTCCCTGGTGGTCCTGGGCCTCTACGTTAAAGAACCACAGAGATTTTCGCATGACCTTGTTCTACTTGCTGAATTGTGTGGTCCAAACTTTTTTTTTTGGTGTCATTGAATTGGTGTCACTGCAGCAGAATAATGTCATTTTTCCTATAGATGATACAGTGTCTATAAGAACAATGAAGAAAGTGCATTAATTCTCATTCGTACACACTGCACCATCTAGCACCATTGATTATTATCAGGGAGTGTCATAGTTAATTTTGTACAGTCTTGAATCTGCCGCACAGGAAACTCTGCAAGGGGCAAGAATATATTCCAGTACTTCCCGACAGCAGGACTCTTGGCACCAAACTGGGGATCCCCAACTGGGAAGAACAATCCTATTAATTGTTACAGTTTTGTTAATAGGCTGTAATATTCAGTGGTTCTCGCTTGCCCTTGTAAGGGCTTAATAATTATGACTATGTTTTTTTATGATAATCTGTGGCTGCTAGGAATTGGGCACCTTTTAAATTGTTTTTGCTGACATTTTAGATGCAATAATAGATGATCTGACCATCTGGTTTTCTCTTCCTGGCTGTCCACAGCACTGTGTATTTGATGTACGGGGGTCATGCTGAAAGTGTCTCTCTGATTCCTCCCTGACCTGTGTAAAATAAGCTATCAGCAGTAAAACCATATCTGCTTGGTTGATGACGCATAGTATTCAGCCCTGGTCTAGTCTTGTATGGAGAGGCAAAACATGTCCAGAAAATAATAAATCTATGGAATTTTTATCCCCATAATACCCCATTCTAGGTTATTTGCATAGATACATTCACTTTGCCTTTCCAGAGATATGATATACTCCTGTGTAGCCTTTTTATGTGATACTTGGGAGAATTGACATGAAAGGGAGCCCAGGGGTAGGTGAAACTAAACCTTTAATTAGTGTGGGATGTGTACTGTGAGCGGGGGAGCAATGCAAAGTACTGAAGGAGAGATCAAAGGCAGTAACAATTTGAATTTGATCATTCTAAATACAATGATGTTAAATTTCAGCTTCATACTGTAACCTAAATATATTCCATTTGCAATCATCAATAATTCATCGCTCTTCTCCCTTTAACGCCTAAGCCCATTGACACAGTCGTCGGAGCATGGTGGATCACCTGTGGCTTGGATTCTTTGTACGTTGTTTGCCGATTTTTGATGTAGAACACTATTTACAAATATATACTTAGGAACAGGATTAGATCAATGTGACCGACCAATAGTCTTTGTGTGTAGAAGAGTAACGAAGGCGGGTTGGACTTTTTACAAGGATCCTAGAAGACCAATTCTAGGCCCTGCTGAGATCCAGGCCAAGGCACTTGGTCGGAGAACCGCAGACTGAGGAGACTTCTGTACTATAGACTAGTCCAACTCATAGAGAATGCAGACTTCAAGCAGTGATGACCCCAGCTACTCTCAGAGTTCGCCACCCCGGGGTCGCAAAGCCAGATGGAAAGGCGTATACAGAGGGCGCTGGGGGGTTGCGGACAGTTGTTCTTTCAGCGGGGTGCAGCCTACTCCAGAAGAGCAAACACCCGAGCAGACCAAAAAGGAGAACAGGGTTATTGTCCTGTATTTGGACCTCTCTTTTCTTTTACTTCTAGAACTTAAGAAGATGAGTATGACGCGAGGGTGTCTGCTGTGCATCAAAATCACTATGTTCATCTTCAACCTCATCTTCTGGGTGAGTACAGTGGCTCCAGTCATGAAGTTATTTTGCTTTTGCCTCCTATGTCACCTTTTGACAAAAGTCAGGCCTAGTGCTGGTGGCATTCCATGCAAATGAGTGGGAGGAGTTATGTTCAGAAGACATTTGAAAAGGTTTAGCAAAAGTTAATAAATAAAAAAAAGGCATGGTAAATGCTATGTTTTAGTTCATAGGGGATTATTCTGATTGACTCCTTTGGATGCAAATTCGCACCCTTGTGAGTCAACCAAACCCCGCCTTACGAATGGGCCTTCGTTCCCATAAAGCCCGATGTCCACCCCCCACCATCGGAACAAAGCCAAATTTGTCCCCTTCCGATCAATGTTGAATTAGGCCCATTCATAAATGGGCCCAGTACTCCTGGCTGCCCTGTTTACCTAGTGCAGGGATGGGGAACCTTCGGCCCTCCATCTGTGGTGGAACTACACATCCCAGCATGACTTGTTACAGCTTTGCCATGTGGCGATGTTACAACTGTTGCAGAGCATGCTGGGATGTGTAGTTCAACAACAGCTGGAGGGCCGAAGGTTCCCCATCCCTGACCTAGTGTAATGCAAAGCTTAAATCCTTAAACTTGCAATAAAAGATCCTGGAACACACTCGGTGCTACTTGCGTACACAGAAAAGCACCCGCTCCACAATTTTCTGTTTTATTTGTAATTACTTTTTTTTTGCAACATAATTATATCTTAAGCCCGTGAGTCAAAAATAAAAACGTGCTGCGGTAAAAGACAGATTGCCTGATATTCTGTCGGCAATGACTTTTCCACTGAAATAATCACCTTGTAGTCATTCTAAAATATTGGAAATGGTGCTGCAAGTCTGATTAGAGTTACTGCTCGTACCGCCAGCAGCCGGAGAGGTGTTTATTAAGTTTACTGTGCATTCACTGAAGCGAGAAATCCACAGCACGCTCACTGCATACGTTTTGCTAAATATGTTTTTTTATGATTGCTGTTGGTCCTTAGGGTGTACATTTGCACAAGGCCGCATATACAGAGTCGATGTATGGGGATAAATGACTTGGGGTCAGAGGGCAGGGATCTTGCAGGAGGCATAAAGAAGAGGAGGATTCTGGGAAGGGGGATTCTCATTCTCTGCTTTCTTTTCCAGCTTGGAGGATGCGGTATCCTGGGAGTTGGGGTTTGGCTGGCTGTTACCCAGGGAAAGTTTGCCACCCTCTCCATCTCTTTTCCTTCGCTTTCAGCCGCCAGCCTCTTCATGGTGACGGGCTCTGTGATAATGGTTGTGGGGTTCATCGGCTGCTTGGGTGCCGTGACAGAACACCGCTGCCTCCTACTGACCGTAAGTCATTAACACTTGCCAATACAGCATTGAAAAGGGCGAGATATCTGTTGCCCACTTAAGATTTTTAAAAAGTTGGATTCCCCCAAAAAGAAAAGGAACTGGAAGCAGGAAGAGCTTTCTTAAGTAACTCCTATAAGAAAGCTGTTCTGTGTCTCAAACTGCCATACCCATTCTCATAAGTGGGGTATTCAACATGCGGTCTTCCGGCTGCAGTGGGACTAAACTGTTAAAGGGAATACTGGGATGTGTATTCCACAGGAACTGGATGGGGCTGTAAGTTGAATACACCTGCTATATAGACTGCAGGGCCGCCAATAGGGGGGTGCTGTGGGTACAGCTTTACTGGGCCCCGTCCTCTGGAAGGGCCCAGGCAGCTCATCTTGCCCACCACAACCCCCCTGACTGCCTTTGCTGCACTGCGCTGAACAAAGCAGGTCCCGGAGCACAGGCTTATTCAACCCAGAATGTCGGGGGCCACTTAAAATGCTGCAGCTGCTTTTGAGCCAATCAGAGCTCTCGTACAAGCTGCCAATCAGCTGCAAGCTCTGATTAGCTCACCAGCCGGAGCTGCATTTTAATTGGCCGCCGGCATCCTGAGTTGAAGAAGCTTGCGCCCTGGGACCTTCGGGCTGCAGCTCAGCAGACGAGGAAATGGGGGAGCAGGAGCCAGGTTGTCAGGTGAGGAGAGGAGGGCCCGGGGCCCAGACTGGAAATGAGTCCCGGGCCCCAAAATTCCTGATGGCAGCCCTGATAGACTGCATTTCCTCCACACACACTTTGGTCACTGCTCAGGTGGAGGCGGCCATGTTTGTGCTGTTCACAAGTAATAATATTGTATGGGACAGCTATAGGAAAAGGCTTCCTTTGTATGGGGGAACATTCAGAACAAAAAATAGTGATAAATAAGATTAGGCATTATTTCAATAGGAGTGTTAATACAATGTTCAGGAGGTACCCACCCATAGGCAGCCACAGTCCCAGACATGGGGTGATTTGTATCACCGGGATGGGACAAGTTGTTGGTATAATAGTACTAGATAACTAACTACACACAACTTCCCGCAGTTACGATGAACAGGTCTGCGATAATCGTGTTTTATGGGCCTGATTCAGAGTTGATTGCAGATGCTAAAGGCCCATACACACTGGGCGATTTTGAGCTGAAAGCAGCTCAAAACACCAAGTTTGAGCGGCTTTCAGCTCAAAGCCACCCAGTGTGTACGGCCTAGCAATGAGCGGTGATGCGTGCTCCCGCATCTGCTGGTGAGCGGCTTTGTGGAGCGGCAGCTGCTCATCTGCTGGTGAGCGGCTTTGTGGAGGGGAGCTGCTCATCTGCTGGTGAGCGGCTTTGTGGAGGGGAGCTGCTCATCTGCTGGTGAGCGGCTTTGTGGAGGGGCAGCTTCATCTGCTGGTGAGCGGCTTTGTGGAGGGGCAGCTGCTCATCTGCTGGTGAGCGGCTTTGTGGAGGGGCAGCTGCTCATCTGCTGGTGAGCGGCTTTGTGGAGGGGCAGCTGCTCATCTGCTGGTGAGCAGCTTTGTGGAGCGGCAGCTGCTCATCTGCTGGTGAGCGGCTTTGTGAAGGGGAGCTGCTGGTGAGCGGCTTTGTGGAGGGGCAGCTGCTCATCTGCTGGTGAGCGGCTTTGTGGAGGGGCAGCTGCTCATCTGCTGGTGAGCGGCTTTGTGGAGCGGCACCTGCTCATCTGCTGGTGAGTGTCTTTGTGGAGCAGCAGCTGCTCATCTGCGGGTGAGCGGCTTTGTGAAGGGGCAGCTGCTCATCTGCTGGTGAGCTGCTTTGTGGAGCTGCAGCTGCTCATCTGCTGGTGAGCGGCTTTGTGGAAAAGCAGATGAGCATAGCGCTGAACTATGCAAAGCCCTCCATCCCCCCACTGACAGCGCCGGGCAGGGGGAAAGCTGGTCAGTGTGTATGCACTGAGCGGCTTACCCCCCCCACGATCATCGCTGTCCATACATGCATAATCACCCAGTGTGTATGGACCTTTACTCTTTCTCAAATTGGCAGAAGCAGATGCAACATGTGCAGAATTAGATTTGGGTAAACTGAAATATACACTGCAGTGTAAAAATAAACCAGGCAGTATTTACCCTGCACAGAAAAAAACTCCCCCAAATAAATCTTACTCTCTCTGCATATATTACATCTGCCCTCACTGCAGGGCATCATGGTTTTATCCATTTGAGTTTTTTTCACCTACAATCAACCCTGAATCAGGCCCCATGTTGTTATTTTTTTTCTTTTTTTTAATGTGAATGGTGTTTTTGTTTCTTCCATCAGTTCTTTGTGGTGCTGCTGATCATCTTCCTCCTGGAAATTATCAGTATGGTCCTTTTCTTCACCTACAACGATGACGTAAGTGCTCCATATTTCATGTAAATGGTCTAAACCAGGGTTTTTCAAACTCGGTCCTCGGGACCCCACACAGTCCACGTTTTCCAGGTCACCCAGCAGGTGCACAGGTGCACTCATTATTCACTGACACATTTTAAAAGATCCACAGGTGGAGCTAATTATTTGACTTGCGATTCAGTAAGGAGACCTGCAAAACATGCACTGTGTGGGTCCTGAGGACCGAGTTTGAGAATTTGTGGTCTTAACTAAAAACTAAACTACTTATTTTAACAATTACACATCCTCATATAAAAGATCTTATTCAATAAATGTGCAAAAAAATGCACTATTACTAGGGGGTAAGTTCTGTGCAAGCTACAAACGTGTTACAGTGATGGCGTCTTTTACTAAGCATGTATTAAAGAGGCAGCTACAGTATATTTATTCCAAATGTGTTTGTATTGCACAGAATGACCCCTTTAGAGGCAGCATCTGAGGAATGCAGCGACTCTGGAATCCCCAACATACTAAATTTAGCCATTGTTGCCATGAGGTCAGGGCTGCATTTACTGTGTAGGAAACCAGGGCAGAAGATCAGGACGGCACGGTTCAGCAGAGAGCACACAAAAGGCTTTTTGTAGATTTTATATCATACTTGCCTACCTGACCCTCTCCATGCGGGAGAAAATGCTCTGTTCCTGGACTTACCTGGTAATGTATGATTGCCATCACCTGTGGGGAGCTAATTACCTGTGGGGAGCTAGTTACTTGATAAGAAAGGTGTTTCACCACAGGTGATGGCAATCCTACATTACCAGGGAAGTCAAGGAACAGAGCATTTTTTTAAATTTTTTTTAGTCCCGAAATTTTGACACAGTCGACATGGAAACTGAAACATAGCACCGCTTCCCCTCGCATGTCTTGCTGCACTCGGCATACTATTTTATTCTCCCTCCGTGCCCTAGTGGATGGTAGGGCATGAAATACCGCCTGTCGGCACATGTCGGCTCAAAAAAAATGGGAAAATCCCCATGTTGACCTTCCCCATGTCGACCTGATGCTTGTGTCAACATAATAACCCATGTCGACCTTAATGCATGTCGACCTAATGGTGTCGACCTAATGCTTGTCGCCCATCTGCTTGTAGACCTAGTGACCGTATCCCACTTTAAGAGAGACAAAGTGGAGATTGAAAATGGGACGATTCAGACCCGTTAGTTCGGGTCTGAATTCGTCTCCGTATCCACTGTTGGGAGGTCGGCGCATGTGCGACTATGTGCATGCGCAAACAGAGCCGTTCCTTTCGGACAGGGAGGGCAGGCGGCGGTAGCAGGTCAACTCGCAGCATTTTATGGGCCTCCCCACAAAAACAATGGGCATTCCCCTGGGAACTCAGGCAGGTCAATGCCTTCTCAGGGCATGCTGCTGACGGTCTGAATCAGGCCCAATGCACCAACCAGTCAGCTGCTAACTGCCATGTTACAGGCAGTGGGACAGATGCACCAAGCTTCAAAAAGTGATAATATGGAGAGTGATAATCGACCAGCCAATCAGCTCCTTACTGTCATGTTTCAGGCTGTATTTAAAAAATGACAGTTAGGAGCTGATTGGCTGGTTGCTTATCACTCTCCACATTATCACTTTTTGAAGCTTGGTGCATCTGGCCCAATGGGTGGGACGCAAAAAAGTTTAAAATTTTCTGAGGGTTGGCCGCGGTCAGCATATGCCCCAAGTCTGGAATGCCCAAAATTCCGGGGCTTGGATGCGATGGGCAGCGCCATTTTCAAATCGGTGTTGCCCATGGAAGCCTATATGCGTCTATCGTGGATTTTTGCTGTGAGGGATTCAACCGGATCCTTTCCAGCATCCCCGACGGAGCGCTCTTCATTCAACGAATGCACAGATAGGACTCTGGGTCCAAAACTCGGATGTGCTATCATCACAAAGGACGGCCGTTACCGCAAGAGTCGTCCTTTGCCAGACTCTTCATGCATATGGCGTTACTAGATGCCGGTATGCTTGCTGCCTTCTGCCCTGTGCTTAAATAATGACAGGAACTGATTGGCCAAGCATTGACACTTTTGCCCATTTGTCTTTTTTTTTTGCCAACCACACATCTCCTAAGAAGGAGCGGAGGGGGTGCTGAGGCAAGAACACATAGCGCACTGTAGATCATTATAATATATAGCTCAATCACTCGCAATGCCCAGGGCAGTACAGCTTATTAGTGTCCAATATCTTCAGTCGTGAACCATTACCGGAGCTTTGCCCGTATGTGTGATAATGCGATCTTCTTCTCTGTATCTTTCTATTGATTAGAACCTACTGTAGAGACAGACAATCAGTTCCAGAACTACGAACAGAAATAGGATGATTTAATCTATCAGGCTATCTGTTCTCTGTGTAATGTTATATAGGGAGAGCAGTATAGTGTCTGATTGTATTGTGAGGTGAAGTGTTTTGGTTCTACAGAATAATACTGCAGTAACCCTGTCCGGGTTGCCAAGGCAGTGCTGACACGCCCCTTAAACCGCATAGCCACACCCCCTTCAGTAGGCGGTGCTGCATTGGAGGAGGGACACACCTCCTAGTAGTGGGGACCGGTGGAATTCTCAGCAGCCCTGTATGTTGGAATGATATAATAATGTATGAGATTTCCCCCTTAAATCATTTTCATATATAGACATGTACTCGAGATGCTGAAACATTCCCCATATACGTAAGCTTTAACGTTCTGACTTTTGTGCTTCGTATACTGTACTTATTTATATGTTCCACCTGCACTCACCCAGTGTTCCTTTCTCCTGCAGTTTCACAGTTATGCGCAGGATGACCTGAAGAAAGGGCTTGCACTCTATCAGACGGAGGGTAACCTTGGACTGACCAATGCATGGGACATAGTGCAGACTCAGGTAGGCAGCAGGAGCATTCTTGGTGACTAATACGTCTTTTACACCAAAAATCCCGGATCCGACCCGGCATTTGGAACACGGATCCAAGCCAGGTCGGATCCAGGATTTGCACCGTTTACACTGCGGTGCCTACCCGCTGTGTATACTGAAGCGGCGCTTGGAGATGACATCATCTCCAAGAGCCGGGACTGCGATCACCCCCGCCGGGACTGCCGATCGCCGTGCTGGGGGCAAGCCCAGCACAAAGGTAAGCCGCTGCCCCCATCCGCAAGGTGAATGGATGCCGCACACTGGCATCCATTCACCTCCTCCCTGCCGCCACTGCTGTCTGCAGAGTACAGCAGACAGCAGCAGAGGCTGTGTGTGCCCCCCATCCAACCTGCGGACGCTGCGGTCCACAGGTTGGGCTTCCCCCATTGATGTCTCAGCATACTCAGGGGAGTCAGGACCTAGGTAGAAGTCACATGTAAAGGGACATGGGTGGACCCATTTACACCGCCGCTGACCCGGGTTTTTGCGGCGGTGCAAAAGGCATATACCTGATCAGGCTGTGTTGTCCCTTATGCCTCATTTAACATCAATAATGAGAATAGCTACAACTTCGTCACAACATGTAAATACTTTGTGTTTTTGTATATTTGTGGTTTTGTGCTACTGTATATATTGATTGTAAATATGCAATAAAAAAACAATTATTCTAATGTAAATATAAAGCTGTTAGCATCCAATATTCCATAAAAATAAGCAGAAAATAGAACCAGAGCTCAGTAGAAGTCTTAGTCGGATGCTACATATACCACAGTTCAGTCTATAATGATAAAATGCATTACCATGTGTTCACAATCACACACAGTATCTGCTGCTTACAAGGAAGCCACAGCTGTGCTACATCCAGCTGAACCAGAATCAGGCAGGCCCACTATTTGCACAAAGTGAATTTGATATATTTCTTTCCATTTTTCTTCCAGTTTCGATGTTGCGGAGTGAAGAATTATACTGATTGGTTGGATGTGCGGAACAGCACGCTTGTGCCGCACTCTTGCTGCACGGAGCACAGCGCTTCCTGTCAGAGCACTCCCAGCACCTGGTGGAAAGACGTGAGCCTATTTTTATTCTCTAAAAATTGAAAAATGTATAAAAAATCGGAAGTCAGGTTCTCTATGGGGACCAGTTCGGGGGGTTCCCGGTTCCGCTCTGCTGCCCATTGCCACTCCACAGAAGCTTCTGCTCACCTAGAATTTTATCTATGCTGTGGGGACATCTCCAGGGACAAGTGGATGTGCGCTGTAGGGTGACCATCCATATGCTACAGTGTAGTGATTGCTGCTTCGTGGTTATTCCTTCATGTGCTTCATATAACAGTACAGCTCTCTGTGTGAACAAGTGGAGCCTTGTTTGATTTGTCATACCCATTACATAGCCATGAAGTCTTGCTATTTATGTGTTGCAAAAATGACTTGCCCTAAACGGTTCCCCACTGCAAATCCCACCATTCCAGACTCTCTCCATAAAGTGTGTACTATTATTACTTAGTTACCCTGTTCCAGCGCTGACCACTACATCTGGGCCCTGGCTGGGAGATGTTTTACAAACTGCATTTGACCAAGTTTGTGCAGTTCCATCTTCCCAGGTCTGCCCTGATATATTGAGCTATTCTGCTCACGGTCTCCCCATCCGTGTCACCCTTTTCATGTAGATTGTAAGCTCTCATACTACTATCATCTACTACCTGCAACGGCAGCTAACCCTTAGGCAAGGCTGCCACTAGAAATTGTGGGGCCCGTGACTGATGTCTAGACCCGGGCCTCCTCCCCCCTCCATGACACATAAGGCCCTTTGGTACTCACTCACCACCCGGCTCTGCCATGCTGGTCACTGGGAGGGAGCAGGGCAAAGGACAGCCCCCACCTTCTGCTGTGCTGCCCCCGCTGAAACTCACTGCTCCCGAAGTGCTTGTATAGGGGCGCAGGCTTCTCCTCCACCTCTGGACCCTGGCGGCTATTTAAAATACTGCGAAGACTTATGAGCCAATTGGAACTTGGGGCCCGGCAGCTAATCAGAGTGGCTGCTGGTAGGCAAGCTCTGATTGGCTCACCAGACGGTGCCGCATTAAATGCGGAGGTGAAGGGAGAAGCCTGCTCTCTAGAATCCCTTCGAGAGCAGTGGGCTTCAGCATGGGCAGCTCAGCGGAGGCAGTTAGGCTTGTGGGTGGGTGCGGTGGGTGGAATGAGTGGCCGAGGCACTTCCCGACATGCATTGGATCAACCGTTGAAGGTCGACGGGGAATAGGTCGACATGGCTAAGGTAGACAGGGTTGGAAGGTCAACACAAGAATTAGGACGACAATGCGAAGGTCCACAGTAAAAAAGTTCGACATGAGTTTTTCACGTTTTTGTTGAGCCGACATGTGCCGACAGGTGGTACTATGGGGGTTATTCTGGTTGACTCCCGCCACCCATTCGCAAGGTGGATTCGCACGCAGGGCTTGCGAACACAGTAACATCCATTTGCATCCTTGTGGTATCTGCCCCCATCATTCGATGGTCGGCGACCATCAAATGATGGCGAAGGTGCACGCAATATAAAAGTAGCTCTAAAGGCACTTATTATATGCGTGGACGCTCAGGGGAAGTGGGCGGGGCAGCTGGTGCACGCCCAGCATTCTCATGGGAACGCCCATTAATCCCATATGCTAATGGACCAGCCTGACAATGACTCATACCCTTTTAGATCTAATCCTAGTTTGCCATATCTAGGACATTGCACGATTCCATTTACATTTTTGTGAACGTATGTTTTTATTCTAATACATATAACTCCCAGAGCCACTTCTCTTCTGTCAGCTGGATATTATTCCAGTAACATCTGGCATATGCTGGGCCACTGCAGCACATCCGCCCCCTTCTCTCCCCGCTATACATAATGGCCCTCCTCTTCTACAAGATGGCCGTCATATTTCCGTCACCGGAAGTGGGAGCCATTACGGAGCGCAACGAATACAAAACCATCCACATTTATTATGTTTTTTTTTATTTTTTATATATAAATTTATGAATAATTGGTACTTGTGTAGTTTCACGGCACCACCGCGCGCACAGTCTGTGTTTGAAACTTGGCAGCTTGCCAGACTCTGTGTTTAACTGTGCGCGTGCCGCTCTAGCTGTTCTCAGCGCAGCGCGTGCCTGCTTTACATATGTAATCTACGTTATCAGCGTAGCGCTGGCAGCAGCAACGTGCGCTGCCCAGCGCTGACAGGTCACTAATACTTGTAGTTCCACAGTAAAATAGACAGTCCTGCACACCGCTGACAACGGGGGCATGTAAA
Organism: Crinia signifera; assembly: GCF_055691185.1. Lineage (NCBI taxonomy): Eukaryota > Metazoa > Chordata > Amphibia > Anura > Myobatrachidae > Crinia > Crinia signifera. Next base: position 39,300,743 of record NC_139226.1, on the reverse strand, counting down.
CTGGACACCCCGGCACACCGCTAACGTACGGGGCTTCTAAACTAGACACCCCGGCACACGCTAAAATTTAGACGCTAAAGCGTCTAAATCCAGACTCCCTGCACGCCGGCACACGCTAAAATTTAGACCTTGTTAATTCCACTATCCACGCCACCCCAAAGTGTGGCGAGCGGACTCGGTACGCGTCCGACCGACCTTTTCATACCCCCACTATCCACGTCGGCGTGGAGTTGATTTTATAAAGTGTGGCGAGTGTAACGAACCACCGAGCCCGAAGCATGGCGAGCGCAGCGAGCCCCACGAGGGGACGCGGATTACTTCACAGGTACTTACTTCAGGAGCTGATTGGCTTGTCATAATACCAGTTGTATTTATTATATATGTGAGGTCTTGATTAAGTGGACTCAGTTTTTCCAGATTGTATAAACCGTTAAACATTGTTTATAAAGTATTCCATTCTTAAAAAAAAAGAAATCTAAAAAAAACCCCAGAATATTTTATCACATGCACGAAATGTAGGTCAGCGAAGAGGACGTGTTAGCAGTCACTGAGATTAGTCATTTATCAACTGGTAAGTGTTGAAAAGCAAGAAGTCTGTTGAATATAAAACACCAGCTTCAGAATCATTTGAACATACTACAGGTTGAGAGTATCTCTTATCTAATATGCTTTTTTGTCCCGAATTTAGACACAGTCGACATGGACACTGAAACGTAGCACCACGTCCCCTCACATGTCGGTTCCAAAAAAAGCGTAAAAAAACCCTTTGTCGACTGTTTAACTGTCGACCGTCCCCATGCCAACCTAATGACCCTGTTGACCAAACCCATGTCAACCTTCAGTCATGTTGACCTTCCTGCATGTCAACTCTTCAGTCATGTAGATTTTATTTGTGCATGAAACAAGGTTTTTAAATATGAAACAAAGTTTGTGTACAATCTCAGACACTGAATCATTTTCTTACACATAGTACCAGTTACAGATGTCCCCAGTAGTGCCAGTTACATATAATTAGGGTGACCACCTCATCCCTTTAATTCCGGACACATATTAATTACACAGGTTCTGTGGCTGGCTGGCTTCAAGACTCCATTTTACCTGGTTTTACACTGCCAAAGACCCTGTGTAATTAATATTGTGAATTAAAGGGATGAGGTGGTAACCCTACATATCATGTCCCCGGTAGTGCCAGTTACATATCATGTCCCCGGTAGTGCCAGTTACATATCATGTCCCCGGTAGTGCCAGTTACATATCGTGTCCCCGGTAGTGCCAGTTACATATCATGTCCCCGGTAGTGCCAGTTACATATCATGTCCCTGGTAGTGCCAGTTACATATCATGTCCCCGGTAGTGCCAGTTACATATCATGTCCCCGGTAGTGCCAGTTACATATCGTGTCCCCGGTAGTGCCAGTTACATATCATGTCCCCGGTAGTGCCAGTTACATATCATGTCCCCGGTAGTGCCAGTTACATATCATGTCCTCGGTAGTGCCATTTATATATCGTGTCCCCAGTAGTGCCAGTTACATATCATGTCCCCGGTAGTGCCAGTTACATATGTCCCCAGTAGTGCCGGTTACATATCATGTCCCCAGTAGGTTTTTTTTGCAAAAAAAAAGTACATTCTGATATATATGGTTTTCGGAATTATTTGGATAATGGCTATTTGGATAAGGGATACTCAACCTGTATTGTGTGTATACTGGGGCCTACACACGGGGCTATTTCAGGGCAGCGATATCACTAGGTCGTTTAGAAAATGCCCCTACATCGCTCAGTGTGTAGGGACCATATCGATAGCAATGTGCGTCCCCGCGCGTCGCTATCGCACGGTGATTAATATCCAGCATGCTGGATAAGTCTAGTTAATTGCTGGTCAGGGCCATCGTTCTCACCAGAGAACACCGGCCCTGACAGATCGCTTAGCACATCGCTTACACATTGTGTAAGCGATGTTGTGCGATCTGAGCGCTCTACATTGCTCAGATCGCTCTGCAGCGTCGCCCCATGTGTAGGCCCCATTACATTATTCCTGGACTCCTTCCTAGACATCTAGCAGTGGCCGTATTTAGTTAGTGAAGTTATTGATGACTCCGGAGAACTGACATGGGCCGAGATTCATGGATTATCTCGCAGTCTAGTGTTGCTTCGGAATCGCCTTCGTTCCACCCATAAATCACTTCTACCATCGCGGTAGTCAGCGTGTGTGAGTAAAGGCAGATCTGTGCCATACATTACATTGGGTGACCGGAGCAAATGGCCATGAATCTCTCGGTGTGACCTATCAGGAGCAAAAAAGAGGGTATTTAAATTTACATGTCATCATTTATATTTTATATTATGCGGCAAATGCCAGCGAGCACATAAATCCATGATGAAACGTCGAAGTCTATATTTACATGATGATAAAGTGTGTACACAGCCCATCGTCCTGCTGTATAACTCATCAGTGAGGATACACACAGCAGACAGAGGATAATTATACATTAGCAGCATGGCTGTCACTGTGCGGGAGCTGAGAGTTATAATAATAACAATCAGGCTAGTAGCAAATACCCAATAAATAAGTAAATACCAGAGGCTGCTGGTCTCTGTATGTGCAGCTTGTGAAAGAGAGACGTTAAAAAAGTGATGAAATAATTTGCATAGGACAAGGCAGAGCGCAGCGAGGGGGAGCACAGCCTCTTGTAGTCTGCTGGCCATGACCGTGATATCTGTATATTTGGTACAGGAAGAGCAGAGTCTCCATGCAGCACATCCCCCCCCCCCCCCCCCCACCACTGTGCAATGCTCCATGTGGATATGGACATGGAGCATGTTTATTCTGTCCATCCCTCACCTGCATCACATTTCTTGCCTCCATCCCTTGCCTGCAGCGCAATTCTTCCCTGCCCCTCGCCTGCAGCGCATTTCTTCACCGTGTCCTTCATCTGCAGCACATTTCTTCTGTGTCCTTCATCTGCAGCACATTTCTTCTGTGTCCTTCATCTGCAGCACATTTCTTCTGTGTCCTTCATCTTCAGCACATTTCTTCTCTGTGTCCCTCACCTGCAGTGCATTTCTTCTCTGTGTCCCTCACCTGCAGCACATTTCTTCTCTCTGCCCCTTGCCTGCAGCACTTTTTCTCTCTCTGTACCTTTCCTGCAGCGAATTTCTTCTCTCCATCCCTCCCCTGTGGTGCATTTCTTCTCTATGCCCCTTGTCTGCAGCACATTTCTTCTCTATGCCCCTTGCCTGCAGCTTATTTCTTCTCTATGCCCCTTGCCTGCAGCACATTTCACTCTCTGTCCCCCACCTTCAGCGCTTTTCTTCTCTATGCCTCTTGCCTGCATCGCATTTCTCTCCCTCTCTGTCCCCACCTGTAGCGCATTTCTTCTCTGTCCCTTACCTGCAGCGCATTTCTTCTCTCTGTCCCTCGCCTGCAGCGCGTTTCTTCTCTATGTCCCTTACCTGCAGCAAATTTCTTCTCTGTCCCCCACCTGCAGCGCATTTCTTCTCACTGTCCCTCACCTGCATTGCATTTCTTATCTCTGTCCCTGACCTGCAGCGCATTTCTTTTCTATACCCCTAGCCCGTAGCGCATTTCTTTTCTCCATGCCTCTTCTGCAACGCATTGGTCTCGCTGGAGCGCATCTACAGATAATTTGGTATATCATTTTTATTATTAATGCAACAAGTGTTATTTCGTTTTTCATTTCCATCTTTTTTGTGTACTCTGCTTTCATATTGGCAGATATAGGACAGCCCTGTAGTCAGTGTGTGAATCGAAAGTTCACAGCAGCACTCAGTATTTTAGGAGACACGTGAGTTGGTCTTGTGGAAGGCAGTGACATATTTCCTTGGATGATCCTGTCAGTGCAGTAATGCATGGGTCCATATATAACAAAGAGGAATGAAGGATAGTAGGACATCACAGACTACGCTTTGTATAGTGGAAGGATCAGGGTCTCCCATCAGCACACACTGTGACTCACCTGCCACACTGACGTTGGTAGATCATGAAGTCTCCCGGTCCGCTATATGAAGTTTATCTCATACAAACAGCCTATCTGGCACTGCGGAGAACGACTTCAGCTGCTCTGAATTGTACGAGAGCATTAGAGTGATCATTTCCACTGCTGTCATCTATATTAGCGGGGCGAATAACCAAACTACAATAAGCAATAGAACATACTGCGCTGTGTTACAGAAATGGCACTACGTTATCGCGTACAGCTGAAATTATGCCTGCGCGCAGCAGGGAACAATAACAGTTATTTGTCAGCGAAAAGCAATGTTGTGTTGTAGAAAGTAGAGGCCAGCGTCTTCTCCGGCCTAATTAGTGTGTCAGACACATCAATAGACTGAACTCTGACACGTATAGGAGCAATTAAGCCTGAAACCATTCTGTCTGACTGTGTATATGTCTATAGATTGATTCGGATTTTTTTTTTTTATACCTGAAAGAATTTCCTAATGTGGTTTGTAATGAATATCCTGCTGCTGCGTGCTCAGACTGCAGAGAATGTGTCTTTTGTTGTAGGCCCTTTGGTGATGCTTTTTAAGTCTCGGTTAGCACAAGGCCGTCCGGGAGCCTGATTCTAGGTGCCATGACCTGTGGGAGGGACATGACCCAGTTCCCCGCTGACCCACACATCATTTTTGTTTTATCACCCACTTACAATATCCACGTTGCCCATATTTTTAGTTTAATAGAGATATAAGTCTGCGCTGTCTATGATGGGAGGTCAAAACAAATCCTAATATTAAAATATGTATTTGGTATAGAAGCTATAATATAAACAAAAATTATTCTGAATACCATCCGATATAAAACCAATGAACTTTGGGGCTGATTCAGATCGTAGCGGGGCAAATTCGGCCCCGTCCCTGAGGGTCATAAAAATCATTTGATGGTGAGTGACCGGCAGCATGCGAGTGGGTGTGTAAACGTACACATTCACTCGCATGCAAATGAGAGGTTGCACTCGGGAGCAGGGGCGGATGTTCTAGAGTATCAGCGCTTTGTTCATGGCACCCATAGGCCAAAAGTTTCATTCTTAAAAAAGGATTTAGGGGGAGATTCTCTATGCAAGAAATGCGGTAAAAACCCCGTTATCGGGGGTTTTACCGCATTTTGGGATGCTGTAAGCATCCCCCCCGCTGGGTTAACGCAGCGGGGGGCATCGCCAGAAAAATCTGGCGATGCCCCATAGAAGCCAATGGGCTTCTACCGCATCCCACCGCCGCCCCGCAACGACCCGCCGCCGCCCCGCACGGACCCCCGCCGCCCCGCATCGCCCCCTCCTCCCTCACCTGTGTCCGGGCAGCACAGCGCAGTGCTGCCCGGACCTGTGACCTCCTCCCTGCACTGATCCTCTTCCGGGTGCAGGGAGGAGGAGAGCCCGGCGCAGCAGCAGCAGCGCCGGGTGTGTAAGGGAGGGGGGAGCTGCTGGGACCCGGCGACTCTCACCGCAAAGGACAGCTCTTAACGCAAGAGCTGTCCTTTGCTATAATTATCGCATATGTTACAACATATGCGATAATTATAAATGCGATGGGCGGCGAAGGGGGGCGGAGATTCTTAGAGAATCTCCCCCTTTAAAAGCATGTGCCTACGTGTTATCTTTAGGGTCAGTAATACCCCGTTCTCACTGCAGGAAAATTCCCGGGTCTATCATGTCGACCCGGGAATTTGCCTTTTAACACAGGTTTTTCTGCAGTGTGAACGGGTCGCGTACCCGGATCTCATACTCGGGTAAAACCCTCCTTTTTCCTGTGTTTGAGATCCGGGTATGCAGACACGGATTGACCCTTTCACACTGCAGAAAAACCCAGTGTTAAAAGGCAAATTACCAGGTAGAACTTCTTCACCCGGGAATTTGCCTTGCAGTGAGAATGGGGGTCAGTCCCTGGCAGTGAGAACACAGTATTATGTGGTGTGGCCTGGAGGCTTGTTATGTGGTGTGGCCTGGGTGGGCTTGTTATGTGGTGTGGCCTGGGTGTGCTTGTTATGTGATGTGGTCTGGTTGTGCTTGTTATGTGGTGTGGCCTGGGTGTGCTTATGTGGTGCGGCCTGGGTGTGCTTATTTGGTGTGGTCTGGTTGTGCTTGCTATGTGGTGCGGCCTGGGTGTGCTTGTTATGTGGTGCGGCCTGGGTGTGCTTGTTATCTGGTAAGTCCTGGTTGTGCTTGCTATGTGGTGTGGCCTGGTTGTGCTTATGTGGTGCGGCCTGGTTGTGCTTGTTATGGGATGTGGCCTGGGTGTGTTTGTTATGTGGTGTGGCCTGGATGTGCTTGCTATGTGGTGTGGCCTGGGTGTGCTTGCTATGTGGTGTGGCCTGGATGTGCTTGCTATGTGGTGTTGCCTGGGTGTGCTTGTTATGTGGTGTGGCCTGGGTGTGCTTGTTATGTGCTGTGTCCTGGGTGTGCTTATTTGGTGTGGCCTGGTTGAGCTTGCTATGTGGTGTGGCCTGGGTGTGCTTGCTATGTGGTGTGGCCTGGGTGTGCTTGTTATGTGCTGTGTCCTGGGTGTGCTTATTTGGTGTGGCCTGGTTGAGCTTGCTATGTGGTGTGGCCTGGGTGTGCTTGCTATGTGGTGTGGCCTGGGTGTGCTTGCTATGTGGTGTGGCCTGGGTGTGCTTGCTATGTGGTGTGGCCTGGTTGAGCTTGCTATGTGGTGTGGTCTGGGTGTGCTTGCTATGTGGTGTGGCCTGGGTGTGCTTGCTATGTGGTGTGGCCTGGATGTGCTTGCTATGTGGTGTGGCCTGGTTGAGCTTGCTATGTGGTGTGGCCTGGGTGTGCTTGCTATGTGGTGTGGCCTGGGTGTGCTTGCTATGTGGTGTGGCCTGGTTGAGCTTGCTATGTGGGAGGGAGGGGGGAGCTGCCGGGACCTGCTGTGACCCGGCGACTCTCACCGCAAAGGACAGCTCTTAACGCAAGAGCTGTCCTTTGCTATAATTATCTCATATGTTAGAACATATGCGATAATTATAAATGCGATGGGCGGCGAAGGGGGGCGGAGATTCTTAGAGAATCTCCCCCTTCAAAAGCATGTGCCTACGTGTTATCCTTAGGGTCAGTAATACCCCGTTCTCACTGCAGGAAAATTCCCGGGTCTATCATGTCGACCCGGGAATTTGCCTTTTAACACAGGTTTTTCTGCAGTGTGAACGGGTCGCATACCCGGATCTCATACTCGGGTAAAACCCTCCTTTTTCCTGTGTTTGAGATCCGGGTATGCAGACACGGATTGACCCTTTCACACTGCAGAAAAACCCTGTGTTAAAAGGCAAATTACCGGGTAGAACTTCTTCACCCGGGAATTTGCCTTGCAGTGAGAATGGGGGTCAGTCCCTGCAGGGGGGGAAAGCTGTGTATTTCTCACTGGCAGTGAGAACACGGTATTATGTGGTGTGGCCTGAAGGTGCTTGTTATGTGGTGTGGCCTGGGTGTGCTTGTTATGTGGTGTGGCCTGGGTGTGCTTGTTATGTGATGTGGTCTGGTTGTGCTTGTTATGTGGTGTGGCCTGGGTGTGCTTATGTGGTGCGGCCTGGGTATGCTTATTTGGTGTGGTCTGGTTGTGCTTGCTATGTGGTGCGGCCTTGGTGTGCTTATTTGGTGTGGTCTGGTTGTGCTTGCTAAGTGGTGCGCCTGGGTGTGCTTGTTATGTGGTGCGGCCTGGGTGTGCTTGTTATCTGGTTAGTCCTGGTTGTGCTTACTATGTGGTGCGGCCTGGTTGTGCTTATGTGGTGCGGCCTGGTTGTGCTTGTTATGGGATCTGGCCTGGGTGTGTTTGTTATGTGGTGTGGCCTGGGTGTGCTTGTTATGTGGTGTGGCCTGGGTGTGCTTGCTATGTGGTGTGGCCTGGGTGTGCTTGCTATGTGGTGTGGCCTGGGTGTGCTTGCTATGTGGTGTGGCCTGGGTGTGCTTACTATGTGGTGTGGCCTGGATGTGCTTGCTATGTGGTGTGGCCTGGGTGTGCTTGCTATGTGGTGTGGCCTGGATGTGCTTGCTATGTGGTGTTGCCTGGGTGTGCTTGTTATGTGGTGTGGCCTGGGTGTGCTTGTTATGTGCTGTGTCCTGGGTGTGCTTATTTGGTGTGGCCTGGTTGAGCTTGCTATGTGGTGTGTCCTGGGTGTGCTTGTTATGTGCTGTGTCCTGGGTGTGCTTATTTGGTGTGGCCTGGTTGAGCTTGCTATGTGGTGTGGCCTGGGTGTGCTTGCTATGTGGTGTGGCCTGGGTGTGCTTGCTATGTGGTGTGGCCTGGTTGAGCTTGCTATGTGGTGTGGCCTGGGTGTGCTTGCTATGTGGTGTGACCTAGATGTGCTTTGGTTTAACCACATATTAATTGATTGGCAGCTACCAGAACTGGTTTTGCTTATCCCAAGGAAATTTAATATTATAATAAACAATTATATTTGGTGATGGACCATGCCCCCTTTTGTCAATGCCACACCCTTTTTTGGGTGGATCACAGTGTTGGCAGGTATGCCAACCCATAGCACCCCAGCATGTGCACCCAGTGTGGGAACCACTATCTTAGATAGTAAGTTTTGGCGTTTTTGTCCGTATTTTATTATTGATTGTTGAACTAGTCTAGAACCCAATGTATTTGATTTTGTTACCTATGTAATGTTCAGTTACCATAAGCGTATAGGTAGTGGATTATGAGTTGAAGTACCGCCAGTGACCACTAGAGGCCACTTGATGAGCAAATTACTCCTTTGTGTGCTAAAAGATGCCACAACAGAAAGTGAAAGCTATTTTTGCAGGGACATTGATCTGTTTCAAACTTGCCGGATATGGAGAGAGGGAGCTGTGAATACAGAGATTGTGGAGGTAGGAGCAGATAGGAACTGGGGGTGAGGTGGAGAGTTTGTGGGTTAAAAACTGTCACAGCTCAAAATTAAAGTAAAACCTGTCACAGCTCAAAGTGAAAGTACATTGCAGAAGCTGTTATTTTGACTGACTTTTTACTAGTACCTAAATAATATACCAAATTATATTTTAAAACCCAGCATTATCTGTTCCTTCACTGTTCTGTTAGAAAGTATTCCTGGGCAGCTGGATATAATTTGGCATTATTGGTAAATGATGACGAAAGTTTTTTTTATCGCTGCCATAAATGGTTATAGATAGCAAAGATAAATACTGTATATTCCTGCGTTTCACTTTAGTATATGGAGAGTTCTAGCTGTGGACCAAAAAGGTTTCTCTAGTCTACATAGCAATTGCTACTGTGACATCTGGTGGCTAAATATGGTACTACAGTCCGGTTGGTATTTTTCTGCAGAAGAAGCATTCTGTTAATTCATAAGCATCAAACATCGGGAGACTGCGCATGTGCAGGATCCATTCTGACAAGCAGATTTGTTTGCTGGAATGGGCCGGTGCAACCAGCACTTGGGAAAACGGGTACGTGTTACCGCTGTTTCTGGGGCCTGCTAAGACCAAGGATTGTGTCGAAAATGCAGTTTTGTTTGCCCCGCTAGCCACCCTCCCACTGCAAGTCTGAGTTAGGTCTGACTCCAGGCTGCAGTTGCAGTGGAACATCACGAACCCATGCGAGAGGCAATTTTAATAATCATAATTTCAGGCAGGGGGTGGTGTGCAGTCAGGAGATGGAATGCACTCAGGCAGGGGGTGGTGCAAGCAGGGGGTGGTATGCAGACAGGAGGTGGTATGCAGGCAGGGGGTGGTGTGCAAGCAGTAGGTGGTGTGCAGGCAGGGGGTGGTGCAAGCAGGGGGTGGCATGCATACATGAGGTGGCGTGCAGGCAGGAGGTGGTATGCAGGCAGGAGGTGGTATGCAGGCAGGGGATGGAATCAAGGAAAGAGGTGGTGTGCAGGCAGGAGAAGGTTGTTCAGGCAGGGATGGTATGCAGGCAGGGGGTGGCGCCCAGGCAGGGGTGGTGTGCAAGCAGGAGGTGGTGTGAAGGCAGGGGGTGATATGAAGACAGGATGAGGTGTGCAGGCAGAGGGTGGTGCCCAGTCAGAGGTGGTGTGCAGGTAGGAGGTGGTGTGCAGGCAGGATGTGGTGTGCAGGCAGGAGGTGGTGTGCAGGCAGGGGGTGGTATGAAGACAGGAGGTGGTGTGCAGGCAGGAGGAGGTGTGCAGGCAGGGGGGTGTACAAGCAAGAGGTGGTGTGCAGGCAGGAGGAGGTGTGCAGGCAGGGGGGTGTACAAGCAGGAGGTGGTGTGCAGGCAGGAGGTGGTGTGAAGGCAGGGGGTGGTATAAAGACAGGATGAGGTGTGCAGGCAGAGGGTGGTGCCCAGTCAGAGGTGGTGTGCAGGTAGGAGGTGGTGTGCAGGCAGGATGTGGTGTGCAGGTAGGAGGTGGTGTGCAGGCAGGGGGTGGTATGAAGACAGGAGGTGGTGTGCAGGCAGGAGGAGGTGTGCAGGCAGGGGGGGTGTACAAGCAGGAGGTGGTGTGCAGGCAGGAGGTGGTGTGAAGGCAGGAGGTGGTGTGAAGGCAGGAGGTGGTGTGTAGGCAGGAGGAGGTATGCAGGCAGGGGGGTGTGCAGACAGGAGGTGGTGTGCAGGCAGGAGGTGGTGTGAAGGCAGGGGGTGGTATGAAGACAGGAGGAGGTGTGCAGGCAGGGGGGAAGGTGTACAAGCAGGAGGTGGTGTGCAGGCAGGAGGAGGTTTTTCCCAGGCAGGGAGTGGTGCCCAGTCAGGGGGTGGTGTGCAAGCAGGAGATGGTATGCAGGCAGGGGGTGGTGCCCAGGCAGGAGGTGGTGCGCAGGCAGGAGGTGGTGTGCAAGCAGGGATTGTATGCACCTACTCCTGCATTTGCATTGCTACAGATTGCATATAACTAAGATGCCGCGTGCATGCCGAATCAGTCTCACGGTCCTTTAGATTGCTGCTGCTGTCTTGTATAATGTACGACTTTTCTCTTGCAGTCCTGCTATGAGAAAGTGAAGAGTTGGGTCGGAAGTAACATTTCCTCTGTGGGCATCTTTGGCATCTGCATCCTTGTTGTACAGGTGAGTGATGACACATAAATAATCCTTCTGTCTGAGATAATGGGACTGATGCTACAACTCACCTCCTCTGGTCTCTCACTCCGGCCTGTGTAGGTATTCGGTCTGATCTTCTCCATGCTGATGTACTGTCAAGTTCTCAAGGCGGAGAAGTATTACGAATAGTCGGAGATGCTGGCAAGGAGTCTGCATGATGATGCCTTTGCTGTTCTTCCATGCTCCGGTGAGAATACCCATTTATATCCACCTGGATGAGAGACTGTCTTCTTTGCTCACCCGAAGCTGCAAGGTTGCGCTCAACTACTACGCTCTGCACAAGGGCCAATGCCCATTGCGATTCTCTTTACCTCTGATCCTTTTAAAGAGAGATAAACCTTACTCCGCCCCAGTCTTAACGCCCTACCAACAACACCTTGCCCCCTGTACAATGCGGCTACTCCAGTCAGCCGTTGAACAGCCTGGTCATAGAAGAGGACAAGGGCTTTTCTTCTCTTTTTAAAACACCAAAGCCGTTAAATGAACAATTTCCTGTTATGTGGATCCGTTGCCTACGAAAGCACACCCGGAATGATGTGCACGGCATCGCCAACCAAGATCATTTTAAAAGTGGCACAACTTGATCAGTCTCGGATACAGATATCTTGTTATAGACGCCAATGATAACAAACACCCGCATGGCTGAAAAAGGCGGGTGCAAGTTTTTTTCTTAAGCCCGCGGTGGGAATTTCTCCTGTGTATTTTACATATAGAGGTCAACGAAAATGCTAAAAAGAATGTTTTTGTTTTGCTTTTTTGAATCTACAAACGTCAACAGTGCGCCGGGTCTGCTGGGAGGCGGCTTTGCAGAATAAGGGCTCTACCAGTTCTACGAATGGACACACACTTCTTACTGGGGGGGGGGGGTATAGGGTAACTTGGTCTACTGCTTAGAAAAACCGCTAACATTCTTTTTATTATTCTTATTTATAAAGTGCCAGCACCTCGTATAAATCCAGGCATGTACCTACTCTGCGTAACAAACCTTGGAATGTAGGAAGCCTTTGAAATCTCTCTTTTATACTAATATGTAAAGGTTGTGTGTGTGTAAAACAGTAACCACCTCTTCTAGCGGACTGATCACTTCTGGTGGAATAACGATACCCCTAGCGGAATACAGAGCCTAATAAAGGGGCATTAGGACGATGAAATGTCAGCTATGTTTGCTTTCCTTTATGTTATATACAATCACTGCCATGCATTACAGGGACTGTAAGATTTCAGCAATGTTGATATAAGTTTAAACTAACACCTCTGATATTGATCATAGTCATTGATCGCTTCCATTATTTGAGTGCTTTGTACTTATCTAAATAGTAACATGGTTATACTGAAGCTAAGGTTTGGAACAAATCCTTTATGTTAATATTAGCATCATAAATCTTAGTGCCTGTAGTCACTGAGCGCTAGGTCCTTCGCTGTGCAAACGCCCTAGCAACCAATCAGCAATTAGCTTTTGTCTGTCTACTGCTAGACAAATATTTGATTGGTTCTGGAGCAGTTTTACCATTCAGAGTAAAAAACTGACAATGTCCCATATACAATGTACTATATGCTTAGAATCCTGTTATAATGGAGGCTTTCTGACTGCAGTGGGACCTAGGGACCGGATGCCATTTTAAGAGACTTCTGTTTGCTCCAGAAACGCTTCAGTAATAGACTCCAGTGTTCCCCGGTGGTGTAATACACGTAAAGCCCAGTAGGGTTACACTTTCATTGCTTCTCACTGTTTGATTATAGCTAGTGCCTTGGTGCTACAAGCTGTAACCAATGTATATACCCCATACAACGCAGCTATGTGTCCTCTCATCAGAAGTTAGCTAGGAGTGTAAATATTAGCCGTCGCTGAGCACAAAGTACATAAACTACCCAGATCTGTGTTACAGACCAATAAAAGATGTATTATACTGGTGCTGTTGTTGTCATGACTGGGAGGTGGAGAGCTGGCATAGGCCTAGAACACACACACACACACACACACACAATGAACACTACGTGCTGTGGACGGTGCCTTACACCCATATTCTGTGACACTATCACCTTTGACAACTCCTCACCAGCGCGTATCTTGTGTGTATGGTGTTGTCATGCATGTGTGCGCTTTACAGTGAACAACTCTCACGTTCTCATTTCCTACATTCAGTATCTCAGCCCATTCACTGCATTTTACACTATAAGAGGTTTATTTACTAAGATGGGAATGCTATATGAAATGGGATGTTGCTATGGGCAACCACTCAGATCCTATCTATTATCTTGTAGAAGGTTCTAAATAAATAAGTAGAATTTGATTGGTTGCCCGTACCTGACTGTGCTGCACATCATTATGCTACACTGAACCCAAAACATGTGTGTACACACTAAGGCAGGGATGTATCAAATGGAAAATGTGTTAAAAACCCTGTTTTCGACTTCCGGTTCCGGCGGGGATGTGAGAGGACGTGTGGTCAGGAGCTCCGTGGCCGCCCCAGCATATTAGAGCTAAAACACCACACCAGAACCCTCACAAGCCAGATTCAACACACCGGTAATTCAGCCGAAGCACCCGCAGGCATCGGAAGCGAGCCGCCCGCCTCCCCGTCAGCAGGAGAAGGGCACACAGAGAAGAGAACGCTCCGGCAGCAGCGGCGGCGTGTGACGTCACCGACAGAGCCGCGAGGCGCACACACCCGACAGCGACGAGCCGCGGACCCGGAGACCAGACCCTGGTAACTATATCACGTTACCTCAGCACACGGCAGCCCCCACGAGCCCCAAGAACGAAACGCTCGTCACCCCGCTAGTAGGAGAAGGGCTCTCAGTGCGGAGAGCGCTCCGGCGGCGGTGGCGGGTGACGTCACCAGCAGAGCCCCAAGCAGCACAGCTTAAAGCAAAGTCCAATAGAAGACTCCCTAACCAGACCCTGGCACCCAGAACCTGCCATTGCCACCAATAATAATACCCTTCAACAGCAAGAATAAGCTGTTCACTCCCCCCCACCAGCAGGAGAAAGTTTAAAAGGGCAGAGAGTGTGCCAGCAGCAGAGACGTGCGACACCATCAGCAGAGCTGCGAGGCACACAACCACGATAGTGGAGTGCAGTGGACCCTACATTTGGTTCCCCGTCCCCAGAACCTACCGCTACTACCCATAATAGCCCTGATGAACCGGCACTTGAACTCAAACAACACCAAAGAAGTGCAGCATCCACGCCCACAAAGAAGTAAGAGCGCCCACAAAATGGCTGCCACACAGGTACCAGACCTGCAGCAATTCTCCTTTCAAGACAGAGAAGCCTCAGTAAGTAATGAGGGACCAGGTCACATAATGGATTCGCAAACTGATTTATTTGACCAAACACAAGGGCAGCCACCCCACTCACAGACAGCCCCTCTCACATATGCAGATATTGTCCGCGCAGTACAAGAAACTGTAAACCCAATAATGGACACACACACAGCCAAGATGACCCAGGCTGTGCAAGATATAAAATCCCAAATCAAGCAAATCGCTAAAAAAGTGAATACTAATGAACAAAGGTTGGGAGAGGTGTTTGAAGATGTAGCCAAAATGAAAGCACATACAGACTCCATGCAGAAAACGCAATACCAACTGCTAAACAAAGTAGACAGCCTTGAGAATCAGTCGAGACGTAACAACCTCAGAATTCTAGGTCTCCCTGAAACGGTAAAAGGCCCGGCTCTATACTCCTTCATCACCCAAACCCTCCCTGAACTATTAAACATACAGGATCAATGCACCAGAATGATAGTGGAAAGGGCACATAGACTGGGACCACCGCGGGCTGATCCTGACCCTAGACCACGCCCAGTTATATTTAAAAGTCTAAACTTTCTCCACAAGGAAGCAATTTGGGTTGCATACCGCAAACAGAAACGCCTACAATGGAACTCCAAGACCATACTGATCTTCCAGGATTACTCGGCTGAAGTCCTGCGTGCACGTAAGGAATTCTCCCCACTGTGCACTAAACTAGTACAAGACGGCAAAAAATTTGCCCTAATGTTCCCAGCACGCCTGCGATTGTTCTGTGGAAACTCCTATAAAGACTTCTCTACTGTTCAAGACGCAGACAGATTTCTCATGGAGGAGGCACAAGAAGCTTTCAATCCCTCCCCCCCTGAGGAAGAGGAGTAGCATCAGGAGAGGATACGTGCCACTAAAAGCAGCAAAAACCTGGAAACTGTTTTGATGCCTTTGCACTACAATCAAAATTGGCAGTTGACCTTACTGACATATATACCAACAGCCTTTTCTTATGGAACCCAAAGGCGAAAAGAGACAACTCGAATCCGAGTTACTCCAGGACACAAGACGGCATAATCATATGCCGACTCTCAGGTTTTGAATATTATTATGTGTCAGCTGGGAATGTATATTTAATATTCTCTTCACAGGATATACGAACTGACACTGTTACTGTTATGTTTTTGTTTTCGAGAGATAAGTTTACTCAGATTATAGCTAAAATTGAAACGACAACTACATTCTAGTTAAGTAAGGCTGAGGCGAGCCACAATAGCTCAAAGTTAGGTTAAAAGTACAATAGAAGCTAGACACTATGTCTAGCCCCGGAGAACCAGTCAGCCACTTGGCGATCTGGCTATCGGGAAGTCAGTTAAGTCTAATTACGGTAGGCATTGAGGTAGAAATGTTTACAATGTTCACATGGTGGTTTTATACCTTCATCAAAAAACTGGCATTGCCTACAAGTTACATTTTACTATTATATTTTCTTAATGTTATTGATTGTGCCCTTTTGTGTCTCCCCCCTTGTGTCATGTCCACCCCCCCCTGGTTACATATGAAACATGAATGCTCTAGGTCGACCTTCAATACCCCCCCTAAAATGCATAGACTCATTGATCTGGCTGAGATCCTACCCTTCTTTCATAAAAGATGGCTCAGATAAGGATCGGCACATTTAATGTGCGCGGCTTCCACCTACCCTCAAAGAGGAAAAAAATATTACAATATCTAAATAAATTGAAGATCGACATAGCATTCCTCCAGGAAACTCATTTATCCCCCACAGAAATGTTGAAACTAAATACGCTAGGTTGGTCCTTATTAGCCTCAGCCCCATATAATACAAAGTCTCGAGGAGTGGCTATTATGGTAAAGAAAAGTATACCGGTGATCATACACTCCACTAAGAGCGACCCTGAAGGAAGATATACAATAATAGACGTGACAATACATGCAGTTCGTTATGTTCTATGCAATGTGTATGCACCTAATGTGTTTTCCGCCGATTTTTTTAGGAAAATTGTAAAGCTCCTGACCCCCTATTTAGACAAATATATAATTTTAGCAGGAGACTTCAATACTGTTTCTTCTACATACTTAGATAGAACCCCCCCCACATCGAGTCGTAGAACTGCTCCGAAGCTAGGCATTCCCCTACTATTGACTCAGCTACACTTAACGGATATCTGGCGAGCCCAGCATCCTCTAGAAAAAGAATACTCATGTCACTCTCTAGTCCATGATACCCTGTCTCGAATTGATAACATACTTATCTCGACCACATTATTCCCGAGAACTAGAGATTCAGGAATAGAATCTATATGCCTGTCAGATCATGCAGCATGCTGGGCTGACCTAGACTCACAGGTAGATAGGGGCCCATATATACAGTGGAGATATCCAACTAGACTGGCCAACTCAAAAAAGTTTAAAGAGATGGTAGAACACACCTGGACAGTGTATTCTTATGAAAACAAAGAAATGGCAACAAATGCATGCCAAACATTTTGGCAGGCTTCCAAAGCTGTCTTACGGGGAGAAATAATTTCCTACTGTGCGAAAAATAATAAAGAATCATCTAAACTATATCTAGAAACGCAAACAGAATTAACTAACGCTTATCAACAGTTTAAACGCAACCCTACTAAGACGAATAAAGACAAATACCTCCACCATAAACAATTGTTCGACAATCTGTTGTCTCAACAGGAAGCAAGACGCTCTTTCCTAACACATAGTCGTTACCATAACCTAGGCAACAAATCTAACAAATTATTAACAAGCTTACTTAAAGGCCAATTCCCCCCAACGATAATTACTGCACTGACAGACCCCCAAGGGAATCTGCAAAACTCAGGCCAAGCCATAGCAAACACCCTGCACAACTTCTATTCTGCACTATATGCCAATCCCATAATAGACGAAGATGCCAGCAAGGCCTTCTGGGATTCAATATCTATCCCAACACTAGCAACAGAAGACACATACCCACTCACGAGACCAATCACTGAGGAGGAAATATTAAATGTAATTAAAAATCTAAAACCTAACAAAACGCCCGGCCCTGACGGATTAACAAATGAATTTTACAAATTATTGGCCCCAAAAATAGTAAGCTCATTAGCATTAATGTTTAACACCTTTTTAAAAGGCGCCCCCCTGCCCCAATATTTTAACTCAGCCATCATAAAAATTCTATTAAAACCAGGGAGAGACCCAACCCAACCAGCCTCTTACAGGCCAATCTCCCTGTTAAACACAGACTACAAAATATATACAAAAATCCTTGCAGACCGCCTAAAGTTACTATTACCATCCATAATTCACGCAGATCAAACAGGGTTTATTTGGGGCAGGCACTCAACAGTCAATGTAAGAAAAGTATTGACAGCGATGCAGTGGCTGCAAACAAATAAGACAACTAACCCACAGGCTTTGCTATCCCTAGACGCTGAAAAAGCGTTTGATCTAGTAACCTGGGATCATCTGTATAAAACATTAAATCGCTTTGGAATCCCGACAGAATATATTACAGCAATCAAGGCGTTGTATTGCAATGCCTCCTCCCAAATACTGGCTAATAGTTATCTTTCCCCAACATTCCCGATTCAGAGGGGAACCCGCCAAGGATGCCCCCTCTCGCCATTGCTTTTTGCAATGTCAATAGAACCATTAGCCATCAAACTTAGAGCGGCTATAGAATATAAAGGGTTACAAATAAGACATACAGAATTAAAATTAAGCCTATTTGCAGACGACCTATTATTATTTCTGTCGGATCCAAGCAAATCTATCCCAGCAATAACACAAATAATTGACGTTTATAGTAGATTCACAGGATTTAAAGTGAATTATGATAAATCACAATTACTCCCACTAAATGGCCAAATATCAACATTCCTAACTGATCCCATATTTGAAAAGTTCAAAATATGCCAAACTTCCCTGAAATACCTAGGAGTTCAGATCCCATTCAGTTTTGACACGTTATATAATACCAACATACGCCCCATCCTTAACAAAATCTCAAACTTATTGAATAATTGGCAGTCACTACCGTTGTCTCTGCTAGGCAGAATAACAGTAATTAAAAGTATTATATTCCCTAAGTTATCATATATACTACAGATGCTACCCATAAAGCTGACTAGAAAAGACATCATAAAATGCCATTCAATATTCAGACAGTTTATCTGGGCAGGAAAAAGGCCTAGAATATCTTTACCAAGACTATGTTTACCCAAAACAGAGGGAGGTTTTGGACTCCCCAACATACAATATTTCACCCAAGCGGCACATTTCAGATATATAACAGATTGGCTTACTAATAGATCAACGTATACAAACCTGACTTTAGAAGAAAACATATTCTCCCCTTTCTCACCAGCAGCCCTGCTGCATGCCCCAAAATCATTCATCCCACCGCATATATTTGAGTCTATACTTTTTAAAAATACTTATGTATCATGGCTAGCTTTAAATAAAAGACTGGGGCGCAGATATGACAGCACACCTTTTATAACTCTCTGGGGGAATCCATGTTTTAAACCGGGGTTGGAAAATGCTAATTTTGTAGGATGGAAAACAAAAGGCATATCAGCAGTGAAGGATGTCTTTGACCCGGGTGGAACGGTAATGTCATTTTCGGCAATGAAAGAAAAGTATAACATTACAGATAAAAATTTCTATATGTATTTACAAACGAGGCATTTTGTTCAGTCAATTACCAAAGCCTGGGATAATGAAGACCACCCAGATCCAGTTCTGGCTTTATTATCTATACATAATGTTTTGGGCTACAGAATTCGATATTTATATAATAACTTAATTTTGAGTGATGTCGAGAAGCTAAGAGCCCCGCTGGAGGCCTCTTGGAAAAGAGAGGTCCCGTCGACCCCTGAGCTTAAAGAGGTATACAAGAAAAATACTAACACACTAAAATATCTAAGGGCCTCTTCTCTGCAGGAAACTCATCTGAAGTTTATGAATCGTGCCTACATCTCTCAAAAACAAAGGAGCCATTTTGTGATGGATGATCTTGGACTATGTCCAAAATGTAACATGTTGGGTGCTTCTTTTATACATAATTTCTGGGAGTGCAGAAAGGTTAAAACCTTTTGGCACAAGCTGATTGCCGAAATAAACAAAATATTCAATGTGAAGCTCAAGCCCCAATTAACCCCATGCCTATTTCTGTATTTTAAGGACTGGGACTTGGGCAGGAACAAGAGAAGTATAACCCCTGCACTAACAGTGTTACTCACCTTAGCGAAAAAGTTAATACTTAAATATTGGATAAAGAAACAGGCTCCATCCATCGCAGAATTTAAACGTATGCTATTAGATGTTATACTATACGAGAGGCAGGCAGCCATTCAAAATATAGAGAAAGGTGTGATCCAGTTCTACAAGAAATGGGAAACTGTGATATTGAGCTTTGAAGAAGAAACCCAAGCATATATCCAAAAATTGTTTGAAAATACCACTTGGTTCCTCCACCGTCAATTAGCAGGTTGATTATGACTAAGATTGATATGAGCACAGCTGAGATGGTGAGCTTTATGCAATAATTGGAGTGTTCAATGGACCTAAATGGAATAACCAGATATATCCCCCCCCCCCACTGTTTGTCTACCTTGTGACCCCTAAAACCATTCCCTATACCTTCCTTCCCCCCATCCCCCCCTATTCTAATTATATTTAGTGTATTCTATTGATTAATATGTGTATTATATAATATATAGAAACATGAGGACATGACACCCAACACAATTATATACGAGATAATAATTTCTGGCTCCTCAAGGATAACCTTAACTGAAGTATAAAACTTCTTCATCCCTGTGCCAACGGGGTATAGAGGTAATAATAGAAAAGAAAAAGTCAGAAAAGATTTCTTACAGAATAATAAAGTTCTTTATTTTTGTTTAAAAATAGAAAGGAGGAATTGGTCTTTGTATAGGCCTGAAGCGATCTCGTTCCACTGTTTCCCAGGATGTGATCTTGCTGTGAAGCCTAGAACCACAAAATAAGAACTGATGTTATATTTGATGTTATCGGTTTTTGTATGACATGATTAATTTGTAAAAGATAAAGTGTCTTCATGTAAAATTAAATGTATGGAAAATACGAAAAATACAATAAAAAGTGTTTAAAAAAAAAAAAAAAAAAAACCCTGTTTTCAGGGTTTTTACTGCATTTTCATATGTATCAATGTGGGAACGCCACGTTCTCGCCACAGAGGGTAACGGCAGCTTTTTCTGACGTTACCCTATGGGCTTCTTTTTTTGCATCTCCCCTCACCTGCAGTCCGGGCAGCCTTCTGCTGTGCTGCCTGGACCCAGTGACCTCCTCCTCCCTGGCACGGCAATTCCCCTTCCGGGTGCAGGGAGGAAGAGGAGGAGCCTGGGAGTCCCTGCAGCAGGAGGCTCCCGGGCATAGGAGGTGAGAGGGACCAGCAGGCACCCTCTCACCCGGTGCCAGCAGTTTTCCAAAGGGCAGCTCTTTGCGATACTAATGTTAGTACATATGCGATTAGTATGAATGCGATGTGTGGCGGGATGCACCGTAATTGCTTAGTACATCCCGCCCTAAATGCCTATTACTGTCGATGTAAGCTTGCAAGTGTAATCGATCAAGATGATGAGGTTTATAATGATGCCCCACATCAAGAGCGCAGTGGAAGCTGAATTTTATTTGGTCAGTTCGGTCCGCACATCCCCGCCGCTTTGTGAATGGGTGTTTTGGATAAATACCCATTCTCAGTGTAGTGTATGGGGGCAAAATCATTTGATTGTCACCGGCCATTCAATGATTTTTCCCCTGCTCGCAAATCTAAGTCCATCTGGGCTGACTTAGACTTGCGGCGTGCTGGTCGGAGAACTGGGCAGGTTGCCGATGTCCTCCGATGTCAGCCGTCCGCCCCCGACATGCAGCAGCCCACCTTCGTTCGCATGGGGACATTTTCCTGGGTGCACCCAGCGTTTTCATGGGTACGTCCAGAAAAGGTGGGTGTCCTCATGCGCACGCCCCCTGCCGACGGCACCCGCACAGAAGGACCGCAATATGCGCATGCGCAGTTCTAAAAGATCGGTCCCCGGTGTGAACACGCCGGGGGACCGAATGAACATCCATTCGCAGGTTGCATAGACCATCAAATGATTTCTGTAGCACTTGCTAATCACTAAGTCCCTCTCTGGTGTGGAAGGCAGCTGGCCAACCTGGTAGCCCCCCCCTCCCCCCGTGCGAGTGCCTCGGAGACCATGCCAGTGTCCAAGGGCGCCCGCTGTGAAGACCTGCACATGCACATAAGTGGCTATGCGCATGCGCAGTCCTTTAACATCGGTCCCTGTTGCGAATTTGCAGAGGACCGATTCAACCCGAATCACCCCCTATATGTGTTTATGTAATAGGAAATGTGGATTGTAAACTCCACGAGGCAGCTACTGAATAAAATATATAAATAAATAAAATGATAATAACTAAAATAAATTTGCTCTCTCTTCACCATTTTCTTTTAATTGCTCACCGACCCCACATGAAATAGGTGGACATGATGACTAAGGTCGACAGGGTTGGAAAGTTGACAGTATTAGGTCCACAATGGGAGGTCGACAGTCAAAAGGTTGAGTGGTAGTGTAGCTAGGTGCCACGGGGCCCGGAGCAAGGGTATGTTTTGCATCCCCCCCCCCATTTGTAGTAGGCGGGGCTCTTGCTCGGGGAAAAGGGGGCCACACACGATGCCCATTACATACTATATAACAAACCGTAATGCCCATTACACATTTGACACATAAGTGCCACTTACCTATATGCTCAATGCCAAGGGGCTTCATGCTAGATGGGACTGAATTTGCTTGTTGCCAGGGGGACTGAAATTGCTCATTGCCAAGGGGGACTGAAACTGCTCCTTGCCAAGGGGGACTGAAATCGCTCATTGTCAAGGGGGACTGATATTGCTCGTTGCCAAGGGGGACTAAAATTGTTCGTTGCCAAGGGGGGCTGAAATTGCTCGTTGTCAAGGGGAGACTGAAATCCTACTGCAGCCTGCTCTGACAGTTGGGCAGAGAGAGCCAGTTGCCTGGCTGCCCGCCTCTATTTTCTATTCTCCTGCTGGACCGCTAGCCAGTAGGGGCTCGCAGTCCAGCAGAGACTTATTTGTGTCCTAACTTTGCCGCCGCCCGGCCATGGTTTACACAGCTGATTTTGTGAGCCACGGCTGGGTGGCACAGGAGTCGGTGGGCGGGGCAGCGGGCAAGCTGGGTGGATGGGGGAGCAGATGAGCTGGGCTTGCAGACGAACGGGCGGCAGAGTGGCTCCAGCGTCCTGTGATCTTTGGCGCCCGGAGCTCGTGCTCTGCCCTCTCTACACCCCTGGCCACACCCCCTCATTACTGCCCAACACAGCACTGGCCATACCCCCACATCACTGGTCACAGCTCCTCCCATTTGAACATGTACAGTTCCAGGCCTGTATAGCCTTTCCAGTGAGCAACAGCTGCCAACAAACACAGCTGCAGGGAAAATAGCGTTATCTAATCATCTTCACGTACTTCTTTCCCAGCCAGTCGTTAAGCTGGCAGCACAGTGTTATTTTTATGAGTTGTTTAGTTTGATTTGCATTATAGTTGTGTACAGAAGGAAAACATAACAAGTAGTTCTCATAGTTATTATTGTGTTTCATGAATCAATTAGGACAGTAATGGAGAATAAAATACTCTGCCTCCGTATTAAGTGAACGGCGATACATGACTGCTGTCTTAGGAGACGCTGTGTTCTTGCTAGCCACACCAAATCCTATAAACTTCATTAAATTACCAGTTCCGTCAATAGAAGCTGTCAGGTTTGAATGTTCACTTAGCAACTCGCCAAGGCTCCCTGTTGTCTATGCATCGCAGCAGGATCAATGAGAGGACTCTGCAGTGCTAACTCGGCTGTCGGCGGGAAGGGTAACTAGGCTGTGAGAAAGGACCAATGTAATAAGGACACATCTATTTCTCCCAAAGGAGTTTAAACATGTTGCAATAAAAGAGAAAACCCAGTAGGTGATGTAGCGCAGGAGAATGTCATTACCGCAGGTCCAGGCTGACACTAGAATCCTTAAGCTGTGTACACACGGGGGCGATAGGGGCTGAAATCGCTGGAAATATGGTCGTAGGCGACCATATTGCCAGTGATTGGAGTGTGCCCCGGCGATAAATCACTGGGTGCGCGCTCCTGTTTTCAGCCCCATTCTAATCACTGGTCGGAGGAGCTTGCTCCTCCGACCAGCTGATTACCTCTGCTGCACCGCCGGCAGAGGTTCCCATTCATCAGCGACCATCTCTGGTCGTTGATGAAAAGGAGACACTGGGCAATATATTGCTCAGCAATGTATTGCTACCAATATATTGCTGAGCAATATATCTCCCCCGTGTGTACGGGGCTATAGAAAGCATTTGCAGAGCGATCGCATCCAGCGCTGTGTTGTGCAGCAGAAATACTACACAGACCAATGCCCTTGAGTTCGCCAGTAGCACTGCACCTATAGGTTTTTTTTTGTTTCTTAAACAATGCTTATATAAAAAGAATATTGTGGAGGCTGCCAGCGTCGGGCAGCTGCTGCCGGGATACTTGTCTGAGAAAAATAATGATTTGTTTACCAGCAAGCTAGTCTCTGCAAATAAGCACATATGTGATCCATCATCCGGCCTTCATGCAAGCGGCTTTGCAATTCCATCCACCAAAATGAAAATGCAGCAGGATGTGTCTATATGAGGTAGACCGCATCAGGGGGGGCGACAGGTCGGCCGGGCCCAGGTAAAATGGAGGGGGTGGGGCCCCCAGGTGCACTGCAGCTGCACTGAGCAGCATGTGCTGAGCTGGAGAGAGAGGCTGTCTTCTCTCTCCCCACTATCCGGCTCCCTGCAAGGGGCAGGGAGTAGCGGGACCCCAGCATGGTTGCGAGGGGATGCGGGGGGCATATTTACGGTGGGGTGGGCACTCTGGGACGTCAACCAAAATCAGGCCCTTAGATCATCTGGTAATCCTGAATCCAAGTAATCCTGAATCACAAACAACATTAGCCTCACAGCTGAGACACCCAGGGAAAAGACACCTGGAGGAGGGGGGAGCTTCCTTAAACACCCCACATGGGGATCTGCTGTCAAGCAGACAAAGGGAGTTGAGAAGTTAACCAGCGGAGAAGTTGCCCATGGTGACCAGCTTGGAGGAAACCTCTATCAAGTACATTCAATAAACTGATAAGAAGCTGATATAGTTGGTATGGCCCAGTGATTGGTTGGTATGGCCCACTGCTTGATACATCACATACGGTATGTTTCATGTCTCTTCTCAGCTGCATAATTGGTCTCATGGCAACCGGAATAAAAGTCAGTCTACACTGACGTTTATTACCGAAGGGGAGAAAATCATTCAATGGTCACTGACCATCAATTGCGTTCTCTCCCGTTTGGCTGCATGTGAGAGGATGTGTTTGCTAGTGAGGGGATTCGGCCACCTGGGTGAAGGGGGGAGGTGTTCAGGCGGATGGCATCCTGCTGTTCACTATGCTGTGATTACATGTAGCCTAGTGAACTCGCCTGAATCAGACCCACATTTTATGTCCCATTGCCTCCCTGTGACTCCTGGGATGGTGATAACAGAAGAGGTGTTGCTGCAGTGCATGTACCATTGCCGGACTCGTTACACAACAAGATGAACAATAGTAAATACTCCTTAACCGGCTGCAGGAGCGGGCTCTCCTGGAAAATTTCCGGGCATAGCACCGACAAGGAGGTGTGCATCCAGCTGTGCACCACTGGTGCACCACCTCTAGGGGCACCCTCCTCATGTCGCTCCTCTCCCCCACCCCTTGTTACTCAGCTCTGCTCTGGCGATCGTACATTCACAGCAGTGACCAGACGGCAGGCCCCACTCTGGGATGTTCCGTCGGCTCCGGGGGGATTCGGGAGTCCTTGGGAGTTCAAACAGCCAAATCACCCCCGAACATCCTCGAGACTGTCACCTGGTCACTACTGTGAATGGCCTTGGGGGCAGCGGAGGTACCCGGCGATCCTCCAGGGTGGGGACTCAGGACTGGCTCACGGTGAGCAATAAGGAGGCGGGGCACGACAGGAGGGGGGGGAGTGCTGTGGTGGATAGATATTTCGATGGATGTTTGGTGTCTATGTCGACATAGGTGACCGGTCACATATGAAAAAAAAAGACATGGAAGATATTCTAGTCCTAATTAAGCATACACAGTTTCCGATTAGAGATTTCTTGGCATGGAGAGAGAGATGACTTTATATCTCCTCAGTGAGATCTTAATTAGCGGTGTACATATGGTTAAACGGTTTCAGTTTACGACCATTAGCTCCCTTTGCTTTTGCAACCTCTCTTTCTGATCACAAACAACTTAGTAATACACCCCGGCTAGAAAACCATGAGCTCAGCTGCTCCTGCGGACGGGAACAGGAGGCATTTTCCATGATATATCTTCCTACTTGGGCCAGGAGAACCGCTACCTGCAGTCTAGTGGCAGGGAAGGAAATGAATGCATCATTAAATTTGCATTACAACATCTCCATGACACTCAGAGACAGGTTACTCTGCGGGAGGATGTGTAGCTGTTAAATAACCAGATGTAAAATGAGAATGGATTTCATTATTTTTTTTCTTGGTGGTAAGGGGTTTGCATTTACTTAAAGAACAAGAACAGGCGCTAGATTATAGTTATGAAGGATCAGTGAAATTCTGTTGTGTTAGTAATATGAGTTTATATAGACGGGGGGGGGGGGGGGGGGGGGGTGATAGAAATACCAGCGACCTTTGGTGTGTATAAATTGTCTGACGTAGTGCGATCAAGTAAAATAATAATAATAATTTGTATAAAAAAATAGGTTCGATGAGAAAGGGTTTGTTTAAAAAAGATTTAAAAATGTATTAAAGATACATGAATTCAAGTTCATAAAAAAATATAATGTACAAAGATAGATAAAAAAAATTTTTTTTTAACTAAAACGATTACACAAAATGGACAAGGACAAGGTTGAAAAAAAATGTATCTTTGTACATTCTGTTTAATGAACATGAATTCATGTATCTGTAATACATTTCTAAATATTGTAAATATTATTTAAACAAACCCTTTCTCATCTAACCTATTTTTTTATATACATTATTATTACTCTACTTGATCATTTACCATCACCTAATATTTAAAAGTTAGCAATTAGCTGACGCTCAAAAATACTGGGAGTATCTGGTCTGCAGGAAGATACCTGGGATATTGGGAAGACCTCCACTAGTGGCGGCACACTTCTCTCTTTCTATATGTATACAGGGGTGGATTGGCCCGCCGGCCGATGGGCCGGCCCAAAACTTTTAATGAAAAGTGCGCCGGCAGCTCCCCCCCCTGGGCTGGCTGGGCCACGGCTTAAAATGGCAGCGGGAGGGCTGCTGCACATGCGTGCATAGCACCTCCCAGGGCCTTCAAGCTGGCTCCCAGCTCCCATTCCCCCAACGTCCGGCCAGCAGAGAGAAGCAGGTGAGCTTACCTCCCTTGCGGCGGGATGTACTAACATCCGCAGCCGTTTCGCCGGCCACCGCATTCTTCATGATCGCATGCGATCATTAATGCAAGGGACAGCTCTTGTCCCTTGCGATGCGGAGCTGGTGCTGGACTTCCGGGTCTGAGACCCGCGAGTCCATCTGCGCATGTGCAGAGCACGGCGCCGGCCGCAGGGCATGCAGGGAGGGATCCTTGACGGATCCCTCACATAGCGCTGCCGTAAGAAGCCCATAGGCTTTTGCTGGCGATTCCCTCTGCAGCGCTGTCACTGCGGAGGGGGGACAGAGCGTACAGAAATGCGGTAAAAACCCAGATAACAGGGTTTTTACCGCATGTCTGCTTTAGATTATTGCCCCCTTGGTGGGGAAAGAATTGTACTAGCACTCACAGGTTTGAGGAAAGGTTGATTGTATTAGAAGCAGGACATCATGAAAAAATACAGGCTTACAGCAGCTGACCCCACAGCCGTTTCAACTGGCCACATGCCAGTTTTCATCAGGGGTCCACCCCTTAGCAGGGCGCCTGGCACCACAGTTGCTGCTCGCTGGTCCGCCCTCCAGATGCAGACCGCCCATCCGCTGCGGAGGCGCAGAGTCTCTGACAGCATTACAGACACCCTGCGCCCCGGACGACACCACAAAGGTACTCCTGTATCTCTAGCATCTGTAACACTGACAGATGCTAGAGGTGCAGGAGGACCACTAGCGGCTGTCTCCTTTGGACAGCCTAAAGGTAGGCAACCCTGAGCTGCATACAGAACCCCAGAGGTCCAGTTTATTAGCACCTGAAAGAAACTATGATACTGCCCCGGTTACAATACAACCCTGTGGTTGGATCCAGTATTGCAGGAGCCATTTAATTGTTATACTGTATGCAGCAGTTCTCCGCAAAGGATCATTTATGTTTAAAGTGCACCTACGTTACCAATTGAGCCCCAACGCGATCGTACGATGCAGACTTAGTGACATTGTTCCTGGATGCTGGAATACGGGGGGTCATTGCCAATTTCATATTATTCACAGTTAAATGTTATTCTTTATTTGGTCATATATTATGTTGTAGAGTATTGTTCCTATGGTAATATTTCACATAAAATAATTATTGAATATTTACGGTTCTAGCAGAAAAGTGAATTGGTTCCTGAGGTGAATTGCACCAACATATTTAAATTGATTATTATTTTATTTGTAGCCGATATTGCTGAGCATTGAGTAGTGAGCAGCTTGTGTGTGTGTCATCCGATAATCAGTATTTACCAAGTTGCAATTGTCTATAATAAATCTGTGGAGGAAACTGTTGAACAGATCCCTCGTCTTGCCTGATCTTCCTTACCTCTCTGAAGTGTGGAGAGAATCTGAACCAGGGCCCTTATTCTGGTTGACTCACTCGGATGTGAATTTGCATCCTTGCGAGTCAATCTAACTCCGCCTTTTGAATGGTTAGCTGGCGCCACCCATTCGCACACAGATGAGTTCGCAAGGCTTGCAAACAGATGTTTCACATGAATATCCATTCGCATGCTAGTGGGAACCTTCCCCATCTGGTTATGTCAACGGTCTGCCCCCCGCACGTACATCACAAACACATTAGCATGTGTACACCCAACACACCCATGAAACGCTGGGTGTTCACATATGCTAATGGTAATCAGATGTATTGCCAAGTTTGCACGCACCCAGCTTATACACATGCCAGTGGCGTAGCTACGTTTTGGGTGCCCCCCCGCGCCGCCGCCCCGCCAAGCACCCCTACCCCCCTGCCCTGCCGCCCCGCCGCCTCGCCGCCTATGCAAACACCCCCCCCCCCCAATCCCCCACAGCCTTACCTATCGCGCTGGTCCCGGCAGCTCCGTTCTTCTGCTGAGGACCACCACAAAATGGCCACCCCCATACAGCAGACAGTTTCAGAGAACTGTGTGCTATATGGGGGCGGCTGTTTTGTGGTGGTCCTCAGTAGAAGAACGGAGCCGCTGGGACCAGCGAGATAGGTAAGTCTGCAGGGGATTGGGGGGGGGGGGTTAACTATAGCACCGCAGCCCCCGGCACCCCCACATGCACAGCGCCCCCCCCCCCCCCGCGGTGGCGGGGGCTGCGGTGCTGTAGTTACGCCGCTGACACATGCACAGAAATGCTGCTGTGCATTCACATACGCAAAACATCGGTCCCATCGGTCCCTGTGTGAATTTGCATCGGAGCGAGTCAAACTGAATAAGGCCCCAGGCAGAGAAACCCAGGTTACCAAGTACAGCTACAAAGTCACCATTTCACACCACACATGGGTGTCGTGCATTACTTTACTATTGCCAGTAGTTTGTCCTTTCCTGGCCAACAGTTACACAATGGGGAGGAGTATAATTACCTTTGATATTAAAACTATTACTACATAATGTAATACAGAATGAACAGTAGATCACAAGGTGCAAGGTCTTACTGCGGTAAACAGGCAGCTGCTCCCGTGCTTCGGAATTGGGACATTAAGTCACTGGAGTAAAGGTAACTCATTCACTCAACTTCTCACTCTTATCCCAATTATATTATAATAATAATTAATAATCAAACTTACCACTGTTTAAATATATTATATGTTCAAAACTATTAGGAGAATTTGTGTGTGATACTGGGCCCAATAGGGGAACCTATGTGTGTGTGTGTGATACTGGGCTCAATAGTGGAATCTTTGTGTGTGTGTGTGTGATACTGGATCCAATAGTGTATTCTGTGTGTGTGTGCAGGGCCGGCGCCACCACTAGGCAGCTGTAGGCATTTGCCTAGGGCACCGGCACCTGGAGGGCGGCAGTTCGCCCCTCACCCCCAGCATGGAGGGTTAGCGAACTGTGTAAAAAACTTGCGGCGCCGGCGTCCCTGCAGTGCTGGAGCGGACAGGGGTGTCCGTGCCGCTTGGGTACCTGCGGCGCTGTCATTGTGTATAAAGCTGGCGGCAGCCGGCGGGGTCCCTGCAGTGAATAGAAAATAACTAGCGCTAGTTCTTTTCTATTCACTGCAGGGACCCCGCCGGCCGCCGCCAGCTTTATACACAATGACAGCGCCGCAGGTATCCCCGCGGCACGGACACCCCTGCCCGCTCCAGCACTGCAGGGTCACCGGCGCCGCAAGTTTTTTACACAGGTTTGTATGTGTGTGTGTGATACTGGATCCAATAGTGTATTCTGTGTGTGTGTGTGTGATACTGGGCCCAAGCCCAATAGTGGAATCTGTGTGTGTGATGCTGGACGTGCCCTATAGTGGAATCTGTGTGTGTGATGCTGGGCGTGCCCAATAGGGGAATCTGTGTGTGTGTGTGTGATACTGGGCCCAACAGTGGAATCTGTGTGTGTGTGTGTGTGTGTGTGTGATACTGGGCTCAATAATGGAATCTTTGTGTGTGTGTGTGTGTGTGTGTGTGTGTGTGTGTGTGTGTGTGTGTGTGTGATACTGGATCCAATAGTGTATTCAGTGTGTGTGTGTGTGTGTGTGTGTGTGTGTGTGTGATACTGGGCCCAAGCCCAATAGTGGAATCTGTGTGTGTGATGCTGGACGTGCCCTATAGTGGAATCTGTGTGTGTGATGCTGGACGTGCCCTATAGTGGAATCTGTGTGTGTGATGCTGGACGTGCCCTATAGTGGAATCTGTGTGTGTGATGCTGGGCCCAATAGTGGAATCTGTGTGTGTGTGTGATACTGGGCTCAATAATGGAATCTTTGTGTGTGTGTGTGTGTGTGATACTGGATCCAATAGTGTATTCTGTGTGTGTGTGTGTGATACTGGGCCCAAGCCCAATAGTGGAATCTGTGTGTGTGATGCTGGACGTGCCCTATAGTGGAATCTGTGTGTGTGATGCTGGGCGTGCCCAATAGTGGAATCTGTGTGTGTGTGTGTGTGATACTGGGCCCAACAGTGGAATCTGTGTGTGTGTGTGTGATACTGGGCTCAATAATGGAATCTTTGTGTGTGTGTGTGTGTGTGTGTGTGTGTGTGTGTGTGATACTGGATCCAATAGTGTATTCAGTGTGTGTGTGTGTGTGTGTGATACTGGGCCCAAGCCCAATAGTGGAATCTGTGTGTGTGATGCTGGACGTGCCCTATAGTGGAATCTGTGTGTGTGATGCTGGACGTGCCCTATAGTGGAATCTGTGTGTGTGATGCTGGACGTGCCCTATAGTGGAATCTGTGTGTGTGATGCTGGGCCCAATAGTGGAATCTGTGTGTGTGTGTGATACTGGGCTCAATAATGGAATCTTTGTGTGTGTGTGTGTGTGTGTGTGTGTGTGTGTGTGATACTGGATCCAATAGTGTATTCTGTGTGTGTGTGTGTGTGTGATACTGGGCCCAAGCCCAATAGTGGAATCTGTGTGTGTGATTCTGTACGTGCCCTATAGTGGAAGCTGTGTGTGTGATACTGGGTCCAATAGTGGAATCTGTGTGTGTGTGTGATACTGGGGCAAATAGTGGAATCTGTGTGTGTGTGTGTGATACTGGGCCCAATAGTGGAATCTGTGTGTGTGATACTGGGGCAAATAGTGGAATCTGTGTGTGTGATACCGGGCCCAATAGTGGAATCTGTGTGTGATACTGGGGCAAATAGTGGAATCTCTGTGTGTGTGTGTGATACTGGGCCCAATAGTGGAATCTGTGTGTGTGATACTGGGGCAAATAGTGGAATCTGTGTGTGTGATACTGGGCCCAATAGTGGAATCTGTGTGTGTGATACTGGGGCAAATAGTGGAATCTGTGTGTGTGATACCGGGCCCAATAGTGGAATCTGTGTGTGTGATACTGGGGCAAATAGTGGAATCTGTGTGTGCGATACCGGGCCCAATAGTGGGATCTGTAAATGTGATAATGTGGCAGAGCCGGCATTACCTTGCTCTCGATGGTGGAAGATCTACCCAAGTGAATGACTGAGGGTGTTAGCATAGGGACCATTGGAGCCTTTTAAGAGTCTGCTATGCTAAGCGAGCCTGTATGCTACTGCCTGTAATACTGACTGCATGTGGATTCTCAACAGCAGGTTACAGAATAGCAGGTTGAATCCACAACAAAATCATCATCTGAGACCCTGTGTTTGTGATCCTTGTCACAATATATATAATATATAATGGTGACCAACATCAGTACCCAAGTCTTGCCATAGAACGTTTAAAACCCTACGTTGTACATCTTGATGTATGGACTGAAGCTGCTTTAATAGAAGATGTATGGAGTAACATAAGGCAATCACCTAGATTGTTTAGTGGTAAATCTGGCCCTACCCTTTGTGTCTTCCACCAAACCCGGATCCATAAATGAGGCAAAACTTAATCTTGGATATCAGGTGTTTTGGATTGCATAAAGCCCCTCCCTGGTGATACTGGTATCATTTCACATGAGACAGAGAGGGTGAGGGAGTGTGGGCACTAAGGCACTAGAAATATCAATAAACTGAAATGACACACACCTACAGCAGTGACCGGAGGAAGAGTGTGTGGGACTGTGGGTTCTGAGGCACAAAACAATACACAGAACACACCAGTGGCAGTCACCAGTGGGGAGGGAGTGAGTCTGGGACTGTGGACTCGGTGAGACACTGTGTTGTTTGTTCAAGCACCATGCAAAAAATAAATCTGTTGTGTGTTGTTCAGGCACTGTGTTAAAAAATGTAATTAGTGAGTCAATATGGATCATTTGATAGAAGAGCAGGAGCAGCAACTCAGTACTAGTTTTGTGGCTGCTGCAGGTCATTATAGTATTTCAATAGACAAAAAAGAAAGAGAAAGCAGCACTCAAATGATAGTAATAGGTGAATCAATTTGGATTATTTAAATTTAATTTTAATAAGGCATGATCTAATCCTCAGTGTAAAAATAAGACAATGTAAAATATTAATAAAAAATATTTAAAAACAACAGTAGTAAATTCCAGATCTCGTGTTATAGGTAGAATGACACCCAAAGTTGGGTTTGTATATAACCTGCACTGTCCACAATAGCAGCCGTACCGATTAGTGGAGTCCACACGGCATAATATGTCCTGGATGCCGTCAGAGGGAGTGGCTAATGATGACTGAAGCCTACCTACAACCTCACAGAAAATTGTATTTGTTTGTGCCAGGAGACTTGAGCCAAAGACATCCAATTTTGTTGGACTAAGTGGTCAGATGAATCAGCAGGTCAATCCAACAATGATGGTCACAGATCTGGAGGAACACCAACGCGTTTCACTGGTCCAACTGCCAGCTTTATCAAGGGCACAAAAATGGACAGGATGCATTTGTCAGTGCTCCATGTTAAATTCTGGCAAATGCCTCCATTTCAAACCCCCACTATCTACGTCAGCCCGAAGTGGTCGCGGGGACACATTACGCGTCCTCCCGACCTGTTCATACCCCCACTATATTATAAAGTTGATCTTATAAAGTGTGTGTGGCGAGCCCGAAGTGTGGCGAGCGCAGGGATGTGGCCCGAAATGTGGCGAGCGCAGGGATGTGGCGAGCGAGGGGACGCGGTAAACGAGCCTGAAGCGTGGCGAGCACAGCGAAAAATCTGGCGATGCCCCATAGAAGCCTATGGGCTTCTAATGCGACTCCCTGTCGCCCCGCACTGACCCACTGCCGCCCCACACTGACCCCCGCACCGACCCCCCCATTCACCTTTGTCCGGGAAGCACAGAGCTGTGCTGCCCCGATCTGTGACCTCCTCCTCCCTGCACTATGATCCTCTTCCGGGTGCAGGGAGGAGGAGAGCCCGGCGCATGTGATAATTATTAATAACATAATTATCACATATGTTAGTGCATATGCGATAATTCTGAATGCGGTAGCTGGTGATAGGGGGCGGTAAGGGGGCGCGGATGTTAGAGCATCCCCCCTTATCACCCTTGCATTTATCTCTTGTTAAGGCTTAATACATCTGCCCCAATGTAAGAGTAAATTTACGGGTTAGATAGACAGATGCCAAAATTAAAGTATATCAGAGAAGAGCTGGGATGTCTCTCCCTGGAAACCTTGAAGCTCCATCAACTTGTTGCTATGGGTACTAGCTGAAGCCTTCTAAGATCACCAGCTGTCCATACAAACCAGGCTTTCTCAGTTCTTTGTTAGGCAATATCTAGGTAGCTGAAAATTCTAATATCTATATTTTATTGAAATCTCTCTGCAGTTAAAAATGACATACGATTACTTTACGTACAAAGGAGTTAGATTTGCCAGTGACATACACTCAGAGGAGAATCTCGATTATGCGGAAAATGGACATGAAGTTTGGGATGACGATGTCTACAATGTTACCTACCCCAAATCCGGTAATTTACTGTTCATATACTGTATTCCCATAATGACTAATGTCAGTCTCACTTGCGTGTGTATTTATGTATGTATGTATGTATGTCTATACGTATGTATGTATGTAAATGGACAGGTTGCGAGTTGGAAAGCAGAGTAAATATAGCAAAAATGGGAGAGAAATCAGGTTGGAGGAATTATTTTTCCTCCTGCTGGTCCATACACTATGCAATTTGGGCCCCATTCCAGCGGAACGGGACGAGAAATTGAGTGAAATAGGCCCATAATTATGTGCAGCCATCAGCAGCATGTCGTGTGATGTATCGCATCCGATGCAGGGGGGGGGGGGGGGATGCAGAGAGAGCAGGGCAGCGGGCAAACCATACAAATGAATAGGTGGTGGCTTATTGGCTGAGAGAGCTCTCGCAGCCACTGATTTGTATGTTTTTTTTGCATTCTCCTGCAACATGGCTCCACCTTCCCTCCTGCTCGGCTCCCTCCACCCTGGGCTGTTTCTAGAAGCAAACAAACCATGCAGCCACCCAAGGCACCATGCAGCGCCTGCCACCACGTGCTTGTCCGCCACTGCTATAGCCACCAGGGCACCGCACCAGCTCTCCCATGACCTGCCGTATAAGCTGGAGTGCCGGGTCAGCACAGGGGAGGGAGGAGCAGCGTAAGTAGCGGGGCTCCATGATTACCACGGGTCCCCGTCCGGCTGTGAACCGGTAAACTAGTCCCCGGCTTCACTGTGTGTCGAGGCCGCAATCCACGGAAGCACAGGACGGAGTTTCCCGGCTCCGCTTTCAGCTCTGAGCAGTGCCGTGGCAGAAAATGCAGCGCACATCTGCATCTGCGACCGTGTCTGTGCTACTTACCCGCACGCTGGTGCATACTGCGGTGCAAGTCCCTGTACTGCACTGTCCCCAAGTGTTCTCCATGGCAAGATGTGCATGGTGCTTCCCTGGGGCCTAGTGCATGGGCACCGCCATGGCAACTGCAGTCACATAGACTGAATCTTCCAATGATTTTCCTGTGACCTTTATTCTCTGACCTGTGCACTGGACCATGTGATCAAGGTGTGCACAGGTACTTCCTGGAGTTGATG
Organism: Crinia signifera; assembly: GCF_055691185.1. Lineage (NCBI taxonomy): Eukaryota > Metazoa > Chordata > Amphibia > Anura > Myobatrachidae > Crinia > Crinia signifera. The sequence continues at coordinate 39,265,574 of NC_139226.1, read as the reverse complement.
GATGCTGTGACTTGCAGCCAATCACAGACAGGCAGGGGGAATATAGGTGAGCCCTCTGGCCCTTCCTCCTTGCCTTGAACAACTTGTCTGATCCCCGAGTACTCCCCAGAAGTCAGCGTTCTAGTCTCCAGGTTCCTGTGTTCCATGCTCCATGGTTAACCATCCACCTGCAAGGTTACCTTCCAAGCTGATAACATCTACAGCTCTCAGGGGAAGAGGTCAGAGCATTCCAGCTTCCACCAGCAGAGATTACTATTGGCTCCCAAAGCCATTTATCATCTTCGACTCCTTAGTCGACACAAGCGTAGACTCTAAAGTCTCCACTGTCTGTCCACGGCTCCCAGGCCATCAACATCCTGTGTCGGCTCCCAGGCCGTCAACAACCCTCTCAGCTCGCAGGCCGTCAACAACCCTCTAGGCTCCCAGGCCATTGACAACCCTTTTGGCTCCCAGGCCGGCAACCAAAATCTCTGGCTCCCTGGCCGCTGACACTTCTCTCTGGCTCCCAGGGCAATGCATTCCATACACTCAACCAGCCACCGTCAACAGTTTTCTAGATTATCTGGTCCAAGCCCTGAATACCACAGTCTCAAGTACACAAGCACTCATCATTTACCATCCCTCAGTGATTGGCCAGTTAGGTGTGGGATCTCAGTCAGAGGGCCGCGACCTTGCCACCGAATGCAGCGGAGTCCAAACCTCCTTGCTGGGGTCCCTGGGGAAAACCGATGGTGGTGTTAGACTCCGCGCCTCTAAATAGTCTTGTCAACTCCCCCACCTAGCTGTGTCCTCAGTGCCCAGTGTTATATGAACTGTCCTTACCTGAGACCTCCTGTTCCAGTTCCCTGATCCTACCACTGGCTCACTATTGCCACAGCTGGGGACACCAGATACTTGAGCCCTGACAGCCGGGTGTGAGCAGGGGCCACCGGAGGAGAAGGGGATCCCTCCTGAAGTAGTGTAAGAGGGCTATGTGTCAGGGAAAGTGGTAGTGAGGCAGGAGCTAGTAATGGATTCTTCCTCACAGCTTGCCAGCCAGGCGGCTTAATCACCCCATGGCAACAAGCAGGAAATCCCCTGTGGCAATGAGCATGGAACTCCTGGCAAATACCATGTAGGTAAGGGGCACTTATGTGACATATTGTATAATGGCCATTGTGGTGTGGGGTATATTGTGTAATGGGCATTACGCTGTGGGGCATAGTGTGTAATTGGCATCATGGTTTGGGCCATATTGTGTAATGGGCATCATGGTGTGGGGCATAATGTGTAATGGACATCATGGTGTTATGTGTAATGAGCATCACAGTGTGCAGTGTAGTGGGCATTTACAATGTGGGGTATATTGTGTAATGGGCATCACAGTGTGGGGCATAAGGTGTAGTGGGCATCACAGTGTGTGGTGTAATGGGCATCAAGGTGTGCAGCGTAACATGTAATGGGCATCACAGTGTGCAACATAATGTGTAATGGGCATCGCAGTGTGCAGCGTAATGTGTAATGGGCATCGCAGTGTGCAGCGTAATGTGTAATGGGCCTTACAGGTGTGCAGTGTAATGTTTAATGGGCATCACAGTGTGCAGCATAATGTGTAATTGATATAACGGATAAACAGTGTGGGAGGATAACGACCATTCCTACGGTAACCAATGTCATGTAGGTTGCAAAAGTGAGGTGTAAGGTAATTGCTAGACCACACCCCTAATAACTAGGTCACGTCCCTTTATATTAAGCCACACCCCTTTTGTCAGCACAAATTCTTCACTAACAAATTATGTAAGGGGGGGGGGGTGCAATTTTATTTATTCACACTGGGAGGCAAATTGTCTAGAAACGGCCCTGCCTCCACCAACTTGGCCTAGTGTATGAGTCCTTTAGAGGCAGAAGAGGATCGATCTGATACAGTGAAGCCAAGTTACTTCTACTCTCCAATAAATATGGAAAGGAGCTGGCCGGGTGGAACATATGCCTGCGCATACACCATGCACGACATGCACAGGGATGAACTTAGGCTTCAGACCATAGGCACAACACTATTGGTCGCTCGCTTTAACTGCCCCCTTTAAATTGACCCCCCTTCCCCCCCAGGAACTACTGTACCACAACTTACTATACAATATAAAAAAAAGTTGTAATGGCAAAATCTAGCGAACGTCTATATATATATATATATATATTTCTTTCTATCTTTCTAGGTACCAACTGGATGACGCAGATCTTGACTTTAATAAAGCACAAAGGGGATGTAAGGCTTAACAACAGTGTGCCAATCTACGATCGGACACCATGGTTTGAAACCGCTAAGGGTCTAAAACAGATCCAGGACCTCGTGCCAACAAGAATAATCACTTCCCATCTACCATTCAACTTGTTTGCAAAATCTTTTTTCAAGTCTAAAGCTAAAGTAAGCAAAACAGAACAAAGCGGAATATGTATGTATGTATGTATGTATGTATGTATGTACGTACGTACGTATGTATGTATTTATGTATGCGTATATATATATATATATATATATATATATATATACATACACAGCTGTTCTCATAAGTTTACATACCCTAGCAGAATTTGTGATTGAGATTTTGGCCTGATAACATGCACACAATTTGACACAAATGGGTTTGAATGGCTACTAAAGGTAACCATCCTCACATGTGATCTGTTTGCTTGTATTCAGTGTGTGTGTGTATAAAGGGTCAGTGAGTTTCTGGTCTCCTGAAAGACCCTTGCATCTTTCATCCAGTGCTACACTGACGGGTCCGGATTCTGAATCATAGGGAAAGCAAAATAATTTTCAAAGGATCTGCGGGAAAAGGTAATTGAACTGTATAAAACAGAAAAGGGATATAAAAAAGATATCCAATCAATTGAGAATGCCAATTAGCAGTGTTCAAACTCTAATTAAGAAGTGGAAAATGAGGAATTCTGTGGAAACCAAATCACGGTTAGGTAGACCAACAAAACTTTCAGCCACAACTACCAGGAAAATTGTTTGGAATGCAAAGAAAAATCCACAAATAACTTCAGCTGAAATACAGGGCTCTCTGAAAAAAAGTGATGTGGTTGTTTCAAGATGCACAATAAGGAGGCATTTGAAGAAAAATGGGCTGTGTGGTCGAGTTGACAGAAGAAAGCCATTACTACGCAAATGCCACAAAGCATCCCGCTTACAACACAGAGACAAGCCTCAAAACTTCATTTGGAGTGATGAGACCAAAAATTTACTTTTTAACCACAACCATAAACATTACATTTGGAGAGGAGTCAACAAGGCCTATGATGCAAGGTACACCACTCCTACTGTGAAACAAGGAGGTGGATCACTGATATTTTGGGGATGTGTGAGCTACAAAGGCACTGGAAACTTGGTCAAAATTGATGGCAAGATGAATGGAAAATTTGCACTCATCAGCCCAGAAGCTGCAAATGGGATGTACTTCCGTTCCAACATGACAATGATCCAAAACACAAGGCCAATGACCTGTCATTGGATACAACAGAATAAAGTGAAGGTTCTGGAGTGACCATCACAGTCTCCTGACCTCAATATCATTGAGCCACTCTGGGGAGATCTCATAGGTGCAGTTCATGTAGGACAGCCCAAGAATTCACAGGAACTGGAGGCTTTTTGCCAAGAAGAATGGGCAGCTTTACCATCAGAGAAAATAAAGAGCTTCATCCACAACTACCACAAAAGACTTCAAGCTGTCATTGATGTTAAAGGGGGGAATACATGTTATTAAGAACAGGGCTGTGTAAACTTTTGATCAGGGTCATTTGGGTAGTTTCTTACCCCTTTCACATCGCAGACACGGTTTAAAAACCGGTATTTTAAAACGGTAATTAAAACGGGTCAGAGCCTTAACAGTGACCCAGATTACCGTTTTAAATACCGGTTAAGTGTCATTCACATAGCACTTGAAACGTTTCATCCAGAACACGTTTCAAGTGCTATGTTTGAGAGCCACTGTGGGTTGTGTCGGGGGGGGGGGGGGTGGATCACGGGGAAGCTAGAGGGGGGCACAGGCCGCACTCCCTGCTATTGGACGGTACAGAAGCTGCTGTCGCTGAAGGACAGCACCACGCACACCGGCCTGTCATCAGAGAACCTGTGTCACACACCTGTCCCCCTGGATTTTCTCTGCTCTTTGCACAGCCACTGACAGCTGAAGGCGAGTATATGGAGGAGCAGCAGCTTGTTGGTTGCGTACGGGTATCGAGTCCAGGTTGCGGGGTGCTTGTGGTCTGTAGCTTGCAGGGGAGATGTGTGCCGCGCGTGTGTGTGTGTCAGTGCCAATCTGCTGCTGCTGCCTGCTGGCCTTACACTGCGGGAGAGGATGCGGCGGGTGGGACCGGGGACAACATACTCTGGTCATATATAGTCTGTATTGTACCCCCGGACTGTGGCTTTAAGGATGAGCTCAGCGGCGGCGGGGGAGGGCGCGGCCGTGTCACACTCCAGACTGCCTGGCTTCTATCCCAAGCCACTGTGGGTAGCGAGTGAGCATTTTCCTGACGAGTGACAGGCTGTCGGACGGGCTGGGCTGGCTGGCGGGCGGGAGCTCCGGCGTACCGATCGCCGGAGCACAGGTACAGGGGGGGGGACAACGACTGGGGGGACAGAAGCTGGTCACGGGGGTGTCCCGTAGAGGTGCTGCGCCAGTGGTGCACACCTGGACACCACTGGCGCGCACCTATTGTATAGCAGTATTGTGCTTGTGCTTGTGTTGTTTGCCTGAAATACCGTTTCAGACAAACTGTACACATTCACATTGCACAAAAAACGGCAAGGAACCGTGTAGGACTCTGCTTTTTACACGGTTCGAAATGCCAGTTAATTTAAAACGGTAAATTGCCTGTGGTGCATTCACATTGCACCCTTAAACGTTTTAAAAAGGGAAAAAAACGGCAATATACCGTTTTAAAAGTGCGATGTGAAAGGGGTATCTGTTGTCATTATGATTTAAAAAGAGTAAACACAGTTGTTTGACAATAAATGGCTTCACCCAACCACTCATGCTGCTTTCCCACTGCTGAAACGGGTCACTATTTTTTTTTTACGGGTTTTTAAACAGCAAGAGCCATAAAGACCCTTTCCCACTGCAGCTTTTAAACGGTACATTACCGTTTAAAAGTCGTTTTTGGCACATTCACACTGCCGTTTAAAAACCTGTTTAACCCATAAAAAATATGAGGGGGCAGTGGGCATCGAGCTGATCTTTGTGTAAAAAAATAGATGAAAAAACTATTGTTTTAAACTGTGGAACTATGAGTCCCAGCAAGCCTCCCCCGCATGCTGGGAGTTGGAGAACCACAAGTCCCAGCCTGCAGGGCATTAAAGGGCCCGCTGGGTCTTGTAGTTCCACAGCTAAAAAAATAGTTAAATAAACACACTGACAAGCCAGAAAAATAAAAGTTTAATACATACATTACACAAACACACTGATACTGGTCCTAAATAAAGTCCAAAGACCGCTCACTGTTGCCCAGTGATGAGATATTAAGTAAAAATAATGTGTTTCTCAAATGCATTCACGTTTTTATAACTAAACTTAATTCTTGATTTTCCGTAGATTATCTACACAGTGCGGAATCCCAGGGACGCCATTGTATCCTTATTCTATTTTACCAAGATTTACAGAACTTTTACAGAAATTGAACAATTCCAGGATTTTTTAGATGACTACATGCAGGGGAATGGTGAGTTTATCAGACCTGGATCTTTATATATTTATATGTATACAGCAGAGGTTCCCAATCTTTTTTGATTCACGGCACCCTAGAGAATCAGATTTTTTTTCACGGCACCCCTAGGTCCAAAAAAATTAAATTAGATTGTGTTTATATGCGATTCTTAGCGGCAGTTATGTGGTAAAGGGCAGGATTTGCTTCTGTTTGTACACATTCTATGATTGGCAGCCACCAGCACTGGTTTTGCTCCTAAATAATTAACCATTAATAATTTGAGTTGGTCCTGGACCACCAAGCCGCGGCACCCCTGCATGTGTCCCGAGGCACCCCAGGGAGCCGCGGCACACAGTTTGGGAACCACTGGTATACAGTATGCTTGCAAGGTCCGGCACTCCCAAATAATCTGACAGCAACCGCGGTGCCCTCCAGGGTATGATATAGAGGTAGTGTATCAATCGATACAAACGGGCGGCACTCTCACGGATTTGTTTAAGTAAGTAATTCAGACCCACAACTGGTTAGTCTGGTTATTTATTAACCTTTTTCAAAGACAAAGAAAATACAAAAAGAAACTTACTTTATAGCAGAGTGCACCCGTGCGTCCTCCCTTCATCCCCACGTCTGCGCCCCGACCGCGCTGGAGAGTGACGTCATTGGAATCACGTCCTCAGCCGCGTCCCACAGCCAGCCGGCAGCGTTACCGTGGCAACCAAGGAAGCTAGAAAAAAAAGTGTACAAAGAAGCCGTTTAAGCCCAGCACACTGACAGGAGCAGAGCGAAACTATTTAATGCTAATAAAGCGATGTGTACTGCACAAGACGGACACATAATTAATGAGAGGGTTTAAGACATATAAAAGAAAAACATGAGCAGCGTATAATAACATGATATTGAAGAGATAGTTGCTCTGTCAAGCGCTGGAACAACAAGTATGGTAAAGAAAAACTTTTTAGTGAAAAAGAGCTAGGAGATAATCATAAAAAATGTGACACCCTGAGATGTCACTATAGGAAGCAATTCAGAGAAGAATATTCATTAAGTCCCGAAGGTGTGACCACATTGAGTTTAAAAATCCATTTGGCTTCCAACTGAAGCAATTTTTTGTCCCGGTCACCTCCTCGCACACTTAGCGGGACCTGGTCAATCATCTTATATTTCAATGTGGGGAGACTGTGTCTGAATTCTCTGAAGTGCCTTGCCACCGGTTGTTCTGAAGATTCGCCTTCAAGCGCCTGTTTTATCGAAGACCGGTGCATGGCCATACGCTCTTTGAAGGTTCTTGTTGTTTTGCCCACATACATGAGACCGCACGGGCACCGGATGATATATACCACGTAACGGCTCATGCATGTGAACACCTTCTTGATCTTATACCGGTAACCCGTGTGTGGGTGTGTGAATGTGTCACCTTGTTCCAGGTACCCACACGTTACACATCCCGTGCAACGGTAGTTCCCTGGTTTTCTCATCAAGAAATGGGATTTCTTCTGTTTACCCATGTTGGTGACGTCATTCTTCACCAATTTATCTCGAAGATTCATACCACGTTTGTAGCAAGGCATCACTTCTTTATTATGCAGGGCCGGGAGATCAGGATCTTACTTGACCAATGGCCAAACTTGTTTAGCTGTACTCACCAACACGGAGCTACCCGTCGAATACGTGTTGATGAATGGTAATTTGTTGGATTCATCGTTTTTATCCTTACTAAGCAGGGTATCGGCTCTGCTTATTGATAGGGCCCGTCTCTTTGCACACTCCAAGTTTTCAAGCTTGTAACCTCTGCAAGCAAACTTCTGGACCATATCATCCATATGTGCAACCGCTGCTGATTCATCGCTGCAAATTCTCCTAGCTCTCAACATCTGAGAGAAGGGGAGACCTCTTTTGGCTGCCGGGGGATGAAAGCTAGAAGCTTTAAGGAGTGTGTTGCGGTCTGTATCTTTATGATAAAGAGAGGTGATCAGCTGATTGCCACACACTGTGATTTGTACATCGAGATAACTTATGGTAGATGGACTTTGGATAGAAGTGAACTTGATGTTGCTATCAGCTGTGTTAGCATATGTCAAGACCGTGTCTAGGTCCTCTTTTCCCCCTGTCCAGATCAACAAAATGTCGTCGATGAATCGAACATATAGTGCAATGTTACCTTGAGCTGCAGGATGGGTGAGTATCAACTTATTCTCCATCTGGAACATGTATGCATTTGCATACGTCGGGGCCACGCAAGACCCCATTGCACAGCCCCGACGCTGCAGGTAATATGCCCATCAAAGTAAAAATAATTTCGCTTTAATGTCAGTTCTAATAAATGTAGATAAAAGTCAGTAGCTGGACCTTTATATTCAAGACAATCCCGAATCAGGTTGGCGGTTGCAGAAAGTCCATCTTGATGCGGGATATTTAATGTAAAGACTCACCACATCAAGGGAGCATAGGATGACAGAATCAGGTAGTTTGCCCAGAGCTTCCAGTCTCAGGATAAGGTCAGTGGTATCTTTGAGAAAGGATTGTTGCACCTGCACAACGGGTTGGAGATATGCATCTAGGTACTGTGAAACCACATAATAAAGTGATCCTCTGGCTGAAATTATCGGCCTTCCAGGCGGGCATGATGCATTTTTATGCAATTTAGGTATTGTGTATAGAAGAGGGGTTGTTGGAAATTTGGTTAGCAAGGCTTCAGCACATTTTTTTGTGATGACGTGATTATCCATTGCTGCCTTCAGAATGTCATCAAGCTCCACTTTGAATTTATTGGTGGGGTCACACCCGAGCCGCTCATACACCACTGGATCAGATAGTTGACCGTAGATATCAGCCTTGTAGAAATCCACATCCAAGACTACAACTGCACCGCCTTTGTCGGCTGACCGCACGACTATGTCATCATACGATTGCAGTTGTTTCAGAGCTGTTTGTTGTTTTGCAGTCATGTTGTTGCGTATAGGTTCTTTCATCGGATGAGTTGAATTGGCATGATCCAACCTCCTATTCAGGTATTTGATGCTGGGGTTTGTAGAGTGAGGGTCATAATTGGATCTGCTTTTGATCGGCAATTGCTCAGTGGGAATGCTTGTGCTGGACACTCCAAAGTGTTCTTTTAATCTCAGGGATCGTGCAAATTTGTAGTTTTCTACTTTAGTGTCAAAGGCATTGTAATAATTGGTGGGGACAAATGATAATCCCAAATTCAATACTGATACTTCCTCAGAAGACAGTGTCCTTTTTGACAAGTTGAAAACTACTGATTCCCCTTTGGTTTTGCTTTTCTCGCCTCTCTGCCATTGATGCCCTCGACGAGTTCGATGCCCAGGGCGCCTACTTTGGCCCTGGTGTGTACCCCTAAAGGGGGCCTTTGAGCCTGTGATGAAGTAGACGGGGCCATCCGTTCCATGTCACTCGCTGAGGAGTCACCTGCACTGGAGGTGCCTCTTGAGGCGTTACCTCTGTTCCTCTGCTGGTAACGTCTGCGACCCCGCTGCGCCTGCGGCCTGCCAGTTGGATTATTGGCCCATTCATATACTTTATTCTCAAGGTAGTCTCTATTGACTGTCACAACTTTATCCCGTTTGAATTGTATCAATTCTTTCCGGTATTTTTCAACCTGAAGCTTCAGCTTCACCGACCAGTCTTCCTCCTTATCTTCAATTATCGTCTGCCAGTGTGCAGCCTCAAACGCTTTTATTTTCTCCTTGGCCAATTCATTCTCTCTATTTGCTTCTTGGATTACTAATAGCATCAGATCGAATGATGCTTTATTTAATATTGCTGCCCAATTGTGGCAGAAATCCACATTGTATCTCCCTATGGTGGGGGCATTTTTAATACGAAATCCCCTCGGAATTTTTTTGTCCCTGTAATAATCCGATAGGGAGATACTGTGCAATAGAAAGTCCACCTCACGTTTCTTTAAACGCAGTAATTGGGAATATAGACGGTCCACTGATTCCTCACCTCCCGCAGCAGCCATACTTTGTTGGTTGAGAATCTGCTCAGCATAGGAGTTGGAAAAGGACAACATCTTCCCGCATTGAAACGTGATTCTGGTGAGGCCATCAGAGTCTTGTTGCTCCATGATGTCAGTGGCCGTGCCTGAAGTTAATCCCACTTGCCCGTGTTCAGGGGAAAGGGGTGTGAAGGTGACGACAGGAGTCCTCAAAATGATGAATTGTAATGGGTGCCGTGACAAAGTACAGATAGCTGGGTTGTGGAATCCCACCTCTGGACTGATACACAATGCTTGCAAGGTCCGGCACTCCCAAATAATCTGACAGCAACCGCGGTGCCCTCCAGGGTATGATATAGAGGTAGTGTATCAATCGATACAAACGGGCGGCACTCTCACGGATTTGTTTAAGTAAGTAATTCAGACCCACAACTGGTTAGTCTGACGTTTCGGTTATTTATTAACCTTTTTCAAAGACAAAGAAAATACAAAAAGAAACTTACTTTATAGCAGAGTGCACCCGTGCGTCCTCCCTTCATCCCCACGTCTGCGCCCCGACCGCGCTGGAGAGTGACGTCATTGGAATCACGTCCTCAGCCGCGTCCCACAGCCAGCCGGCAGCGTTACCGTGGCAACCAAGGAAGCTAGAAAAAAAAGTGTACAAAGAAGCCGTTTAAGCCCAGCACACTGACAGGAGCAGAGCGAAACTATTTAATGCTAATAAAGCGATGTGTACTGCACAAGACGGACACATAATTGAGAGGGTTTAAGACATATAAAAGAAAAACATGAGCAGCGTATAATAACATGATATTGAAGAGATAGTTGCTCTGTCAAGCGCTGGAACAACAAGTATGGTAAAGAAAAACTTTTTAGTGAAAAAGAGCTAGGAGATAATCATAAAAAATTCAATTCAGAGAAGAATATTCATTAAGTCCCGAAGGTGTGACCACATTGAGTTTAAAAATCCATTTGGCTTCCAACTGAAGCAATTTTTTGTCCCGGTCACCTCCTCGCACACTTAGCGGGACCTGGTCAATCATCTTATATTTCAATGTGGGGAGACTGTGTCTGAATTCTCTGAAGTGCCTTGCCACCGGTTGTTCTGAAGATTCGCCTTCAAGCGCCTGTTTTATCGAAGACCGGTGCATGGCCATACGCTCTTTGAAGGTTCTTGTTGTTTTGCCCACATACATGAGACCGCACGGGCAGCGGATGATATATACCACGTAACGGTATATGTATACAGTATATATTTTGTATAGTTTTTGGAATGGCACTCACCCTTCCTTGAACAACCGCTCCGGTGTCTTTTGAAATGTTTAATGCAGAGCAATGTGAAGATAGTGGCACTCAGAGACTGGATACAGTTTAAATAAATGTATTTAAAAAAAGTGCACTATGCACTTTATTGAAATAATTTTTTTTAAACTGTATCCAGTCTCTGAGTGCCACTATCTTCACATCGCTCTCTCTCCCTCTCTCTCTCCCTCTATATATATATATAGTGGTGGGCAACGATTACATTTTTTAATCCTGATTAATCAAATTGTTAGGCACATAAGTGCTGTTTACCTACAATCTCATTGCCAGTGGTTCCATGATTGTTGCCAGGGGGGATTATATGCTTGTTGCCAAGGGGGATTGCATGCTCGTTGCCATAGGGGGTTCCATGGTCGTTGCGAGGGGTCCATGCTCGTTCCCGGGAGGGGGGAGGGGAATACATGATTGCTGCCATAGGAGGCGTTGGGAACCGGCGACAAGGCAGCGGGGACTAAGGGGGGAGCTCTGGTTGAAGGGGATGCGCGTACGTCTCGTGCGCATGCAACCCTTCCGGCAGTTGGCGATCTGACCGCCAGCCCCTGCAAAGATTAGGGGCGCTCCATCTGTAGCTTACCTTTTTAGAGTTGGAGGAGGGTGAAGCAAGATCCAATGCGTTTTGTCTAGTGAGACTTCATCAAGACACATCAGTAGACCATGTGTGGAGAAGGTGGGGTCAAGTCAGCATACTTAGGGATGTGAAGAGATTGCTGTGCCACCAATAGATCATGGAATTGTAGGAAGTTAGGTTATGCTTGAAGAAGGGAAGATGATCAGTTCCGGCTTAGACATGCTAAGATTAAGAAAGTGCCGGGACATCCAAGAAGATAAAGTAGGTGACAGTTGGAGACATAAGTGAGGAGAGGGCGGGGGAGGTAGATCTGAGTATCATCAGAATAGAGATGATATTGGAGTCAAGTCAAAAGAGCTAATGAACTCCCTTGAAAGGGATGTATAGAGAGACTAGGAGAGGCCCAAGAACAGACCTGAACCTTAGGAGACATCTACTATTGGAAGTGTGTGTGTGTGTGTGGGGGTGAAGTCCTGAGAGGTGACAGAGAAGGCACAGTCAGAGAGGTAGGAGGACAGCCAGGAGAGGGCAGTACCACACAGAACAAGAGAGTAAAGGATTTGCAGGAGGAGGGGGTGGTCCATAGTGTCAGAGAATATTGGCCCTTGAACTTGGCATCATTGACGTCAATGCAGACTTGCAGGAGGGCAGTTTTAGTGCTGTGGAGAGGACAAAAGCCAGACTGTAATTGGTCAAGCAGGGAGTGGGGTGAAAGAAAGGTAGTAAGGAGGTTATAGACAATACACTCAAGCAGTTTGTAGGCAAAAGGATGGAAAGAGATGGGTTGGTAATTGGTGAGAGTGTTAGGATCAAGGGCAGGTTTCAGAAGATATCCATTGATAACAATTAGATGTTGCCACATCCCCGTATTCTTGGCCAAGTCTCACTATACTATTGCAGACTTGTCTCACAAATCCCTATAGGCTTCAATGAGAGGAGAGTGCACATATTTGGAAGCCATCTTGACCATATAATACATAATTAACTATAAAATGAGAAGTTTTTTAGTAGAAAAGAAGGAAAGCTGAAATTAAAATAACATATATTTATAAATATAATGATGCCTCCAAGAACTCACTGGTCTAAACCCTGGTCCTCAAGTACCCCCAACAGTGCACGTTTTCCAGGTCACCAGACAGGTGCACTCATTATTCAGGCACATTTTGAAAGATCCACAGGTGGAGCTAATTATGTCACTTGTGATTCTCTGTGGAGACCTAGAAAACGTGCACTGTTGGGGGTACTTGAGGACAAGGGTTGTGAAATACTGGTCTAGATGCATGGCTACTGGGGAGAGAACTGCACCATAAGGGGACAGCCCTGTTTTGTCCGCACCTGCTGTTTATTTTTCTTCTTCGGGTTTATGGTCCTCTGACATTTTATTATTTTATTAGTTTTTGTCATATACAATGTACGATTGCTTTACTTTCAGCTGTGTATGGGACTTGGTTTGAACACGTGAAAGGTTGGATGCAAATGAAGGATGACAGCCGATTCTTCTGTATTGCATATGAGGAACTCCTGCAGGTATGGTTCCGCTATAACCTGGCATGCAAGTCATATGTATGTTTTCTCCGTGTTTACTATAGGTAATGTTTACATTTTCCCCACCTGAAGTGCAGCATGCTTTAGTCTATTTGCTAAAGAAGCAGCTTTGTGATAAGATCTGAACAACCCCCCAGTCTGGCAGGTCTCCTCCCCATCTTCTCCCCTTTGGTAGAAGGTCACAAATATTCCCCCCCCCCCCCCCAATGTTTTAGCCCCCCTTGACCCAACGTAGACACACACTGGTAGCACTGCTGAAATAGTTGGCGCTGCAGGGAGTCGTTCAAGTTCCGGTGTTCACCTAATAATTGAGTGCGGCCGATCAGCCTGATTGCTGGCACTGACTATCTATGTGACACAAACTGAGCAGCCAGGATCCTCTTCTGCAGGTAGCATGGAGCATACAGATGGGTCCCAAGACATACGGCACCCTGCCCCAGGGCCATCCCGCCACTGATGGTAGGACTAATGTAGGACCAATGATATAAATGTTAATACTTATTTTCCAGGACCTTAGAGGCAGCGTGGTGAGGATCTGTAAGTTCTTGGGGCAAGAGTTGGATGACGCACAGATTGACTCGGTTGTAGAACAGTCTGCTTTCAAAGCCATGAAGGAAAACAAGATGACTAATTGGAGTCTTATGTCATCAGAATTAATGGATCACTCTAAAGGATCTTTTTTACGCAAAGGTAAATGGTCCTTAATGTTAATGTTCACTTAATAATTAATAGCTGTACCTATTTGAAATTTATTCTGAAATTGTTTCAGAAGTTTTATTAATTTATTAGATTCTGTTAACCCTTTGAGTGTCAAGGGAATTTGTCAAAATTGGTGTGAAAATTGCCAAGCAAACATCTCAGCTAAAGATGGATCTGTTGGCCTAAGCAGTGGCGTAACTACAGCACCGCAGCCACCGCAGTCGCGGGGAGGCGCTGGGTAAGTGCGGGCGCTGGGGGGCTGTGGTGCTATTGTAATGCCCCATCCCCCGCAGCTTTACCTATATTCGCTGCGGTGGTCCCGGCTCCCCTGGCTTCATTCTGATGCTATTGCGATGGGCTATCATAAAATGTCCGCCCCCATATAGCAGACTGTTCTCTGAAACTGTCTGCTGTATGGGGGCGGACATTTTGTGATGGTCCGTGTTTCATAGCATCAGAATGAAGCCAGGAGGGGAGCCGGGACCAGCGCAGCGAATACAGGTAAATATGCGGGGGTTGGGGGGGGCATGGGCGGCCAGGGTGGTGGGGGGGCATGGGCGGCCAGGGTGGGGGAGGGGCGTGCTTTATTATCGGCGGGGGTGGCGCCCAAATTATAGTTACGCCGCTGGGCCTAAGGGTGCCATGAAAAAAATCTGATACCCTAAGGCAGTGTTTTTCAACCACTGTGCCGTGGCACACTAATGTGCCTCCAGCTGTTCTCAAGTGTGCCCCCAGATCTAGAGACGCCCAAACCAGTTCAAGTGTTATTTACTGGTCTCTTCTTTTTATTTAAAGGATCAATGTATTGTATTTGTGTTACCTGTGGGGACCAGTGTGATTGTTTTTTATATGGGTGGCAATAGGCTTGATTTTTTCCTGTGGGGGACAATGTGTTTTGCCCTGTGGGGATCTCATGGTGTGCCTTGGCAATTTTAAAATCTTTTTTAGTGTGCCGCAAGGTAAAAAGGTTGAAAATCACTGACCTTATTCTTGTTGCACGGGAGAGCGATGTTTGCTGTCTGTGAAGCCAGGGGCGATCTGGCAAGTTTGCCATCCCATTCGCACCCAACTGTGCAGGCGGGAGTGTTGCGCGGCAGAAGATGGACGTGCCCAGCATTTTATGAATGTTCCCATGAAAAAGCTGGGCATTCCCATGGAAATAAGGCAGTGAAGTCAGCTTGAATGAGAATATATACACAATTAAGATTTAATTTATTATCATTGGTGTATATATCAAATAGAGCACCACACGATTAGATAATTAATAATACAAAATGTATAGATTTATTTGTATATGATATTAAAAAGCATAAAAAATTAATAAATGATGTACACAACAGTTAATAGATACCAAGATTGCAATTAATTAGTAAGTGTTCATGATAGAATCAACTTCAATTAAAATGTCCAGTATTTAAAACAAGATGTTATCTCACCCTATTTGGCTCTGGTAGAGGTCAAATTAAGCCACCTAGTGGGATTTTAAATTTGCATTTGTAGAGGATAAAATGGAGGACCCCAAAAATGGGTGCTAGATCGTGTTGGACCCTCAGGTCTACTCTGGAGAACTAGGGTGAGATTTAATAGGATGAGATATTCAGAAAGTGAGAGATTTTGAAAGAAATCTCCAGTTTTTTTTTAAAGCGGCAATCATTTACACGGCAAAATCAAACTGGGGTTGCAGTGTAAATGATTGCCGCTTTAAAAAAACCCTGGAGATTTCTTCCCAAATCTCTCACTTTCTGAATATCTCATCCTATTAAATCTCACCCCTAGTGTGCTTGTCCAGCAATAAAAGTTGCATAGAATCCTCACTAATAAGGTGCCCGGCAGCAGTAGTGGTGGCGAAATTCAGTTGTGAGCAGACAGCTCAAGCTTCGCCCGCCTGGCAGCCGTTGCCTGTTGATGGACTGCCGCACATGTATTCAGCAGGGCCGAGCCGTCCCTCACCTGCTCAACGATGTATTCTGCTGGGGGTGAGGCTTTCACCTGCTCAGGGATTGCCAGGCAGGTGCGTGTAAAGCGGCTATGATTTTGAATATGGTGGTGGATACCACTACAGCCGCAGTCATACAATTCCCCAACAGGGGAACAGTCCAGAGCTCAAACACGGGTGGTGGGTCCGATCAGCTGGATAAGGGGGTATGGCTAAAGAACCCCAGAGTCCTTAACGCGTTTCTCCGTTATCACATCACTGGTTTCACCAGAAGGAAGTCGTCCGACTTATCCTTCTGTCGAGAAGCTTTAGAGCAGGGATGGGGAACCTTGTTGTTGAACTACACATCCCAGCATGCCCTGCAACAGTTTTAGCATTGGCAAATAGCAAAACTGTAGCAGGGCATGCTGGGATGTGTAGTTCAACAACAGCTGGAGGGCCGAAGGTTCCCCATCCCTGCTATAGAGTATCATACGCAGTTATCTGGCACAGTACATTTATACGGACCTACTGAGCCCCAGATTTACACATTATCGCTCTGTCTTGCAGGAACCTCTGGTGATTGGAAGAATGTATTTACAGTAGCCCAGAGCGAGTATTTCGACAAAGTTTACCAGGAGAAGATGAAAGACGTCAACACAACTTTTTATTGGGAAAAATTATAATCATTGTGTCCATTATCTTTCAATGTGTATTATTAATAAATAAAAAATCCCTGCTTATATGTTAATCACACCTCATATTGCAACCGAATCATATCGAAATGTTTTGCCTGATTAACAAAAAATGTTTGGTACTCTTTACCTAGAACGGCGCCCACGATTTTGATCTTAGGCATCGCAAGCTAAAAAATCACGTCGGTCGCATCGCATGCGGCCAAAAAATCACATGCGATGCGACCGATGCGATTACCGCGATTTTACATAGGGAACAATGTTAAATGGCCCAATTGACCCGATTTTACATAGGGAATAATGTAAAATGGCCCACAGACCCCAAATAGCCACCCTGAAGTGTGAAATGGCCCCCCCAATTGTTAACGCCACCCCACGATCAACGTCAACCTGAAGCGTGGCGAGCGCAGCGAGCCCGCGAGGGGCGGCGGTACGCGTCCTCCGACCTTTTCATACCCCCACTATCCACGTCGGCGTGGAGTTGAGAATAGAAAGTGTGGCGAGCGCAGCGAGCCACCGAGCCCGAAGCGTGGCGAGCGAAGCAAGCCCCGCGAGGGGACGCGGATACCTTTACAGGTATCCGCGTCCCCTCGCGGGCTTCACATGTATCTGCGTCCCCTCGCGGGTCTCGCTACGCTCGCCACGCTTCGGGCTCGGTGCGCTCGCCACGCTTCAGGTTGACGTTGATCGTGGGGTGGCGTTAACAATTGGGGGGGCCATTTCACACTTCAGGGTGGCTATTTGGGGTCTGTGGGCCATTTAACATTGTTCCCTATGTAAAATCGCGGTAATCGCGTCGGTCGCATCGCATGCGATTTTTTGGCCGCATGTGATGCGACCGACGCGATTTACATTTTAACATGCATTTCTATGTAAAATCGCAGGCATCGCATCGGTCGCATCGCATGCCATTATAATGGCATGCGATGTACATGCGATGCCCGCGATGGGCGCCGTTCTAGGTAAAGGGTACCAATTGTTTTAGCATTAGGTAAGAATACTGGGAGCCAAAGCAAAGCCCTCCAAAGATGTCATGACTCAATGTGGGATCTACTATTCACAAAAATGTGTTTTAAATTTTTTACGTTACGTTACACCCGTGGTTTGCAGGGGGGGGGGGGGGGGGAAGCAGGGGTCACACAGAATAATCCGGGAGTGTTTCCCATCTTTCAGGGGGCTGGGAGGGGGATCCGATTTTTGGGAGCCCCCCGGCCATTCCGGGAGGGTAGGCAACCCTGATCTAGATGGTATTACCTATAGAAGCTTATGGATTTCTTTCTGCAAGAAAGCTCTGGAGTGGGATCTGAAGGATCTGTTCCTTGCTGATTGTGAATGTGCAGGCTTGCACAGCAGGTCTCTTGTGTCATAAACCTGGAAGTCATAGGTTTTTAATGGACAGCTCATATTAGAGGAAATCTAATAATGCCGGTATGCAGGTACACAGGGCTGAATGTATAGAAATGGTCATGTAAAAATCCCACTTGTGACGGAGATGCTAGACCTAAAGGGACCCATACACAGTCCGTTCCCGGACCGTCCGTTTTGTACTATGCGATGCGCACTCCCGCGCATCACATAGTACGGTACAAAAAGTATGTGCTGCACATACTTTTTGTACTAGCTATACATCGCATCGGATGGCATTGCATGCACACCGCATGCACTAGGCATGCGATGCGATGCGTGCTAATTAAGACCCAAACGGATCCGTTAAACGGACCGTGTATGGGCCCCTTTATTCTGGTTGACTAGCAAGGCGTTGCGAGTCCACCAAGGGCCGCCCGCACAGACAATTGCAGCACCGCCGCCCCCACACCCCCCTTCCCCCTCCCTCCTCCAGGCATGTGAATTGATAATTTGCATAATCATCCATTCGCAGCCTTGGGTGCTGGGGAGAAATCACTTGATGGTCGCCGACCATCAAATGATTTCTTCATCGCTCGCAGATCTGAGATGCCTCTATGGTTGAGTGTGCTCTGCTCGGTGCTCCCGATGCCGCCTCCCGAGTCCCCTGTGATTAGATGCCTCTATGGTTGAGTGTGCTCTGCTTCTGTGCTCCCGATGCCGCCTCCCGAGTCCCCTGTGATTAGATGCCTCTATGGTTGAGTGTGCTCTGTTTCTGTGCTCCCGATGCCGCCTCCCGAGTCCCCTGTGATTAGATGCCTCTATGGTTGAGTGTGCTTTGCTTGGTGCTCCCGATGCCGCCTCCCGAGTCCCCTGTGATTAGATGCCTCTATGGTTGAGTGTGCTCTGCTCGGTGCTCCCGATGCCACCTCCCGAGTCCCCGGTGATTAGATGCCTCTATGGTTGAGTGTGCTTTGCTTGGTGCTCCCGATGCCGCCTCCCGAGTCCCCTGTGATTAGATGCCTCTATGGTTGAGTGTGCTCTGCTCGGTGCTCCCGATGCCGCCTCCCGAGTCCCCTGTGATTAGATGCCTCTATGGTTGAGTGTGCTCTGCTCAGTGCTCCCGATGCCGCCTCCTGAGTCCCCTGTGATTAGATGCCTCCATGGTTGAGTGTGCTCTGCACGGTGAGCAGTGAGTGACTGCTGTACCCGCCCGTATCCCCGGTCCTGCTTCTCCCCGGATCCTCACCCCAAAGCTGCCGTGTCTCCGATTGCTGGGCCAGTCTCCCCTGCCTGCAGATCTCGGTGATTGTGCCCCTAGCGGGCCCTAAGCTGTTCCTGCTCTTCTGCAGCTCCCTGTCGGGGGGTCATGGGTCCCACCTCAGTGGGGCAACCGTACTGGGGAGCACCAACAAAGTTTTTACCCTGGGTCATTTCCCCGGTTTCCCCCAGTTTTTCCGCCATTCCAGGGGCAACAGTTTTCCCAGCCATGGCCCTATCCCGCGCAGGTGGCCAAGGGCCCTAATACACCCTACGCGTCCCAGCAGTACTGGGGGTACCCCACACTGCTGGTCAGGGTCACCCAGGTTTTCAGTACACGGGTGCAGGAGTGCAGTACACTGGCCAATACGGCCAGGGCTGGGCGGGCCCCCAGCACCTTCCCCCACCATGGCAACCTGGCCCTTCCGGGGGCTTTCATCATCCTTTCCATGCCCCGTCCAGCGCTCAATTTTCCCAGGCCCCTCCCACCAGCAGCGCTACATGGTCCTCGGCACCCGGTTCCCAGCCCCAGAGGGAGGCAGGTTTTCCATGTGTGAATAGTGCATTGCTAACCTTTGCTACTTCTCCCGAGGTTTCGACGATACAGCAGCAAGCAGCCATGGCAGCCGAGCGTCCACCCAGTGACAACGGGAACTAGGCGAGGCCGAGGGACACTCACGGCGTCAACGGCCGACACAGTATCGGGGGTCCTCCCATCAGCTGCAGGACCAATTTGCGTCGGACCCATTGCCCAACATGTGCTTTTCACCCTTGGGAGTAGTACCCAAGAAGGCTCCGGGTAAATACCGGTTGATTCAGCACCTGTCTTACCCCTGTCTTACCCCCACGGGGCATCCATTAACGATGCCATCCCAGACGAAGTTTGCAGCGTACGTTATCAGCTGTTTGATGAGGTACTCTGTTTAATGCACAGTTTTGGCCGGGCTCATGGCTAAGTTGGACATTGAGTCCGCTTTTCGCCTACTCCCGTTACACCCTACATCATTTTTGTTTCATGGGTTTCCGTTTAGACGGGGGTATTTACCTTGACAAATGTTTGCCCGTGGGTTGCTCGGTCTCTTGCTCCTATTTCGAGAAGTTCAGCACATTCATGCATTGGTGCGTCCAGGACGATACGGGGTGCCGGGGTGCACATTACCTGGACGATTTTCTCTTTGTGGGACCAAGAGATAGCGACGCATGTTCTTTCATATTGTCCTCGGCAATCCAGGTATTTCAGGTCCTAGGTGTACCGGTTGCCGACGACAAGACCGAGGGCCCCACTTTTGTCATAGCTTACCTAGGCATAGAGATTGACACGGTAGCTGGCTGCTGTCGCCTACCGGCCGACAAGGTTGACAGGTTGCTGGGCCTTCTGCGGGACTGCCTGCCCAAGAAGAAGGCCAAGCTTCGCCAGGTCCAGTCTTTGCTAGGGTCCCTTAACTTTGCCGCAAGTTAGAACGGGCTACAGGGGGGGTACGGGATCCCCATCATTTGGTTAGGCTGTCACGGAAGATACGGGACAACATGGTCGTTTGGGACTTATTTCTGGTGAATTTTAACCGGGAGCTTAATTGGCCCGCGGAGCTCTGAGCTGCGCTGGGGATCTCGCGTGAGTAGCGAGATCCCGCGCCGGCCAGGGAGAAGCAGACATCGCGTCAGTGTTAACTGATGCGCTGTCACCTGGAGGAGGCATCGCTGGAGGGGGAGTTAGCACTCCCCCGCTTCGGCGGGCAAGATCTGAGGCAAAGCAGGAAGTGTTATAGCGCCGCTATAATAAATCTACCCCTG
Source organism: Crinia signifera (assembly GCF_055691185.1). Taxonomy (NCBI): domain Eukaryota; kingdom Metazoa; phylum Chordata; class Amphibia; order Anura; family Myobatrachidae; genus Crinia; species Crinia signifera. The sequence continues at coordinate 39,244,788 of NC_139226.1, read as the reverse complement.
TGTGTGGTGATGATACAGACTTCAGTTGATAGAGGAGAAGAGAGAAAAATAAATTAACTACAGAGGAAGTGATAACATTAAACGTACTGTATACAGTAGGAAGCTCAGTGCACGTATGTGTGAGAAAACAACGTGTATAGTGGCCAGCAAGAGAGACAGTAGAGTGATATACAGCAGGGAGGAGGGGGGACGGAGAGAACAGCCCAGCAGCTTGCAGAGATTGGCAGCAATGAGGCTCAGGAGGAGCCCAGAGAGGAGATGAGGGCACCTAACCGCTCTCCCACCGTGTGAGCAGAACCAAAGGTTTCCCCAGAAGGGGAGTCAGGCTGCTGTATGAGTTATACTTACTGCTGAGTCTGACTCGTGCTCCCGGCTCCCCGGCTCACTGCCACTGCCGCACCACACGTTCCTAGTTCTCACGGCCATCGCTACCCACATAGCCCCGCGGTGGCTGTTATAATGACGTGGCGCATTCAGGCAGGCCCCACCCCCGCAACATCGCGTTCGCGCATGCGCACTCAGGTATGTTTTTGCAAAGGGATCAAAAACCGGGAGAATCCAAGGGATTTGCGCGGGGGGGTGGGGGGGGGGGGGGGGTGGGAGAAGGATTGAAAAAAACGGGAGACACGCTAAATGCGGGAGGGTAGGCAGGTATGAGTATACTCCTATATTGCAACAAAATAAGGCCAGTTTTTCAACGTACAGTATGTTCTATGTTGCATTGTAGCATGTACAGTTTTTGTGTTATTTTCAATGTTCAACTCATCTTTGCGGCCACCGCTTACGCTATGGAACTTATGTAGCATACGGCGAGCCAGGAGGGTTATTTTCGGGGTCCATGCTACCATCTATTACCTTTAGTAATGTTGTGGCGAGCGAAGCAGAGCGAGCTACCGAGCCTGAAGCGTGGTGAGCAATCATGAGGGAACAATCGCGATTCACATAGCGGCTAATGTAACTGGTGTAAGTGGTGGCCGCAAAGACGAGGAAGTACCTTAAAAATATTTAAAAATAGCAGATTGTGAGCTGCTGTGAGTTGGTGCAATAAAGTTTTCCTAGTTAATGCTTCATTTTTTTACCCTCCTTAATTTTTTTTTATTTCCCTCAAAACATGAATCATATATCCAATGTGTGTAAGCTGTAAACCTCCAACAAGATAAACTTAATAGGATTATTTATAATTTCATAAGCGTATTAGTGTATCATATTCTCAAGTAGACAGTTTATTGAAAAATATATAGAAACATCGGTTAACATCGGTTTTAGAGTACCAATGTTTAGGTCTAAATGATGTTTTCTAACCAATGTTGAAAAACATAATTTAATTGATGTTTTCTTTCGATGTCCCATCCCTACTCCGGAGGTATCGTGCACAGACAGGAAGTGGGAGAGAGAGGAGAACGCTGCACGGACTTCACTGTACTCCTAACTTCCTGCTGGCTGCTACCAGACACAAGACAAGGGGGTTGTGCAGAGTTCTTTGATGTGAGGGAGGGGACTGGTGTACATCTGTAAGTAGGCTGTGATGGGAGTGAGTGCATGGGAGTGTACATATGTGAGTGGGCTGTGATGTGAGTGTTCCTTCTACGTGTGTGTGTGTGTGTCACTTTGTACACCCTTAGCCCCCCTCAGTGTTTTGACAACCTGTAACCCCCCTACACTGTGCGTATGTGACACTGTATGCATAGCTGTCTACCCTCCTGCATTCTGCGGGAGACTCCCTGACATAGCAGCAATCTCCCTCTCTCCCTCATTAGTCTAGCAATCTCCCTCATTTCACCTATTATTTAAATTTCACCTAGCCCACATTATGTAGCTGTTACATTTATGCTGAATCATCAGCACCATTTACCACAATTGCTGATAAAACACAATGGGCAGATGTATTAAGCCTTAACAAGAGATAAATGCTGGTGATAAGGAGAGATAAACATCCAGCCAATCAGCTCCTTACTGACTTTTTTCAAACACAGCCTGTAACATGGCAGGGTATCCGAACTGATCATAGGATGACTCATGATAGACATGACATATGGTCAACCACTAATCGTCGACAGTCAAAAGGTTGACAGGGTTTAAAGGTTGACACACAATAGGTCGACAGGGTCTAAAGGACTACATGGTCAAAATGTCGACGTAGGAAAGGTCGACATGCATTTTTTTACTAAATTTTCAACCAACATGTGCCGACAGGCGGTATTTCATGCCCTGCCATCCACTAGGGAGCGGTGGGAGAATAAAATAGTGTGCCGAGCGCAGCGAGGCACCGTGCCCAAAGCATGGGGAGCGCAGCTGTACTCTTAGGGCGGTATTCAATGAGCCTGATTCGCCATGTTTTTATGGCGAATTTGTGCTGTTTGGCGAATTTCTGACTAAAACGGTGAATCACCCTATTCAATGACCACATGGCGAATACATTTGAAGGTTTTTTTCGCCAGGATTCACCGAGTAGGAATCGCTATCTTTTGATGGAGAAGTGGAATGTGAACTTTTAAAATAAAGTGTTTTGTTTTTTACATTTGGTGTCAAAAAATCAGGAATTTTATTCTGAGGAGGGGCATGCTACTTTTTTTTTTTTTACACAGCAGCCAGCAGGGGGCGCCGGAGCCGAGCCGCTCATTACATATTCATATATTCACTGCACCCGATCGTTACGATCGTGTGTTGTGAATATGCGCTCCCCTGCTGGCACCCCCGGGGGGCAGCCTGTGCTGCCTGGCACCCGGGGAGCCCACCTGCCCCCCACAAACGTTCAGGGGCAGGCAGAGAGACTTCCATCTCTCTGCCTGGCATCCTCCTCAGGCTCCCTGCGGCATTCGCCGCAGGAGCTCATATTCGCCTGTCAGGGGCAGCGAGCCCCTGACACGTTGAATACCGGAGCCCGCTGGCTCCGGAACGTGGCAAATGTGCAGCGAATCCTAAAAAGGATTCGCTGCACCTCGCAGGTATTCACATTGAATACCGCCCTTAGACAGTGTCCATGTCGACCTATGTCAACATAGACACCCTAAAAATATTAAAAACGCATGTCGACCTTTTTCCATATCGACCTTTTGGCTGTCGATCTTTTGACCATGTTGACCTTTTCACGTCGACCTTTTAACCATTTCGACCTTTAGACCCTGTCGACCTTTAGACCCTGTCGACCTTCTGACTGTCGACCATATGACTGTCTATCATGAGTCAGTCTATGATTTATACCATAACCACATGGCAGTAAGGAGCTGATTGGCTGGACGTTTATCTCTCCTTATAACCCTTGCATTTATCTCTTGTTAAGACTTAATACATCTGCCCTAATGATCCCTATGGCTACATGCATTTCTTGTGGCCATTTATATGGAACCACATGTAAAACACAACAGATGAACAATCCCTGACACATATCAGTGACCTTTATTTACCAAGTGTATAGTAGATCTTACTAACTGCTGTGGGGCTCAGCTACATTTGGCTATAATCATTATAAAAGATTGCTCTCAGATGTAGCAGTACACAGCCACACTTCTAGGTGCCACGCAGAGGCGTAGCGAGGGTGGTGCCGGTGGAGCACCAGCTCCGGGCGCAGGAAGATAACATGGCGCCAGAGCCGTGCCTGCACCACCTGCCCGCCCGCTCCGTCCCTGCTCCCCGCTGTGTCCACTCACTGTCCGGGAGACGTGCTGCAATTTAAAATTCACGTCTCCCGGTGGACCGCTAGCCAATAGGCGCTTGCGGTCCAGCAGCCAATCAACTGGCGGCTGCTGGACCGCGAGCGCCTATTGGCTAGCACGGTCCAGCGGGAGATGTGAATTTTAAATAGCACCACTGGCACAGTGACGGTACACGTCTCCCGGATATCATACAGCGCCTAGCTACAACACTGCATGCCCGGACTCCCTGTGTATCCAGTAGTGGTGGAAATCCGGGAGACAACGGAGGCTGTGCGCCCTGAAGGAGCACTTCTGCTCTTTCAATGCTCAAGCCGGAGCAGGTATTCCGAGCCTCCCTCTCCCCATCACTCGCCGCCAGACGAGAGTGCGTGTCAAACAGATGAGGCTGCTGCTCTACCAGCAAACCAGCTGCAGCCGTGCGGCGCTAGAGGTACATTAGCGTAGCTGGAGGTCCCCGTTTGCCCTGCTCTCCCTTCTGTGTTTTTACCTGTTCACCCAGCCCACTGGTAGTAGCTGCAGGGGCAGGGCTCCTTAGCCCCTGACCACAACTTCCTCATCCCCTGTGTATCACCTTTCCTGCACTACTTAGTGCAGGAAACCGAGCACACCTTACTGATGACACCGAGCACAGCTCCATGGAGGTACCCCGGCTGATATTATGGTAGCATGGATGTATAAATTAATTGGGGAGGGGTATGTGTATATGTGCAGGAAGGAGCATATATACGTTTATATGGGGGGGGGGATGTGCATATGTGGAGGCCGGAGTGCAGAGGGAACGGGTTCCCCTTACCTTACTGCTTCAGAGACGACTCTGGTTCACCCGTTGTTCGTTCCTCCGGTGGACGAGGGGAAGAGACTCTTCAATGAAAGGGGACAGCGGTCTGTGATGCAACTCAAATTTATTATGACAGGCCAATAATCGATGCCCACTGACCCTTGCTGCGCAGCAGTACTTGGGAGTAATGAAACATCAATAAATGACAACACTTAAGAGCAACCTCAATAGCGACACAACCGGGTTACACACATACCCGTTTGGGCCTACTAACTCCACGTGTCCAAGATACCGTAGCGACACTCGGGGTCAAACACCCCCACTTTTATAAATACTACTGGATTCGGTCAGTCGGTACGGTACTGTTGACACTGGAGTCGCATCCTTGGATATACACAACAAATTTAACTGTATACGGTATACGTCAGATAACAATTACAACAATAATGATAATTGGGTTAACCGGTATACCCTCTTATGAACAACGGTGACGTCACCTGGCGTGGGGCCCAGTCCTACCCAAACTGTGCACAGAAGTCCGGAAAGAAATCAGTTCTGTGAAGAAGTCCAGCGTTTGTAGTAATTCCGGCAACACTGGGTGATAAGGGAGCAATTCCCAATTAATCCACAAGGTGGTGGTATTCCCACAGATATGACACCGGCAAAGGGGTTCCTAAACGTGGGGGACTGCAGAGGTGCAATAAAGGTGCAGTACTCAGTAGTGGGGCTCCAGGAGGTAAAAGGGGCCAGTCAGTAATAGGGCTCCCGGGGGTTAAGGGGATCTTCCTTAGCTGCCCAAGCTATGTAGCTGGCAGAGGGTGCAGTTAGTGTGCCCAGCCCTGGTCCCCTATACAACCATTGGTGGGTGGCCCAAGTCGGAGTTGGTGGCAGGGAGTGGGCCTTGGGGCAGTGGATCTAGAGAGTACCTGTTTTTCCCCAGCAAGGTGCAGGCTCCTGCCCGTCTCGATCCCGCGCTCCGGCTTCCAGTCAGACGCTCTGCAACGCTCCTGTCTTCGGCAGGGGCACTCTAGTGTGGGCGCTGCTCTCGCGGCGTTGCCACACTCAGAGGCGCCGCACCTGCCCTGGGCTGCTCCAGCGGGGGTCCTCCGCAATGCTCCCGTCACTCCACGCTGCCTCGTTGGTACCACAGCTTCTTCCCCCTTGGTGACGCGGCGCCTGGCTTCTCTTCTCCTCTGCGACGAGCGGGGGTCAGTCGGCGGTCGGCGTCTGGTTCTCCCAGCTTCTCTGGTCTCTGACGCGGTCGCGTGCTGTTCACTCTCTCCTCCGCTCTCACCGCGCGCCGTTCACTTCCCTGGCTTCCCTTCCTCACGCGCCAGCGTCTCTGCTCCGCTCCTCCTTTTCCTCCTTTTTGTCCAATCCCCTCGCTCCAGCCACCTGTCAATCTTCCGTGGAGGCGCGAAATCCTGGGGGACATTAACCCCCTAGCGTCCAAATGAAAATGGGGGTTATAAACAGTCTTGGGACACCACATTCACCCCCACTTTTACGGATGCGTGTCCCCGCGCATCGCAATGAGACAAATAATGGTCCTCTTTTTCTTCAAATTTCGGTCTCTGCGGTGACTACGGCAACATTTCACGGCACAACATATACATATATTACAAGTTATGAGCAGATATCTAATCTTGGTACCGCCGGGGAAGTGTACCCCGGGTACTCCTTTCGGAGCGTCTTAGCTCAGCCCCGGGGGCCACTTCCGCGGCTGCGCGAGGCGGGGGCAATTCAACTAGTGGCCTAGATCGGGCCCGCTGTGGCTGCGGCGTAGTGGGCCAGCTGGCCGCCATCAACAGCTCAAGCGGGTCAGTGGGCAACAAGGGCAAGAGGGCGGCTTCACCGTCTGGCTCTTCACCCCAATCATCCTTGGATGTGGCTTCTGACGCTTGATTCGGTTTCGGGTGGAGCTTAAGCTGGTTTCGGTGAACCCAGTGCGAACGGGTGCCATCTAACTTCGCAATTTGGTACACGGCCATGGTGGACACTGGTTCTGTCATCACCACATATGGGTCGGACTCCCACTTGGGATCCAGCTTGCTCTTGAGTCGATTATTCTTCTTGAGGACGACGCTGCCTGCCGGCAGTCGGCAGGCTTGAGCGTTCCGGTCATAGTCTTTCTGTTGGCGCTCGTGCACAGCTCCCCTGTGCTGTTGAACAACTTGGTTAGCCTCCCTCATCCGGTCTTGGTGTTCGTTCATCCAGGAGGACTGCGGAGACAGTTGAGGTTCTGGGGTTGGGAGATCGAGCTGCATATCGGCTGGCAGCTTCCCGGCTCTCCCGAAGAGCAGGTAATAGGGTGTATACCCCGTTGAAGCGTGACAGGTATTATTGTAGAGGAAGGTCAATTCGGCCAACAGTCTAGGCCATTCGGATCGCTGACTCGGGGACAGCGCGCGGAGCATGTGGAGGAGCGTCTGGTTCATGCGTTCGCAGGCGCCGTTCCCCTGGGGGTGATAGGGGGTGGTGTGCAGTTTATTGCACCCGTAGTAGGCGCAGAGTTCCTTGAAGAGTTGGGATTCGAAGGCAGGGCCTTGATCGGACAGGACTTTCTGCGGGAACCCGTAGGGTCGAACGAACGCCCTCCAGAATATTTCGGCCGTGGTACGGGCTGTCAGGTCTTTCACTGGTACCGCCACCGCAAACTTGGTATAGTGGTCCACTATAGTGAGGGCGTAGGTATATCCCATTGGGCTGGGCTCCATCTTCACGTGGTCGAGTGACACTAGTTCCAAGGGCCTACTGGTGCAGATTGGGTGGAGCGGTGCTTTTTCGTTAGCGGTAGCCGGCCTCCGGGTCGCGCAAACTAGGCAGGTCTTACACCACGTCTCGACATCCTGACGTAGATTGTGCCAGTGAAACCGACTCCGCAGGGTGGCCTCTGTCTTCTTGTTCCCGAAGTGCCCCGATTCATCGTGGTAAGCTCGCAAGACTGTGTCGATTGCGGCTCTGGGCAGTAGGAGCTGTTCTCGGGCTAGGTGGGTCCTCGGGTCGATCCACCCGCGGTACACTAGCCCGTCTCGCACCACCATTCGGTCCCGCTGACGCCACAACTGTAGGAACTCGGCAGGGGCTTGATCCCTCTCTGCCGGTGAAGGTTCACACTGGTCCACTAAGTAGCGTTTGACCCGTTGGATGTGTGGGCACTCCCGTTGCCACTTCGCCCAGTCTTTCCCGTCGCCACTTACGGACTGCTCGACGGTGGCCCTATTTGCGTGCTGTTGACTGATTTTCGGCGGCGGTGCAGTGAAGTGCGGCAACTCCACCGCCTCTCTCGGGTCTGTCTCTTCTTCCTCCTGTTCTGGATTTGGCAGGCGGGACAGGGCGTCAGCGTTGGCGTTACTGCGTCCGCTTCTGTACTCAATCTGGTAGTTGTAGTTCGCCAACCGCGAGGCCCACCTCTGCTCCAGGGCGCCAAGGCGGGCTGTTGCTTGATGTGCTAGCGGGTTGCAGTCGGTGACGGCCACAAACGGGGTAACTGCCAGGTAGTCTCGAAATTTTTCGGTCACCGCCCACACCAGCGCCAGGAACTCCAGCTTAAAGGCGCTATAGTTAGCATCGTTCCGTTCGGTGGGTCGGAGGCTGCGGCTGGCGTAGGCGATGACCCTCTCTTGGCCCCCTTGCTTCTGGGCCAGGACCGCACCTAGCCCCTGCTTGCTGGCGTCGGTGTAGAGCCGGAAAGGGAGACTGTAATCAGGGTATGCCAACAGTGGGGCAGTGACGAGGGCTCTCTTGAGGCTGTCGAAGGCTTGCTGACGGGCTTCTGTCCATTCGATTGGGGTCTTCTTATGGTACCCTTCCTTCGGGATCCCGCGGAGTAACTCAGCGAGGGGGCTGGCTAACTTCGCAAAGCCTTGGACGAAGCGCCTATAGTAGCCCACAAACCCCAGGAAGCGCCGGATATCTTTCACCGTCTGGGGTACGGGCCATTCCAGCACTACTCTGGTCTTTTCCGGATCGGGTGCGACCCCTTCGGCGTTCACGACATGGCCTAGGTATCTGACTTCCGGCTTCAAGAGGTGGCATTTCTCCGGTTTAAGCTTGAGCCCATACTTGGTCAGCTGTTGGAAGACTTTTCCCAGATGCTGGAGATGTTCATCGTAGGATTCCGAGAAAATAATGATGTCGTCTAGGTACAGCAGTACGATCTCAAAATTCATATGGCCCAGGCAATGCTCCATCACCCGTTGGAAGGTGGCCGGAGCATTGCATAGGCCAAACGGCATCCGGTTAAACTCGTAAAGGCCCATGGGGGTCACAAAGGCCGTCTTCTCTCTGTCCTCTTCTGCGACTCTGACCTGCCAGTATCCGCTGGTCAGGTCCAAGGTGGAGAAGTACCTAGCGGCCTTGAGGGCCGCCAGGGACTCCTCTATCCGGGGGAGTGGGTAGGCGTCCTTGTGGGTGACGCTGTTGAGTCTCCTGTAGTCCACGCAAAAGCGTAACTGCCCGTCTTTCTTGCGGACTAGGACCATCGGGGCCGCCCAGGGGCTGTGGCTTTCCTGGATCACGCCACTGGACTTCATTTCTTCGAGCATCTGGCGGACCGGTTGGTAGAGGGCTGGTGCCACTGGTCGGTGCCGTTCCTTCACGGGGTGCGCCCCGCCTGTCGGAATGTGGTGGCGGATATCTCTCACAACTCCGATGTCAGTCGGGTGCTTGCTAAAAGCGGCGGCGTGCTCTCGCACCACTTCCATGACTCCTTCCTTTTCCGTCAGCGGTGTGTTCTTGTCCCCGACTTGGAGGTCCCTCCACCAAGTGGGTGGCTGTTCTAGACCAACATTCGCACTGTTCTGTTGTCCCACGGACGGTGGGGGCACGACATCTTGGAACGTGGTCCACCTCAGCGTTGCTATGGGCTGGTTGCGGTACACTTTCACTACCCGGCTGTGGGGATTCAGTACTCTCACGGGAACACGACCACCCCTGACGGTTACCAGGGCGCTTGCCACGACGACGTCGTACCGCGCGGGAATCAGTCCTGCTTCGACTAGCGCATCGTAATCGCCACCATTGGGCCCGCATCGGGCCTTGCCCCACAGGATTGTTTCAGAGTTTGGTTGGAGCTTCACCGGCTTCCCATCCGTTAACCGGACTTTTCCGACCTCGCCCGTCTTGGGTACGAACCGTTGGTGCCCCTGTAGTACCTTGATGGTTTTCTGCAGGGCTTGATCCCCGGCCGTCGCGCCCCTCGTCAGCTTGGCCTTCAAAGTGGTCACTAATTCGTCGGGACACTGGTGCAACACATTCATCCCTAGGATGACGGGGGCGAACTGGTCCCCTTCCACGTCAGTGACCAGGCACCCCTGCTTGGGCAGCAGCGTGTCTCCAATCCTGATGTCAGCTTCCCAGTAGCCTACGCATGGTATGGTGAGGCCGTTGCTGGCTATTAACTGCAACCATGATGGGGGCGGCAAGATCACCCGCTCCTCGTCCCAGTGCTGTCGAAGGGTTGAAAGCTGGATCGTGGTGATCTGGGAGCCGGTGTCCAGCATTGCTGGGATCTCTATTCCCTCGACGGCCACTGGCAGGATGGGGCATTGTCCGATGAATTTTGGCCGCCACTGATTTGGGTCTTGTTCTACTCTCGGTACTCGCCCCGAGGTCCGGCCCTCGACCTCGGGGTGTTGGAGTTTAAATGTTCCTCTTGTCCACAATTCCTTTCCACGTGCCCGACTTCCTGGCATCGGCGGCATATGGGGCGCCCTTGTCCGTCAAATTGGTCAGACGACCGCCGCCCGTATTCACGGGGTGGTTCCCACCTGCTTCGGGCTGGCCTTTGCCGTTCGGCCCTCCATCTCGGCTCGGTGTAGCTCGGTGCCGGTGAACTCGCCATTCGGCGCATCTCCCTCTGCATTTCTGCCATTCCGACGGTGAGTTCCTCCATTTGTTTTTGGAGTGTTTGCATCGCGTCTCTGTCTGGTAGTTGGCCACCCTGTACTGCAAGGTCTGAGGTCCGTTTGGCCCTGTCGGTACTACTGGTCGTAGCTCCGGCTGAGCTCGCTCCTTCATTGAAGCCGATCAGCTCTGGGTAGCCTTCTTCCTTGTTTTTGGGGTTACCGACGATGGCAAGAGCGGCCGTCTTGAAGTCCCGGAAGGTCTTGCCCGGCATCTGTGCCCTCAGCAGCCGCAGTTGGATCCTGACATTTTCTTGGGCCACCCCTTCGACGAATTGGACTGTTAGGGCCTCTTCTGCATTTCGTACCTCTTCCGGGTCCACCGCTATAATGGCCTTTAGCATCTCCTGTAGACTCAGAGCGTAGTCCCGCAGCGTCTCGTTTGGCCGTTGTTTGCGCGTGTACAGCTTCATCTTTAGTTCGGGGATGGTCTTTGTCTCGAACGTGGTGAAGATCTTCTTCAGCATGTCTGTCGCATTCTTTCTGTCTTCCATCGGCCATGAGGCCACTTCTCTGCGCGCCGATCCCTTCAGCTGCCCCATCAGGATCTCCACCTTCTGTTGTTCACTCGGTTTGTACATTCGGTACGTGGATTCTATATTGTTTCTGAACTCTGCGAACGGGGTCTTCTGTGGTTGGTCATCGTCTCCGCTGTAGGTCGGGAGCCACGGGGCCCCGAAGTAGTACGGCATGGTTATGGCCGCAGCCGGAGTTGCATCTTCCGCGTCCTGCTGTTCTTGATTTTGCGGATTCGCCTGTTGTGGCGCTCCTCCGCCTTGTTGCTGCTCCATTTTTTCACAGATGTGTCCCTCTCCTAGTGCACGCGGATCCTGTTCGCTGACGCCAAAAGATTTGTGGAGGCCGGAGTGCAGAGGGAACGGGTTCCCCTTACCTTACTGCTTCAGAGACGACTCTGGTTCACCCGTTGTTCGTTCCTCCGGTGGACGAGGGGAAGAGACTCTTCAATGAAAGGGGACAGCGGTCTGTGATGCAACTCAAATTTATTATGACAGGCCAATAATCGATGCCCACTGACCCTTGCTGCGCAGCAGTACTTGGGAGTAATGAAACATCAATAAATGACAACACTTAAGAGCAACCTCAATAGCGACACAACCGGGTTACACACATACCCGTTTGGGCCTACTAACTCCACGTGTCCAAGATACCGTAGCGACACTCGGGGTCAAACACCCCCACTTTTATAAATACTACTGGATTCGGTCAGTCGGTACGGTACTGTTGACACTGGAGTCGCATCCTTGGATATACACAACAAATTTAACTGTATACGGTATACGTCAGATAACAATTACAACAATAATGATAATTGGGTTAACCGGTATACCCTCTTATGAACAACGGTGACGTCACCTGGCGTGGGGCCCAGTCCTACCCAAACTGTGCACAGAAGTCCGGAAAGAAATCAGTTCTGTGAAGAAGTCCAGCGTTTGTAGTAATTCCGGCAACACTGGGTGATAAGGGAGCAATTCCCAATTAATCCACAAGGTGGTGGTATTCCCACAGATATGACACCGGCAAAGGGGTTCCTAAACGTGGGGGACTGCAGAGGTGCAATAAAGGTGCAGTACTCAGTAGTGGGGCTCCAGGAGGTAAAAGGGGCCAGTCAGTAATAGGGCTCCCGGGGGTTAAGGGGATCTTCCTTAGCTGCCCAAGCTATGTAGCTGGCAGAGGGTGCAGTTAGTGTGCCCAGCCCTGGTCCCCTATACAACCATTGGTGGGTGGCCCAAGTCGGAGTTGGTGGCAGGGAGTGGGCCTTGGGGCAGTGGATCTAGAGAGTACCTGTTTTTCCCCAGCAAGGTGCAGGCTCCTGCCCGTCTCGATCCCGCGCTCCGGCTTCCAGTCAGACGCTCTGCAACGCTCCTGTCTTCGGCAGGGGCACTCTAGTGTGGGCGCTGCTCTCGCGGCGTTGCCACACTCAGAGGCGCCGCACCTGCCCTGGGCTGCTCCAGCGGGGGTCCTCCGCAATGCTCCCGTCACTCCACGCTGCCTCGTTGGTACCACAGCTTCTTCCCCCTTGGTGACGCGGCGCCTGGCTTCTCTTCTCCTCTGCGACGAGCGGGGGTCAGTCGGCGGTCGGCGTCTGGTTCTCCCAGCTTCTCTGGTCTCTGACGCGGTCGCGTGCTGTTCACTCTCTCCTCCGCTCTCACCGCGCGCCGTTCACTTCCCTGGCTTCCCTTCCTCACGCGCCAGCGTCTCTGCTCCGCTCCTCCTTTTCCTCCTTTTTGTCCAATCCCCTCGCTCCAGCCACCTGTCAATCTTCCGTGGAGGCGCGAAATCCTGGGGGACATTAACCCCCTAGCGTCCAAATGAAAATGGGGGTTATAAACAGTCTTGGGACACCACACATATATGGGAGCATGTATATGTGAATTTTTGGAGTCTATTCAGTGCTGCACTTTCTTCAAGCACTGATTTTTGTTATTTGTATTTTTTGTCAGAGCCCACAAAGCATCAGTCTCACACCCAGACACCCTGCGGCTGTCTCACATCTTCTCCCCTCCCCCTTCACGGTCACCACTGTGTGCCACATAACCCAGGCACTGCCTGCTGCCACCCCAGGCCAATGTAGCTAAGCAGCAACTCCCCATCGGACTGCCCTGTTCCGAGATCCTGCCACCATGATGGCAGCAGCGCTTGACACAAGGAAGTTCCCCAACCTCCCCTCTGGCTAACCCCCTTCTCACTGTCTCTCTCTGCCTGACATGCTCTCTCTCTCACTCATCTCTCTCTTTGCCTGCCCCTCCCCGCTCTCTCACCTCTTTCTAACTGAGTCGGACCCCCCTCTCTGTACCTGATCCCTCTCTTTCTCACCTCTTCTCTAGCTTTGATCTCCCCTCTTACCCCTCTCTCTTTCTCTGTATCTGACCCCCCTCTCTCTTATCCCCCTTTCTCTCATTTCCTTACAACCTCTCACCCCTCTCTCTCTCTATCATGAGACACCATCTCTCGTCCCCCCCTCCTTTCTTTCTTCCCTTTTTCTCACCCCTCTCTTTCCATCTGCCCTGATAAGGCCCCCCTATTCCTGACACCCTATCTCACCCCACTTCATTTAACCACTTCTCTCATCCACCCGTCTCTCTCTATCCATGATTCTTTATCTCTGTACCCCCTCTTCTCTTTCTCTCTCAAACCCAGGCACCCTCTCCTCTCCCTCCCTGCTCCGCACTATCACTCCCACCCTCCCTATCACTCATTCCCTGCTCCACACCACTACTATGCTTGAGCATTATGGTGTGAGGTATAATGTTGGGCCACGCCCACTTTTCACTGCGCATTAGCCTCACCTACTTCAAATTTTTTATTTTTTAGGGGGTGGGGGGGGCGCGAAACATGCCCTTGCTCCGGGCGCCGTGGCACCTAGCTACACCACTGGTGCCACGTTCACAATCTCTTTTCACAATCTCTCCATATATGGAACCAGACACGCCCTTTGGGCATACCTCCCAACAGTCCCGATTTTAGCGGGACAGTCCCGATTGTCAGGGCCTGTCCGGCTGTCCCACCCACGGGCGGCAGTGTCCCGCGGTGTGGGGGGGCTGTTGGGAGTCCCCCCTGTCAGCTGCTAAGCAGCGGGAAATGTCTATTCCCACAGCCAATGGGGCGCTGTGCAAAATTCTACTACCAACTATAATATCCCTGCGGGGGACACACACCTATTCACAGTTCCTGCAAACGAATCGCCCTTGCGAATGGGTGGTGGCCTGCCCCCATTTGCATAGTGGGGTTTGGTGGACTCGCAGCTTTGAGAATCAACCAGATTAACCCCCGCAGTGACAGAACAAACACCAGGATGCACTGTGCACCAAGGATTAATGTTTTTTTATAGCTTTGGTGTGGGCATTACTTTACTACTACCTGTAATTTGTCCTTTCCTGGCCAACAGTTACACAATGGGGAGGCGTGTAATTACCTTTGATATCACAGCTATTAGATTAAGGTCACGTAAGGTAATACAGAATGAACAGTGGATCACAAGGTGCAGGGTCTTACTGCGGTAAACAGGCAGCTGCTCCCGTGCTTGGGAATTGGGAAATTAAACCACTGGAGTAAAAGGTAACTCATTCACTCCTCTTCTCACTCTTATCCCAAATATATTATGTGTTCAAATATCTTAGGGGAATCTGTGATACTGGGCCCAATAGGGGAATCTGTGTGTGTGTGATACTGGGCCCAATAGGGGAATCTGTGTGTGTGTGTGTGTGTGATACTGGGCCCAATAGGGGAATGTGTGTGTGTGTGTGTGTGTGTGTGTGATACTGGGCCCAATAGGGGAATCTGTGTGTGTGTGTGTGTGTGTGTGTGTGTGTGTGTGTGTGTGTGTGTGTGATACTGGGCCCAATAGGGGAATCTGTGTGTGTGTGTGTGTGTGTGTGTGTGTGTGTGTGTGATACTGGGCCCAATAGGGGAATCTCTGTGTGTGTGTGTGATACTGGGCCCAATAGGGGAATGTGTGTGTGTGTGTGTGTGTGTGTGTGATACTGGGCCCAATAGGGGAATGTGTGTGTGTGTGTGTGTGTGTGTGTGTGTGTGTGTGATACTGGGCCCAATAGGGGAATGTGTGTGTGTGTGTGTGTGTGTGATACTGGGCCCAATAGGGGAATGTGTGTGTGTGTGTGTGTGTGTGTGATACTGGGCCCAATAGGGGAATCTGTGTGTGTGTGTGTGTGTGTGTGTGTGTGATACTGGGCCCAATAGGGGAATGTGTGTGTGTGTGTGTGTGATACTGGGCCCAATAGGGGAATGTGTGTGTGTGTCTGTGTGATACTGGGCCCAATAGGGGAATGTGTGTGTGTGTGTGTGTGTGTGTGTGTGTGTGTGTGTGTGTGTGTGTGTGTGTGTGTGTGTGATACTGGGCCCAATAGGGGAATGTGTGTGTGTGTGTGTGTGTGTGTGTGTTACTGGGCCCAATAGGGGAATCTGTCTTTGTGTGTGTGTGTGATACATAGTACAGTATGTTTAGTTCTACACTAGAAGCACTTTGAGGAGAGTGGAGGGCAAGGACAAGGGAGACAAAAGGAACAAATTTTGGCCGAGCACAGCACCCAGGCAGCCAAATCAGCAGCGACACTTGCATACCTCCCAACATGACCCTCTCCAGGAGGGACACACTGCTCTGCTCCTGCACTTTCTTCTTAATGCATGATTACCTTCATCTGTGTTGAACAGGTTAATTGATAAGAAAGGTGCTTCAACACAGGTGATGGCAATCATACGTTAAGGGAAGTGCAGGAGCAGAGCAATGTGTCCCTCCTGGAATGGGTCACATTTAATGGGCCAGATGTACTAAGCTTCAAAAGTGATAAAATGGAGAGTGATAAACAGCCAGCCAATCAGCTCCTACCTGCCATGTCACAGGCTGTGTTTGAAAAATATCAGGCAGGAATTGATTGGATGGTTGTTTATCACTCTCCATTTTATCATTTTTGAAGCTTAGTACATCTGGCCCTAGGGTTACCACCTTTCCCCTTTAATTCCGGACACATATTAATTACACAGGTTCTGTGGAAGTTTAAAACCAGGTGATATGCAGTCTTGAAGTCAGCCAGCCACAGAACCTGTGTAATTAATATGTGTCCGGAATTAAAGGGGAAAGGTGGTAACCCTATCTGGCCCATTGGGAGGTATGCACTTGGTCGTTGCAACCGCCAAATAAGCAGTGACAGTACGGATATGTATAAGACGGGGAACATATTTGACTGAGCTGCACAGCTCCTAGGCAGCCATCAGCGGCGCCATCTTGGTCATAGCTACTTCCAGGGCAGCAGCAGGGCCATTTTTCTTATTCAGCATGTTATATGACTGAGTCCCGATCTTCTGGGAAGCTGAGGGGTGGCCAGGATGTCTGGCGGCCTTGGTTGGAGTGGCGGCTGTGGGGTGAGCCAGTGTGGGGAAAGCGGTAAGGCCCAGGGCCTTCGCTGGTATTCAGGCCCATCGCTTCTAACCCCCTGAGGCAAGAGCCTTACCTCCACCTTGGGGTTTCTCCCCGTGAGGGCCGCTGTAGGGTGGATGGGCTATAAAGGATCCTGCAAGCTGGGATGCTCCCCTTACTGGGGTTTCAGTCAGGGGTCTCCCCAGGCTGATGGGGCATCCTCTGTCCTTTGCCAGGGGGGGGGGGGGTTGTCGCGCCTGCATCCAGGACTCACTGGCATATGATGTGAGTGACTGCACTCTATCCTGCTGCATATTTCTGCCAGGGACTTACTGCGATATTGCATGTCTCTGCCTGGAAACCTTGATTGCCTATCAAAATGTTGCTTCGGGGGATCTCAATACATAGTGCCTGTGAGAAATCTATTGCTTTAACCCTGTACTGTCTTGTACTCTATTACATAGAAAAGCATTATTGCCCACAACTGCTGGGATTATAGTGTTTACCTAATCACACCACCTGGGTACTAGCTGAAGCCTTCTAAGATCACCAGCTGTCCATACAAACCAGGTTTTCTCAGTTCTTTGTTAGGCAATATCTAGGTAGCCGAAAATTTTAATATCTATATATTGTAATCTGTCTGCAGGTAGAAAATGACATACGATAACTTTACGTGCAAAGGATTTAAATTTGCCTGTGACGTTCATTCAGAGGATAGTCTCGATTATGCGGAAAATGGACATGAAGTTTGGGATGACGATGTCTACAATGTTACCTACCCCAAATCCGGTAATTTATTGTACATATACTGTTTTCCCATAATGACTAATGTCAGACTCACTTGTGTATGTATGTATGTATGTATGTATCTATGTATGTAAATGGACAGATTGCGAGTTGTAAAACAGAGTAAGTATAGCAAAAACGGGAGAGAAATCAGGTTGGAGGAATTATTTTTCCCTGGTAAAGTGCTTGAGATGCATCACTTTATCCTCCAGTTCCTCCTGCTGGTTTATGCTGGCACTCACTTGGCGGTGGAGTGTTAAGGCCCCCATACACTATGCAATTTGGGCCGATTTCACCCGATTCAGTCGGATAGGGCCAATAAATCGGATAAAACGACCCAAATAGCATATGAATGACATCCGTTCCGATCCGATGCATGGACCCGTGTGTCGGGGACGGAGATCATATGTGCTGCACATAAGATAAATCGGTACTCTTTACCTAGCACGGCGCCCATCGCGGTCATCGCGGGCATTGAATGCACTAAAAAATCGGGTGCGACGCGACCGACGCGATGCCCGCGAATTCCCATAGGGAACAATGTTAAATTTCTCAATTGACCCGATTTTACTGTTCAATGCCTCAATTGACACGATTTTTCCATAGGAAACAATATTAAATGGCCCACAGAGGCCAAATAGCCACCCTGAAGTGTGAAATGGCCCCCACAATTGTTAACGCCACCCCACGATCAACGTGAACCCGAAGCTTGGCGAGCGCAGCGAGCCCGCGAGGGGCGGCGGTACGCGTCCTACGACCTTTTCATACCCCCACTATCCACGTCGGCGTGGAGTTGAGAATAGAATAGTGTGGCGAGCGCAGCGAGCCCGAAGCGTGGCGAGCGGACGCGGATACCTGTGAAGCCCGCGAAGGGACGCGTTTACCTGTGAAGGTATCCGCGTCCCCTCGCGGGGCTCGCCACGCTTCGGGCTCGGTGGCTCGCTGCGCTCGCCACACTATTCTAATCTTAACTCCACGCCAACGTGGATAGTGGGGGTATGAAAAGGTCGTAGGACGCGTACCGCCGCCCCTCGAGGGCTCGCTGCGCTCGCCACGCTTCGGGTTGACGTTGATCGTGGGGTGGCGTAAACAATTGTGGGGGCCATTTCACACTTCAGGGTGGCTATTTGGCCTCTGTGGGCCATTTAACATTGTTTCCTATGGAAAAATCGTGTCAATTGAGGCATTGAACATTGTTCCCTATGGGAAATCGCGTCGGTCGCGTCGCACCCGATTTTTAGTGCATTCAATGCCCGCGATGCCCGCGATTTTTTTACCTGCGATGCCCACGATCAAAATCGTGGGTGCCGTGCTAGGTAAAGAGTACCGATAAATCTTATGTGCAGCCGTCACCAGCACATAGTGGGTGCTTTTTAGCACCCGTGATGTATCTCATCCGATGCGGGGGGACACTGAGAGCCGGGCGGAGGGAGCTGGACAGGGGGACGCCGGGAGCTGGGTAGGGGGACCCAGGCAGTGGGCAAATAAAAAAAAAAAAATACAAATGAATAGGCAGCCGCGGATTGAGAGCTCTCATAGGGCGGGATGTACTAAAGGGAATATGCGGTAAATAGGGGGTTTTACCACATTTTTCTATGTACCATTACCCGTCCACCCCGTTTCTGCATGGCAGGGTATCGCCACCCAGATGGTGGCTTCTATTGCCGCCGCCGTCCACCGTCCGCACGCCCCCCCCCCCCCCCTCCCGTCCTCCTTTGATCTCCTCCTCCCCAGCAGGTGTCACAGCCGGCAGGACATCCGGCTGCAGGGGGGAGGAGGAGACACAGGGGGACACTGCCAGCCGCCGGGATGTGACAGAGACCCCCGCAGACCACATCACAGGTATCGCGGGGGTCTCCGTCACCGCAACCCGATGCTAGCCGCATATGTTAGTTCATATGCGGCAGCATCGCGGCGGCTGGCGGGCAAAGGGCGGCAATATATATTAATACATCCCGCCCTCAGCCAGTCAGTGGCTGCCCATTCATTTGTATGTTTTTTTTTTTTTTCCGGCTCTCAGCATCCTCCCGCTTGGCTTTATGCTCCCTCCGCCTGCAGCTCCCTGGGAGTGACATGCGATAAATTGCATGCAATGTATCGCATGTAAAAAATGGCACATCAAGTGCCTAATCGTATGTGAACCCTCCCGGGAAATCTGGTTCCACTTGTCCTTAGGACAAGGCGGCCTAGTGTATGGGGCTTTTACAGGCAGGAGAGGATCGATCTGATGCAGTGAAGCCAAGTTACTTCTACTCTCCACTAAATATGGGAAGGAGCTGACCGGGTGGAACATATGCCCTAGGGATGGCCACCGTTGCCATTGCCATGGATGATTGATGGTTGCCATCAATGGCAATTCTGCAACTGGCCATCGATAGTGCTAAACTATGCAATGGATGACCATCGATATGTTTACATATCGATGGTCATCCATTGTGTTTGATTGATTGGCCTGCGGCAAAATCTCATGAATTTCTGTTCTATATTTCTAGGTACCAACTGGATGATACAGATCTTGAATTTAATAAAGCATAAAGGGGATGCAACGCTTAGCAACAGTGTGCCAATCTACGAGCGGTCACCATGGTATGAAACTGCTATGGGTCAAAAACAGATGCAGGATCTCGTGCCACCCAGGATTTTGACTTCCCATCTACCGTTCAGCATGTTTGCTAAATCTTTTTTCAAGTCTAAAGCTAAAGTAAGCAAATCCTAGGAAGGCGGAATGTGTCAATATATGTGAGCAGGATAGTGAGATCTGTAGTGGAGCTTGTATTACTGAGTGATTAGAACAATCATCCTCAGGCTGGCCGTATTGTTGTCCCTCTGGAATGAGTTTTACACCCATTACTACAGATGTGCACCTTTATAATGTTGCAGCAGGTAGCAGCTTACTGCAGCGATGCATATCATAGCGTGGCGTCACGCAGCATCCGGGATACGGTCATTTGGCCTACAGCATGATGGTCGACAAGCATTAGGTCAACATGGGTCTAGGTCAACATGGGTCTAGGTCGACACAAGCATTAGGTCAACATGGGTCTAGGTCAACATGGGTCTAGGTCGACATGGCTTTAGGTCGACACAAGCATTAGGTCGCCAGTGTCTAGGTCCACAGTCAAAAGATCAACATGGGGTTTTTCACTGTTTTTTGCGCTGACATGTGCAGACAGGAGGTATTTCATGTCCTACCATCCACTAGGGCGTGGTGGGAGAATAAAATAGTGTGACGAGCGCAGCAAGCCATGCAAGGGGACGCGGTGCACTTAAAACTGTGTCCATGTTGACTGTGTCATAATTCAGGGCAAAAAACTGTGAAAAATCCCATGTCCACCTTTTGACTGTCATCCTAATGTTTGTCGACCTAATGACCTGTCGACCTTGCCCCATGTTGACCTAGACCCATGTGGACCTTTCCCCATGTTGACCTCATGCTTGTCGACCAACATGCTATAGACCAAATGATCCCAACCCCAGCATCCAGCTCCCTATTGAATATGGTAACGAGAGCATGCCCGCTACCGCCGCTGGCAATCAGTAGCAGGAGTATAGCGTCCTAGAGCCCTCCCAGAGACCCTCCACTGCCTCCCCCCAGGAGCATCGCTCACAGCTGCCTCCAACTACCAACATGTTGTGCCATGGTTATGTAAAAGCATTGCGGGCAAAGATGTACAAGGACACCTCTGTATATCACAATCAAAAACACTTGATACATCTGGTCCTCTATGTTACATCCACGGGTGGATTGGCCTTATGGTTTACTGGCAAGATTTTCGGTGGGCCGTTGTACCCCTGAAGCCTGTTTTATTTACTGATATGTGCCCATAAATGACAGACTGCCAACAAACTCATGGCACTGCATTGTGCCCATCCATTCTGTTATTCCATCTCGGCAGTACAGAAACCGCACACCTCTGATGCTTCCCAGGTCGGACCATTTCTACACACTATTTCAGGGCCATTCGTATTTCCCAACCCACCACTGTTTATATTTATATTGCTATCTGGCTATTATATCTATTTCACTACATGTTATGTCCAGAAAAAAAATGATTAGCCATATGTCATACCAGGGGCGTAACTAGACATTCGTAGGCCCCATAGCAACAGTTTGTAAGGGCCCCCTATTTAGCAATACATTTATATAGCACATACAACTGGTGCCAATACACTGTGCAATTATTGTATGCAATTTGGACTAGATTGCATTGCATATGTTTTGCAATGTGATGCAATCTAGTCCAAATTGCATACAATAATTGTAAAGATGGGGGCCCCCTTCAGCTCTAGGCCCCAAAGCGGCTCTGCACCTCTTGCACCAATAATAGTTACGCCCTTGTGTCACCCAGAAAGCTGAACGGAATGGCCGCTCACTGTTGCCCAGTGATGAAATATTTAGTAAAAATGTGTTCTTCAATTTTTATTTGTATCAAAAGTACATTCACAACTTTATACACTAAGCTTATTTCTTGATTTTCCGTAGATTATCTACACAGTGCGGAACCCCAAGGATGTCATTGTATCGTTATTCTATTTTACCAAGATTTACAAAATGTTTACAGAAATTGAACACTTCCAGGATTTCTTAGATGACTTCATGCAGGGGAATGGTGAGTTGATCAGACCTGCATATTGTACGTTTGGAGATGATCCGGGGCAGCAGCGTTGAGGATTGCCTTGAGTGGAGAAGTGGTAGTCAGGTAGGTCACATCGGAATAGGTTACAGTAGTACAATCTGGAGATGACAGGTCAGTGGATGAGGGTCTTAAAGGAGAAGGTGGGATCAAGATAGCAATTTAGTAACCAAGGTTACCAGATTGTGGGGTAGAATTATTAAACGTCGATTATGGCAGGGGATAGCGTTAACCCTGATCTATGACACCCGCGATGCGGGTCTTTAGCGTGCGGCGATGTGGGGCAGGCAGCATAGCGCACATAAGTTAGGGGCAAGTGGGTGCCTGCCTCATACCTTATTTATTATGCTTCCTGGTGGCCGCACGCTCCTGTTTTCATCTCATGTAGGTCTCCTGCTCTGTTCGGCGTCTTCAAATTAAAACTGCGCCGGGTATAGAGCATCCCCGGCGAACATTACCCGGCGCATGCACAGTTTTAATTTGAAGACGCTGGAGACCAGCAAGCGGCGCTGACCATGGAAAACTGCGTATGAGCCGGTGACACAGCGTGTATCAGGGAAACCGGCGCATGCGCAGAACAAATAGCTGGGGAGGAGCACACACGTTATGGGAAGATGCGTATCCCCGTCAGCAGGGGATAACGCACTCCCATAACGTTCAATTCACTGATAATACATTCGGCCGAAACGCAGGGTAGCTTCACCACGATAAAGTGGTGAAGCGAAACTATCAGTAAAGAACGTTAAGGACCTGTTGATAAATCTACCCCTGAGCTGTATGAGTTGTGTTTTGTTGTAGCAGATGCTTTATTTAGAGAGTAGTCAGTCCTCAAAAAACAAAGAATACAATAATATGCTAATGCGGAAACCACATAAGCATAAAAGCCAGCGCTGAACAACAATTCGTAAAAATGAACAATATTTTAATGTAGATAAATGATAAAAAAAAAATTCATAAACAAAATAAAATCACAATGTTAAAAAGGCACAGCAGTTTGAGTGGACCGGAGGTGCTTTTATCCACATGAATCTGTAGTTGGCTTTGGGGTGTATATAATAGCCTTAGTTTATCAATTTTAATGGAGGTGTAAGGGGTATCTCCGGAGGTAATTTATATTTACCAAGCTGGTTGCCACAAATGGAGTAGTTGGTTATCCTGAAACAGGGCCGTCTTAACAGCAGTGTGGGCCCCTGGGCAAAGCAATGCACTGGGGCGCTTACCCATTCTCCCCTCCTAGGGGGTGCTATCAGCAGCAGCTTTGATGTCCCACGGGTGGCAGGGGGTGCTCTATCTTACACTCAACATGTAGGACCTGGAGCAGTAACTTCTGCTGATTACTCCTTTACTGCACAGGTGGTGGGAGGGAGAACACTAACGTGTGGAAGGGGGCACTGAGCTGAATGAAGGGTCCCTTGTAAATGACTTCCAGGAAGGTAGGGGGTGTTTTATATGCAGGCAGTGGCGGAACTATGGAGGGTGCAGGGGGTGCAATTGCTATGGGGCCCGGGCCTTTGGGTGGCCCGAGGGCTCGGCAGGCACCCCCTGCACCCTTTCATTCTATTTTAGTAATGCCGCACACGAAGTGTCAGCGGCGCTGTCCCGCACAGCGCAGCGGCAGTGCGGCACTGTAACGGAGAACAAAGCAAGTGTTATTAAGCCCCCCTCCCCTCTGACCTCTCTGATGGTGCCGGGGCTCCACGTCACTATCTAGTGACCAGCCCCGGCGTGAACTGAGGACTCAGGAGGACCCATCCTGCTGCCAGCGCTGTGCAGACAAGGAGACCTTCCTTCAATGCTTAAGGTAAAGCAGTGCACTTATGTTTAAGGAAGCACAGCATGTACTGAGGTGGTGCGGGGGAGGATGAGATTAGGAGATATAAAGTGCATTCCCTCCCCCGCTCTCCATCTAACGCTAAACTCTCATATTTCTGGGGGGGGGGGGGGCATACCAAGATTTTGCTATGGGGCCCAGAAGGTGGTAGTTACGCCTCTGTATGCAGGGGAGGGTTGGCTAATGGAGTGGGCTTAATATTCATCATTTTCCAGTGGAAGAGCAGCTTGTTTGTCTGCAGATATCGCCATTATCTGGAAATCTTTGCCTTCAATAGTATAAAAACCTAGAGTCCCAACTTTGAGGAGGTGCTGGGGACTTGGCGACCAGAGATCAGGAACCAGAGCAATCCATTGACAAAAATATAAAACTGTAATCGGGGTGGTCCACAGTGTCAGAGAATATTGGCCCTTGAACTTGGCATCATGGACGTCATTGCAGACTTTAGGGAGGGCAGTTTTAGTGGTGCGTAGACAATGCACTCAAGGAGTTTGGAGGCAAAAAGATGAAGAACGATGGGCTGGTAATTGGTGAGAGTGTTAGGATCAAGGGTAGGTTTCAGAAGGTATCCATTGATAACAATTAGATGTTGCCATTTTATTATTTTATTAGATGTTGTCATACACAATGTACAATTGCTTTACTTTCAGCTCTGTATGGGACTTGGTTTGAACATGTGAAAGGTTGGATGCAAATGAAGGATGACAGCCGATTCCTCTGTCTTACATATGAGGAGCTCCTGCAGGTATGGTTCCGCTATAACCTGACATGCATGTCATATGTATGTTCTCTCTGTGTTTACTCTAGGTACTCCAGTAATGTTTACATTTGCCCGATCTGAAGTGCAACATGCTTTTCGGTACTCTTTACCTAGAACGGCGCCCGCGATTGAAATCGCGGGCGTCGGGGGTAAAAATCGCGGGCATCGCGGGTAAATCGGGATGGCCGCGATGCCCGCGATGACCACGATCACCGCGATTTTCCCATAGGGAACAATGTTAAAACGGCAGATTGACCGCGATTTTACTGTTAAATGCCTCAATGGACCCGATTTGGGGCCAAATAGGCCAAATTAACCCTTAAATGTCCCCCCAAATTTTTAACGCCACCCCACGATCCACGCCAACCCGAAGCGTGGCGAGCGCAGCGAGCCCGCGAGGGGCGGCGGTACGCGTCCTCCGACCTTTTCATGCCCTACTATCCACTACGGCGTGGTGTGAGAATATAATAGTGTGGCGAGCGCAGCGAGCCACCGAGCCCGAAGCGTGGCGAGCGCACGCGGATACCTTCACAGGTAGACGCGTCCCCTCGCGGGCTTCACAGGTGTCCGCGTCGCCACGGACACCTGTGAAGCCCGCGAGGGGACGCGCATAACTGTGAAGGTATCCGCGTCCTCTCGCGGGGCTCGCCACGCTTCGGGCTCGGTTATTATATTCTCACACCACGCCGTAGTGGATAGTAGGGCATGAAAAGGTCAGAGGACGCGTACCGCCGCCCCTCGCGGGCTCGCTGCGCTCGCCACGCTTCGGGTTGGCGTGGATCGTGGGGTGGCGTTAAAAATTTGGGGGGACATTTAAGGGTTAATGGGCTCTGTGGCCCATTTAACATTGATTCCTATGGCCAAATCGGGTGGATTGAGCCATTTAACATTAAAATCGGGTCCATCGCGACTTTTAACATTGCTTCCTATGGGAAATCGGGAGCATCGCGTCGCAGGCATCGCGGGTACATTTATGGCCGGCCGCGACGCGACCGACACGATTTCCATGTTTAACATGGGTTTCAATGGGAAATCGCGGGCATCGCGTCGGTCGCGTCGCGGCCACACATAAATGTACCCGCGATGCCCGCGACGGGCGCCGTTCTAGGTAAAGAGTACCTGCTTTTCTTTACTTGCAGCTTTGCAGTAAGGTCTGAATAACCCCCTTGGGGGTGATTCTCGCCTGCTCGCATTTCTGCGAGTTCGGCCCCACCCTTATGTTTGTGGGACTCTGCATGCCTATGGTCCTTTATGCGCATGTGCGGGTCCCCTTTGCGAACGGCTTCGGCGATTTGCATAGTCACTGAGCCGTTTGCAAGGATCGAGATGGGACTGGGGCGGACGATGGCGGGGTGACGGATCTTGCCCATGGGTACACCCTGCATTTTTTATGGGCATCCCCATGAAAACGCTGGGTGTTCCCATGAATACGTGGGCCGGCCGATGTGTGCCCTGACGTGGATGCGCACAGGCAGCTCCACTGAAGTAGTTGGTGCCAGAGGTGTGGCTAGGTGACATGGTACCTGGAACAAAGGTTTGTTTTGGCACCCCCTTCGACCCAACGTGGATCCACACTGGTAGCCCAGTTGAAGTAGTTGGCGCTGCAGGGAGCCGTTCAAGTTCCGGTGTTCATCTACTCCCAAGGATACTCCCAGGCCGCTTTGTTTGTTACAAGGTTTAAATAATTGAGTGCGGCCGATCAGCCTGATTGCTGGCACTGACTATCTATGTGACACAAACTAAGCAGCCAGGATCCTCTTCTGCAGGGAGCATGGAGCATACAGATGGGTCCCAGGACATATGGCACCCTGCCCCAGGGCCATCCCGCCACGGATGGTAGGACTAATGTAACAATGATATAAATGTATAGTAATTATTTTCCAGGACCATAGAGGCAGCGTGGTGAGGATCTGTAAGTTCTTGGGGCAGGAGTTGGATGACGCACAGATTGACTCGGTTGTAGAACAGTCTGCTTTCAAAGCCATGAAGGAAAACAAGATGTCTAATTGGAGTCTTCTGACCCCAAAATTAATGGATCACTCTAAAGGAACTTTTTTACGCAAAGGTAAATGGTCCTTCTTCCAAAATTGTTAACGTTCAATTAATAATTAATAGCTGTACCTATTTGAAATGTATAATACAGTGGTTCCCAAACTGTGTGCCTAGACACACTGGGGTGCCTCAAGGCACATGCAGGGGGTGTCCTGGGTTGGTGGTCCTGGACCAGTTCAATTATTTACGGTGAATGTGACAGGGAAACCCGTTCTTATGGCTTCCAATCATAATATACTGTATGCAGGCAAACAACAGCAAGTGCTCATCACGTATCTGAAAACTAAGACATTTAAACACAATTGCCCATATCATATAAATATTTGGCCATGGGGTGCCGTAAAAAACATCTGATACCCTAGTGTGCCGTGATTCAAGAGAGATTGGTAACCACTGGTATAATAGCTACCAGGGAATTGGATTCATCTTATCTATACATAAACAATATTGGGCCCTACACATGCACCGACGTGTGTAGGAGCATGTTCTGATCAATGCTACATCGGCCCTCGCACCTCCAAATTGCCTGCCCCACACATTTAATTACAATACAGGTCGAGTATCCCGTATCCGAATATCCGTTATCCGAATTATTCCGAAAACCAGACATTCCAGAAAGTGAAAAAAAAAAATTTTTTTTGCTAAAAACTCACTGGGGACATTTGTAACAGCACTACTGGTGACATGATATGTAACTGGCACTATATATGTGCAAGACAATGATTGCTTGGCATTCAAATTCAATATCTGAGATATTACACAAATTTTGTTTCATGTTTTGAAACCTTGTTTTTTGAACAAATAAAATATATTTGTGTATATTTTATGTGGTAATAAAATATATTTGTGTGTATTTTATGTGTTTATACAGCATACATGCAAGATACTTCAAAATACATAATTGAAATATTAAAATATTCCGAAATACGGAATAATCCGTTATCCAAAATTCTCCTGGTCCCGGGCATTTTGGATACGAGATACTCAACCTGTAGCGGTGTGGGCAGTGCGGCCAGGAGTGGGTGGGAGTTTGCATCAGCGAATCCCCAGTGGTGAGGCCGGAACTGAAATGCGATGGTGCGGGAGTGGGGCCGGCAAGGTGTGCATTGTGGGGAACAGCGTGTCCTTTCACCACTTCATGCTGCGCAGAGTCGGGATGGAAGCGGCAGGGCAGCGTCTAAGCAAATGCCCGGCATTAGAGTGTGCCATCTTATCCTGAAATCCTAAGTTCCCGCCGATCAAGCTCCTGGAATTGGCCACCCTGTCATCACTCACTAATCGGTTTGGTATACTGTATGAATAGCTATATTTAAAAGAGAATAAACAATAACATAACATACAGTAAAAGTTAATTGTCCACAGGGTATACTTTGCAAAAGTCATCAACATTAATTACAATGTCATTAAAGAAGAAGAGAAAACTAATACTACAAAAAAAAAATCAATGGATGATAAAATGATAAAAGGATTTTTTTCTATATTAGAGATTCAACTGATGTGTCCTGAGTATACTTATCCTTCACTGTTGGGAAGCTTTGGAGTATCAAACGCAGTTTTATTCTATCAGAGAAGGGACACTGTACATTTACACTGACATACTGAGCCCCAGATTTACACATTATCGCTCTGTCTTGCAGGAATCTCTGGTGATTGGAAGAATGTATTTACAGTAGCTCAGAGCGAATATTTTGACAAAGTTTACGAGGAGGAGATGAAAGACGTCAACACAACTTTTTATTGGGAAAAATTATAATCATTGCGTCATTCTCTTTCAGATGTGTATTATTAATAAATAAAAAATCCCTGCTTATCTATTAATCACACCTCATATTGCATTGGAATCATATCGAAATGTTTTGCCTGATTAAAACAAATGTTTTAGCATTAGGTCAGAATACTGGGAGCCAAAGCAAAGCCCTCCAAAAAATCTGCTACTGTAGTGAAGCCAGATGCAGCCTGTGAGACTGGCTTCACTGTGACTGCCAGTGACTTCCTATTGGAAGTCCGACCTGCCAGTCACCCAAGGCAGTCCTATTGGGAGGTGTTCCCTCCCTTGGGATGCCTCTATGGGCTGCTGTGTGGGCAGCCCATAAAATGGGTTCTGCACATGTGCAGTACTGAGGACGATACTGTGCATGCTCCAGGATATCCAGGACCATAAATATGCTTTCTAAGCAGCCCATAGGCTGGGTCCAGCACATGCGCAATACAAAAGCAGCTACTGTACATGCACCAGTCCCGCGATGGGGGTCAGGACCAGCAGGCGTCGGCAGAGGCCAGCATTGCAGCAGCCCCCCTCCTCCAAAGAGGCAGTGGTGTAACTACGGTGCAGCAGACCCTGCATTGGCTTGGGGGAGCCAATGCCAGCGGGCTCTGCAGGGAGCGCCAACATTAAATGAGATGCTGCTGCAGGGATGGAGACCAGGGGCGAAATGTAATAGGGTGTGATTTTTGGACATGTGCGATTTTGGGTCAAAAACGGCCGAAATCGCACATTTTCCGAAAATCGCACATTTAATAGGTTGAAAATCGCGGTAAAAAATCGCACTTTTTACCGCGAAATCGCACTTTTAGAAGTGCGATTTTTAGTCACATTTCAATTCGCATCCAGATGTTTTCCCATTATAAAGTATACAACTCGCAAATGTAATAGGGTGTGATTTTTGGTAAATGTTACCAAAAATCGCAAAAAAAAAAGACCAGGTTCTGACAGGCAAATTTGACAGAACCATGCACAGATCATTGAGATCTGTGCATGGTCCTGTTAATAAAAATGTGTAAAAGTGTTTTTATAAAAAAAAATCTGGGGGTCCCCCGTATTTTGAAACCAGCACCGGGCTCCAACAGCCCACGGTGTCATGCCACAGCCGGGGGACACTTTTTATACAAGGTCCCCCGGCCAAAACATGAGCACCGTGGCTGGTCAGCCTTGGACGGGGTACCTGGAGGAGTGGGGACCCCCCCAATAAAGGGGTCCCCCCCCCAGGCTTCACCCGTCCAGGGCTGAAGCCCGGGGCTGTCACCGGCGTCCGTGGCCAGTGGACGCCGGCCTGATAGGGTTAAATCGATCATACGTTACATTGCTTTATACCGGAGAACTACAAGTGCCAGCAGACCTCCCCCGCATGCTGGGACTTGGAGAACCACAAGTCCCAGCATGCGGGGCATTAATGGGCCCGCTGGGACTTGTAGTCCACCTGTAAAAAGAATGTTTATAAAAAACACACACAGAGAGAAGTAAAAGTTTATTACACACACACACACCTCAGTTTTACACCAGCGTTACTTACCATTCCTGGATCCAGCGCTGGTCTGGCTGCTTTACAGCCGGCTCCCCCCGCACTGACAGGCAGCGGGGAGAACCGGCTTTCTCCATTGCCTCTAACAGCTTCTGTAGCGCTGTTCCAGCGCTACAGAGGCTGAGAGCGCGATTGGCCGATACGTCTCCATGGAGACGCATAGCTCAGTCCTGATTGGCTGAGCTATGCGTCTCCATGGAGACGCATAGCTCAGCCAATCGCGCTCTCAGCCTCTGTAGCACTCGGACAGCGCTACAGAAGCTGTTAGAGGCAACGGAGAAAGCCGGTTCTCCCCGCTGCCTGTCAGTGCGGGGGGAGCCGGCTGTAAAGCAGCCAGACCAGCGCTGGATCCAGGAATGGTAAGTAACGCTGGTGTAAAAGTGAGGTGTGTGTGTGTAATAAACTTTTACCTCTCTCTGTGTGTGTTTTTTATAAACATTCTTTTTACAGGTGGACTACAAGTCCCAGCGGACCCATTAATGCCCCGCATGCTGGGACTTGTGGTTCTCCAAGTCCCAGCATGCGGGGGAGGTCTACTGGCACTTGTAGTTCTCCGGTATAAAGCAATGTAACGTTTGATCGATTTAACCCTATCAGGCCGGCGTCCACTGGCCACGGACGCCGGTGACAGCCCCGGGCTTCAGCCCTGGACGGGTGAAGCCTGGGGGGGGGGACCCCTTTATTGGGGGGGTCCCCACTCCTCCAGGTACCCCGTCCAAGGCTGACCAGCCACGGTGCTCATGTTTTGGCCGGGGGACCTTGTATAAAAAGTGTCCCCCGGCTGTGGCATGACACCGTGGGCTGTTGGAGCCCGGTGCTGGTTTCAAAATACGGGGGACCCCCAGATTTTTTGTCCCCCGTATTTTTGGAACCAGGACCGGTCCAAGAGTCCGGGGCTGGTTTCAGAAATACGGGGGACCCCTATGCTTTTTGTCCCCCCGTATTTTTGGAACCAGGTCCGGCTCAATGAGCCCGGGGCTGGTTATGCTTAGGAGGGGGGACCCCACGCCGTTTTTATTTAAACTTTTTTTTTTTTGCACAAAATCGCATTTATGAAAATGCGCACATTTTCATGACTGAAAATGCGCACATTTTCATGACTAAAAATCGCACGAAATCGCGGCAAATCGCATTTTTTGCCGCTAATTCGCATCTCATTACATATGCGAATTTGCGGCAAAAAACGCGATTTTTAAAGGTGCGATTTCTGGCGAGTTTGGAACTCGTCCAAAAATCACACCCTATTACATTTCGCCCAAGGTTCTGTTATTCACTCCTGCTCGCCTCACCCCCAATGAGAATGAGTGCATGGATGGATACAGGGGGAGGCGAAGGGGACAACTGTCCCCCTAAAAGAAAAGTCGGGATCTGCCCTGCTGCCTGCCAATGAACGGCCTTGCGGGTCCTCGTGGTCTCCTCACCTGCTCTGCCAGAGCAAGACGTACTCCCCTCCACCATACTCCGCCATATTCCCGGGGCACCACGCACCGCCCCGCACACAGCAATCATGGTAACGCCACACCGGCATCTTGCAGGGCAGGAAAATGTGGGTCGGAGCATTCTGCAGATTACATGGATATACGTATGAGCATGTACAGTACGGGATAGGGGCAGTAATGCAGCAGCAAATATACAGCTGCCCTTGGGTCTAGACCATGGGTCTTCAAACTGTGGCCCTCCAGATGTTGTGAAACTACAAATCCCAGCATGCCTTGCCACAGTTTTGCTATAAGGGAGTGTTAAAACTGTGGCAAGGCATGCTGGGATTTGTAGTTTCACAACATCTGGAGGGCCCAGTTTGAAGACCCATGGTCTAGACCAGGGCTGGGCAACACCGGCCCTCCAGATGTTAGTGAACTACACATCCCAGGATGCTTTGCATTAGTTTTGCTATGTGGCCATGCTGAAACTGATGCAAGGCATGCTGGGATGTGTAGTTCATCAACATCTGGAGGGCCGGTGTTGCCCAGCCCGGTCTAGACTATCTGTTCCTTGGTCAAGCAGCAGCTTGGCGTGTAGCAGAGTGGTTAGTACAACTGGGTATAATTCTTCTCACTGTAGTACATGGAGTCATAGTATAGGTATCATTTAAGTTGATGGCAATCAAATCAGCATCTCATATATTTGGCTACATCTGTCACTCAATATGTAAGGTGTGTCTATAACGCTGGGTGGAGTCATAGGCTAATAGCCTATCAGAGCCTCTGACTCCGCCCACACACTCACATAGTGACAGAGAACCAGCCCACAGTGCCAGACACCCTCTGCCTCCCCATGCTGCCAGGCAAAGACACTGCTACTCCACAGCCACGAGGTGAGCGGCAGGTCTGCCCGCAGCCCCCCCTCTGCTAGCACCCCACCCTGGACCCCCTCAACCCCCCCTCCCGCGATTCACGGGCCCCCCAGCCCGACCCCCCCCGCGATTCACGGCAACCCCCCCGCGACCCCCACCCGCGATTTGCAGCACGTGCGAGGCATGCTGGGATGTGTAGTTCATCAACATCTGGAGGGCCGGTGTTGCCCAGCCCTGATCTAGATGTTATTGGCTATAGAATCTTATGGACTTCTTTCTGAAAGAAATCTCTGGAAAGGGATCCGAAGGGCTGAATGTATAGATATTGTCATGCAAATATTGGTAAATCCCACTTGTGATGGAGATGCTGTATTTACCTCAATAGATTAATAGCCTGTGTACTATTTGTGAACCTTATGAATGAACAGGTCCGGAGAGGTTTCCTGGAGTCGGGATGTCAGGTAAGGATCTGAGACTAGGAAAGCCAATCCCGGGTCATTTTTTCAATCCCAGGATTCGGGTTTGAAAAATGCTCAATCCCGGGATTCCAGGATTGGCTTCCCTAATAAAAAAAGATGCCCTGCATATTTACTTACATGATCCAGGTGGCGATTTTGGGACCAAATCCCAGGAAGACCACCCTATTTGAGTTAACACACAACCACACTAGAGGGCAAATTAAATAGGATGAGAGATTCAGAACATACTGCACCCTTCATTTAGAAAGACAGTGATCCGCTTCCGGTTCCTGCAGCATGGAGTAGGCTGCAGGGAGAGCGAGCTCCGTTACCCCCCCCTCCAGAAAACAGAATAGACAATACCAGATGAAGCCTACCGTTCGTGGAGACTGCTAAAATGGATGGACTGACCCCGGGAGTGCTGGAGAGTGAAGCGGAGAGGAGACGCTGACCAGAGAGGACGGCTGGGAACTAGAAGAGTTGGAGAGTTTGTCCTACCCGGGCAAGATTCCCTGCACAACCCGGAAGTGACGACGCGTGGCTCAGAGACGCGGCACGGAGAGAGGACGCGCGATACACCCGGAGAGCTCCCTGAGGCGGACCGCAGCGCTGGCCGGGCTATATACAACAGCCACGGCTAGCTGAGTGACGGGGCGCGACCCAAGGGGAGAGCCAGAGTCAGAGCCGGAGGTGATAAACAAGGCGGTGGAAACGGGCCAGCCTATATGCCCTGTCCTCCCCGATGAGACACCCAGGCTAAGGGCATCGGTATTGGAAGCCCCAGAAGCGGCAGAGGGACATCAGTGAGTGAAAACTGGTCCCCCCCCCCCCCCCCCCCGGCAGCAGAGCAGTGACGGCACTGATACAAAAATCCAGCCTGTGAATATCGAAGGTAGCCTTTTGATAAAGGTAATAAAGGGGGTCTCCAGACAAACACGTATCCAGAGACCTACAGCTGACTGGGAGAAAATAAGAAGGAGGGTAAAACCAGATACCCTAAAGAAATATTCCAGTTCAGATTAAAAATGTGTCTCCAACCTAGCCTGCACCCATATAGCAAGGATACCTTTCTCTGAGGCAACAAAGACAGATTCCGGGACAGAAATCCTGTACTGTATTGGGATCAGAGGCTTGTTGTGACCAGGACAATACTGGACCAGGGGAATCCAGACACGCTGAAAAGAGACTCCAGCTCAGATTACCCAGCTAAATACCCATCGCTACATCTCCACATTTGGCTCCCGGGTGATATAAAACCCCTGCAAATGTAGGCAGAGTGTTAAGGGCGGAAGGCATTCCTACAAAAACGCCAGCTGATACCCCCGCTACCCGACATAGAATCGCGGTAAGACAAAAGAATATAACTATTTAAAGACTGGGGGCACTAAAGATAAGGGCTTAAAAACTATTAAGGAGATTGAGGCTCGAGAAGTAGAGATCAAGGGGAAGGGGTAAGACTTAGTAATACAAAGAGAGACTGAACCTATTTGAACTAAAAGTCTATACTCATACCCCAGAGCTAATAAAGGCGTAAAAGTGTTCCTCCCCAGAGAACGTGAGGCGGGGAAGAAAAGACTACTCACTTACCACACCGCTAAACGGTTAAAATACCCTCTACAGACTGCATAGAGAGAAAGAAAAATCCATTTACATAGAAGCAACAGAAGGGGTAGGCGATCTACTTGCTGATATATGGAGAAATTTCTCTCTCCAACCATGCCTACAAAAGCTCAAAAAGAAAAAGCAGACCGTGAACGTACACGCCAAACAGCAAATACCACCATTAATTCAAATAAATCAACTAGGAAATCCAGTGGCATAAGCAACACCAGTAGCCTTGAAGAAACCCCAACCCCAAACCAAGAAAAAAAGGGGGAAGACTACCAAATGATGATACAAGCCATCAAACAAACCCTGGAACCCCTGTTACAGGTTCAGGCGGAAGTTATGAAACAGGCGGTAGAAGAAATAAAGACCCAAGTAAAACAAATATCCGACCGGGTACAAGAGGTGGAAGAAAAAGTGGGAGACCTGTTCCAAGATACAGCACTGTTAAAAACACAGATGGCAGAAATGCAAAAAGTATACCACCAGATAAGCGCAAAATTAGAGGAATCTGAAAACAGAGCAAGAAGGAAAAACCTTCGAGTGATAGGCCTCCCGGAGTCCCTGAAAGGCCCCCCACTGTTCCACTTCTTGAAGAACACTCTTCCGGAACTGCTAAATATACAAGCAAGTTGCTCAGACCTTGTAATTGAACGGGCACATAGATTAGGTAAACCCAGAGAAGAAGAACCAGGGAAAAACCGCCCAAGACCAGTAATATTTAAATGCTTGAACTATCTTCACAAAGAGTCCATCTGGAAAGCATCAAGGAAAAAGCATGATATAAAATGGGAGGAAAATCAGATCCTCATATTTCAGGACTATTCTACCGATGTTTCAAAAGCAAGAAGGGAATTTACCCCGATTTGTACAGAGCTGATCAGAACCGGGAAAAAATTTATACTGATGTATCCAGCACGCCTACGTATCCTAGATGGCGAAAGCCATAAAGACTTTTCAAACCCGACAGAAGCAAAAGCTTACTTAAGCCAACCTCGAGGACCTGAATAATATTCTAAGACTCCATCTTCATATACAACAATGAGGGGAGGAAATAAAAAAAAAATAAATAAAAAAAAATAAAATAAAAAGGGGGGAGGCGGACTTCATCGCCGAGGAATACCATCAGGAAAAGAAGAGGGGAGGGTTAGGAGCTCTAACTCCTGGAGGAAAACGGAGAGGTAGCAAGGAAAATAGTAAAATCAAGAGTGCTGATAGCACACCTTGCGCCCTCTCCCTAACCTCAAAGGAAGTCTATTTTGAAAATTGTTTGAAATGAGAAAGGGTACCCTTAGACGTGAGAACGCCGAAAGGGATAACACTATCTCATTGAGGTTTGAATGCTTGTTTGTATGTTGTCAAGGTAGCCCCATGTTTGTTAGGTCTAATCTCCCTGAGATGTCCCCCCCTCCCCTCCCCAAGTCAGATAGGAGACAAGAAAAGAGAGTACAAGCTGTATACATAAGTTTGTTCAAAGATGACGGGTCTTAAATTTGCTACCTGGAATGTCGGGGGAATAAATTCCCCAGACAAGAGGAAAAAAGTTTTAACTTATTTGAATAAATTGCATATAGAAATTGCCTGCTTACAGGAAACGCATTTAACAGAAAAAGAAATCGGGAAATTAAATATGATGAAGAGGAAAGTGGTGGCAGCCGCCCCCTTTAACTCTAAAGCCAGAGGAGTCGCTATATTGATTGCATCTCACTTACAATATGAAATCAATACAGTGATTATGGATAAAGCAGGAAGATATGTTGTAGTTGATATATGCATAGAAAATATGAGATATATACTGTGTTCCTTATATGCGCCGAATGTATATGATAAGAAGTTTCTTCTTAAGGTAATAGCGATTCTGAGACCATATACGACATGTAATTTAATAATCAGTGGGGACTTTAACTTAGTGACATCTAACTATATGGATAGAAACCTTCAAAGGGTAAAAAGATCTCCACTACCTAAATATGGAGTAAGATGGTTTTGTGAACAATTAAAATTAATGGACGTGTGGAGAGCAGCACACCCAGTGGAGAAAGAGTTCACGTGCCATTCAAAAGTATATGACTCCTTGTCAAGAATAGACTACGTATTATGCTCAGAATCGCTGTTCCCTAAAATGTTGGAAACAAAAATTGAACAAATAGTAGTGTCAGATCATGCACTTGTATGGGTAAAGATAATGACAACACAAGACAAGGGACCCTATAGACAGTGGAGATTTCCAGTATATTTAAGTAAGTCAACTAAATTTAGGGAAAGAATAAAAACATGCTGGAGAGAATATAAAGGAAATAACAAAATACAGGAGGAGGAAGATATTCAGAATTTTTGGCAGGCATCTAAAGCAGTACTTAGAGGAACATTAATAGCCCATGAGGCACAAGCGAAAAAACGCTTTAGAACAGCATATAAAATAGTACAGCAAACCCTGACAGACTCCTTTCAAAATTTTAAGTTAAATCCGAATCCATATACAAAACAGGAGCTAGCGTTAGCCAAACAACAATTTGAGAATAATCTACAGTCAATAGGAGACAAATATACATTTCAAAAAGAGGCAAGATTCCATAAATTAGGAAATAGGACAGGAAGAATATTATCAAACCTCCTCAGAACTCCACATACAACAAAAATAGTATCAGGACTAAGAGGGCGAGAAGGAATAAAAACAGAAAATAGTCAAATAGTGGAGATATTTCGAGAGTTCTATGAAGAGATATATAGAGAGGAGCCTCCCGACAATATGGCGAAAGACTTATTCTGGAGTAAAATAAATGTACCACAAGCACCCCAAGACCTCCATGAAAAACTAAGCCTTCCTATAACAAATATAGAAGTACAGACAGCTATAAAAACACTCAAATTAAATAAAGCGCCTGGCCCAGATGGGCTTACGGGAGAATTCTATAAAATTCTAGTAGATGAGATCTTAGAAGATCTGACAAACTTTCTCAATTCAATATTAAAATTACAGAAAGTCCCAAAATTTTTCAACACGGCATTGATAAGGTTACTCCCAAAAAAAGACAGGGATCCAACTTTACCGGGCTCATACCGCCCCATTTCTTTATTAAATGTGGATTATAAAATCTTCACAAAAATTCTCTCAGATAGAATAAAGATATATATGCCAAGTTTGATAAATAAAGATCAGACAGGATTCATTTGGGGGAGGCACTCAACATGCAATATAAGGAAAATAGTGGCGGCGGCTCAATGGCTAGAGCAAAGGCAGAATGACCGGGCAAACATGTTAATGGCGATAGACGCCGAGAAAGCGTTTGATATGCTTTCCTGGGACCATCTAATGGAAACTCTAAAAAGATTTGGGTTCCCAGAAAGTTTCAGTAAAATATTAAAGGAGACATATAGAGGGTCACAATCTCAAATTCTATGTAACGGATACTTGTCAGATCCAATTAACATCAAGAGAGGGACAAGGCAAGGATGCCCGCTGTCTCCTTTGCTATTTGCTCTAGCCATTGAGCCACTAGCCATAGCACTAAGAACTAATGGAGAGTTCAAGGGAATAACAATGGATAACCAAGAGATTAAAGTATCGCTATTTGCCGACGACTTATTGCTCTTCATCTCGGACCCAGATGTTTCATTGCCTAAAATCTATGAGACAATAGAACAATTTGAAGCCTTTGCAGGCTACAAGGTTAACCAGAGTAAATCTGAGATATTAAGCCTAGGAGGAAGGGCTATAGCCGCAGAGTTCCAGCAGACCCACGCACAATTTAATTATGTTTCTAAGGCAATGAAATACCTGGGGGTGAAGATCACTCCAAGACTGGCAGATTTATATAAAAATAATTTCACACCACTAATTAAACAAATAATAAAACAGCTAATAGACTGGAATAATCTCCCGCTCTCCCTCTTGGGTCGGGCAGCAGTAATCAAAGCAGTGATATTCCCAAAGCTAGCATATTTGATCCAAATGCTACCGATGAGTATTTCAAAAGGAGACATACAAAGCTGTAACAAAGCCTTCTCGAAATTCCTGTGGTCAGGAAAAAAATCAAGAATAGCTTTAAAAAAACTCCAGCTAAAACGAGAAGAAGGGGGACTGGCAATCCCAAACATAGAATTGTTCTCTTTGGCTGTTTCCTTTAGATACACATCCGATTGGATCCAACGAAAATCAATATATACAAATTTTGAACTAGAAGAGTCACTAGTAAAACCATTCACATTAAACGCATTGTTATATACACCAAGGAACAAAATACCGTTGATTGTAAAATCTAATATCTTGTTTACTAACGCCCATTTAGCATGGATAAAAACACACAAATACCTACAAAGCCCATTTACCAAATCCAAACACATATCATTGCAAGGAAACCCCCTCTTTACTCCTGCAATAGAGAACGCATTGTTTAATGAATGGGCAAAGAAGGGGATCATGGAAATCAAAGATGTATACGACCCAGGGGGCATTATGTACACCTATCAGGCACTAACGGAGAAATTTAACTTGGAAAAGCCACAATTCTACATGTATTTACAACTAAGACACTATGTCCAGAGTATAATGGGCTCACAATTAACAAATACAAATGATGGTGGAAAAATAGAGACTTTACTAAAAATTAACACTCCCTATAAAACTAAATTCCTATATTGGGATTTGTTCACGGGGAAGACACAAAAAATATGGGCAACACTAAATAAAGCTTGGCAAAAAGATTTTCCAGAAGAATTTAGACTGGAAGACATGTTTACACACATAGGGAAAACACTAAAAATAATGCCCTCTGCTATGTTGCAAGAGGTCCACTTTCGCACGGTACATAGAGCCTACATTGCACAAGGCCAACGTAAGCACATGACACTAGAAGAAAAAGGCACATGCCCAAAATGCAATACACCTAATGCACTTTTTAAACACAATTTTTGGGATTGTATAAAAATTAAACGATATTGGTACAAAGTGATAAATTTTATCAACCACACATTTCAAATACATGTAGAATTGGATTATAAGGCACTACTGTGGGCAGATCTCTCCGAGTGGAATATAAGCCAGGATAGGAGGAAAGTAAAACTAATACTAATAATAATTATAACAATAGCAAAAAAAATAATATTAAAGAATTGGACGATCAAAGCACCCCCCAGATTAGATGCCATGAGAAACACCTTAATGAAAACCCTATATATGGAAAAATATAATGCAGCGTTGGAAACGGAAGAGGGGGGTAGAAGATTTTATGAGACTTGGGGGATCTTTATAGAAACGTTAGATAGAGAAACCCAGAAACAAATCTTAGACCCCTTCAAGGA
This sequence comes from Crinia signifera, assembly GCF_055691185.1. Lineage (NCBI taxonomy): Eukaryota > Metazoa > Chordata > Amphibia > Anura > Myobatrachidae > Crinia > Crinia signifera. The sequence goes on along the minus strand of NC_139226.1, from coordinate 39,205,539 downwards.
AACTCAATGGTATAGGAATACATTCGAATTAAGGGACGAATGATACACCTGGAATGGACAACAACAAAAGTAAGCAGAACCCAATCCAAAGAATAAACAAGACCAAAAAAAAAAAAAAAACCTCTCAAATAAGAAACAAGGATATTAATCCTATCACATCCCCTCCCCATTGTCTCTGTTATGTTTTGTGAGGTTTTATGTTAGATGTTTAGGGTGAGACACTTGATATTAACAGCTAAAAGAGAGGAGGCTGCAAGTAAAGGAAGACACACGGAGTTTAGGGCAAAGGAACAGGGGAGGAATCTGCAGGGAACGTGGGAGAACAAGCCTTCCTTCCTCTGTCTAAGAACATGTATTTTAATACCCTTGTTTTGTACGATGTATGTATGGAATTTAAATATGTGAAATACGCAATAAAAATAATTTAAAAAGAAAAAAGGATGAGAGATTCAGAAAGTGAAATATTTGGTAAGAAATCTCCATTTTTTTTTTAAAGCGGCAATCATTTACAATGCAAAACCAAATTGATTTTGCAGGTTAAATGATTGCCGCTTTAAAAAAAAATGGAGATTTCTTACCAAATATTTCACCAAATCTAATTCTCTCTGCACATTTTACTTCTGCCCCCCCTGCAGTGCACATGGTTTTGTCCATCTAAGAAGGATTTTGTCAGAAAGAGTGAACTAGAATAAGGCCCTGTATTTCCTGTCTGTTTGTAATTGTTTTGTGTTTATACCCTAGAATATTTTGTTTGCATTTAAAGATAATTCATTCTAGTGTTCTCTCCGTGTCCTTAACCCCTTCAGTGGTGGGTTTTTCTGGGGCAGGAGTACCTACATGGGACAGGTTTTTCCTGTCCCAGAAAAACCATCCACTGATGGGTTAGATCAGTCCCAGCGCTCCCCTCCCCTCCTGTGCCCCCCCCCCCCCAGCCCCTCCGCTCCAGCGGTCTTCAGCGGGGCTCCCCTGCTGCGGCCGCTGCCAATCATAGCAGCACACTAGCTGGCTGCAGGCGGCAGGCTCGGGAGGACTCGGGCGCCTGAACACCCGAGCGATCCCGAGTCCCCCGAACTGTGCCGAACATCCCCGAGCCTGCCGCCATCTCTCCCAAAGTAATGACGGCGGCAGGCAAGCTCCGGTGAACGATCGCCGGAGCGAAGGTGAGGGGGGGCGCACAACAGTGGAGGTAGGGAGGGAGCGGCCTAGTGGGGGTCGCTGCTTAGGTGATGCGCTAGTGGTGCACACCTGCAGGCACCATTGGCGCACACCTGTAGATTTGTGGCATGGCCGGAAATTTTACGGGACTGCCCGCTGCGGCACCGCAGCTTGGCCCGGAAAATTTCTGGGACTGCCACTAAAGGGGTTAACGAATCTATGCGCCTGTGAGGCCAAATGCTACGTAAGTGAGTTTTGCAATTGGTAAGCCTGGATACAGATATGTGCAAAAGGATATCTGGTTTCATATTTTTTATTGCATTTTGTCCTTTTGCTAGTGGCAGTGATCCGAGTTCTTGCATTCACACGTGCTGGGGTAACCAGAAGTCTCTGGTGGCAATTCTAAGATTGCTGTATCTGGAGCTTCGGCGGGCCAGTCCGTGAGACCACTGTCATTTTTTTCAATACAATTTGAAGTACAGGATTATATTGTATACTGTATATATTTAACATTTTAGTATTTATTTCCTATTTAGGAATACAAATACATTCTGGTATTGTTCCCATTACTAGCTCTGTCCTTGATTATACCAAGGTAGGTAATGTGTACAACTACTACTTCTACTTTCCGCATTATAAGTAGATCTGAGTCCCGGCAAAATTTTATGTTACCAGCATCAGATCTCATGTGTGTTGGATGACATATAAGTACCTGGTTCAGATACCATTTGATTTCAGACAGGACATCGGCTTCTGTGAACTGCTGGCCATGCCCCCAGCCCCTCTGCTGTGGGAATAGACATCACCCAGAGCAGCGGGTGAAAGGGGGAACTCCACATAGGATAATATGGGACCTGTTAATTCCGACCCCCATCCGGTTCCAACGGCTGCAAGTTCCCCCCCTGGCATCACAGAAACTTGAGGTTCTCATTAAATTCCAAATCGCTGGGCCTTCAATATGATACCAGGCTAGTCCATATCGGTCAATGGGTTCCAGAGATATTGCGTGTAAACCGATTTTTTTATTTTTGAAATGTAATTTCATGGCTGTTCATGTTCTTTGAGGGCAGATTACTCTGGAACCATACGAAAATGCAGGGACTAGGCTGGTGTAAAAGGGGCCAACCTGGGAATGCATTTTCTGGTGTGAGAGGGGTATTATTTCAAATAGCCGGGACCTGCAGTGCTCTGAATACAGCCAGGCTCTGCCACTGTCAGCGGCTATCACTTCTGCCTGGCGGTGGCTGTCCCCCATTTACCGCGAACATGTATTCCCCCTTGGCAATGAGCATGTAATCCCACATGGCAACGAGCATGAAACCTCTGGCAATGAGCATGTAGATAAGCAGCACTTATGTAGCATAATTTTTAATAGGCATTATGGTGTTTGGCATAACACATAATGGACATAATGACGTGTAACTTAACGTGTAATGAACATTATGGTATAAATGTTTAATGCGCGCCTTTGGTGAACAATGTCCCTGTTTCTGAAGTGTATTGTTAATTTTGGCTTAATCTGTGTGGCATTATGTGAATTCTGGCTCAATCCCTGTGGCATTATGTGAATTTTGGCTCAATCCGTGTCACGGCTGAAGGTTCTGATGGGGTCATGTGATGTTCAGGGACTGGAGATGAGGCAGCAGCAGTAGGGTTAAAACGAGCGGGTTTAATAAATGATGTCATACAGGTGCTCAAATACTTCTTTGAGAGAAGGCAGGCAAAATAATAATAAATAGCAATTTGCTAATACTTGAAGAATGCTTCTAATGCTTCTGCAAAGTTCAGTAACAACAAATGGCCAGATAACAATGATGAGGAATGTCCAGATAACAATGATGAGGAATGTCCAGATAACAATGATGAGGAATGTCCAGATAAAGAAGTGAGAAGATGGCAACAACAATGGATCCGGAGACTGACAGAATTATGGGGAATGGCTGACCTGAGGATGCTGCAAACGGATTCTTGGAAGTTTCAGGAGCGGGCCGGAGTTTAGGAATCCAGGAGGTAGCACCCAAGAGTACCAGAGAGAAGCTGGCGACCAGCATGACTGGAAAGAAGCGATGTGGTCTATGGCCAAGAGCAAGCTGGTGGAGACAGCGGGAAATAACAAGGCACAAATGTGAAGTGCACGGTTAGGTTCAGATCTTTATCCGGGGTAGAAGAGGCAACAGTCGGGTGCGGTTTTAAGAACAGAAATAGATTTATTACTTGCGATTTAGTGTATTAGCATTTACATGACAACCATGCCCTACCAAGCACACTTTGGCATGAATCAGACTTTTAACCTACATTGGACAAAAACTTACACAGTAAAGTAACATCATGGTTACTCTGGACGTCTCCAGGTAAATAACTAACTTACTCTCTAGAACCTTTCAGTTTACTTATTCTTGCTAAACAGGTATGTTAAACCTACTCTATGTGGACCAATGGTAACATTCAAAACTCACAACTGGGTTTTCACTGTAAGGTCGATTTTACAATCTACCAATGACGTCGCTTCACTATATGCTTTATCCTTCAACGGTACTAACAGTACAATTAACTATTTGTATATAATGAACACGATAATAGAGATGATATCGGTACCCTAGTATTGTCCTGGAGCCGAGTCCAGGGTTCGGCCTGTACACAGGCAGGGATGTGCAATTTCCCGGGGAAAAGGGTTCCTAACAGAAGAACCTGGCCTTCCTACGGATCAATAGCCTGGGTTCCGCTTAGGGCAGGCCTTCCTACGGATCAATAGCCTGGGTTCCGCTTAGGACAGGCCTTCCTACGGATCAATAGCCTGGATAAGTTCCCTATACTTCCCTTAGAGCAAGGGGCTGTTGACAATGGGGCGGCTGCGCCGGTTCCATGAAAGGGTTACTAACTTCTAACAAAAGGCAAACCATCCCTTTGCTTGGCCACAAGATGGCGCTGTTTCCTCTGGCACAGAGCCAGCCGCCTGGTTGCACAATAAAAGTCAAATTCAACCCCGCGTGGGTGTAGGTGAGGTGGGTACTTTACCCCACTGTCTGGGAAAGGCACTGAGTCAATTCTGACTACCTGCGGGCTGTCCCTTGTGCCCAGTGGCTGCTCCACTTCTGGTGGCGTTAGGTGGGGGTAGGTTCCCTAGTAAGGAGAGTGGGACTTGTGGGTGGTTAGGGGAAGATCCTAGTGGAGAGATCTGGCGGGGTGAATGCCTGCCTCTGGTAGTGGAGACAGGGGGTTCTGCCTGGGGTAGTGGGCAGTGAGAGTGTCTGTTGGGCTGCGGTGGTGGGCAGTAGGGGTACCTGCTTAGCCGGATCACGTTGCAGGCTCCTGCCCGTCCCGACATTGATACCTGGGCCTCAGATCTCCTTGTCCCTTGGCACAGTAGCTCCGTCCGCTTCCTCTCTCTCCCTGTGGGGGCACCGTGCACCGCGCACAGAGCTTCTCCCTGTCGGCCGCCTCTCTCTCCCCGCTGCAGCACTGGATCTGAGTGCCTTCCTCCGGATTGCACTCCCTGCCCAGTCACATTGCTGGCGCCCGCTGACGCTGGCCACTGATGCCACTCAGCGTTCCGGTCCCTGCTCACCCGCTCTCCCTGTTGCAGGCTGCTCGGCGCTCTCCTCTTCCCGCCTCCGTGCACACCAGACCCCCCTCCTTCCTGCTTCCCCCATGCACCTTTGCGCGCCAGCCTCCTCCAATCCCGGCCGGACTCCTCGCCCTGTCTCTCAATCAGGGAAGTCCCGCCTCCTGTTCCCTCGGCGCCGGCACCTAGAGAGGGGTTAACCCCTTCTCTGCCTCTCCCTAGTGGGACCCGCTGCGGGGTGCCACATTCACCCCCACTTTTCATGTCCGTGTCCTCACGCGACATCTTTAAACTTAAGTGCTCCCGGTTTGCTGTGCTGCCTCTCCTACTCAAGGGGCATCTGTAGAAGGCTGGAGGTGTATGTCTGTGCCGGATGGGTCTTTGTAGAGGGGACCTTTCCTCCACTCTCTCTCCTCTGCTCATTTGGTTGGTACTTTCGCCTCCCCCACTAGATTCTGTGGCATGGTCTCCCCTTGGCCGGTGAAAACATTTGCAGGACCGACGTCTGTTGGGAGCAACCCGATTTCCTTTAAGCGGTACACCGCCAGGGCCAGTCACGTTGGCTGCCTCCACCCCCTTCTGCCCTTCCACCACATCAAATTCCACTGTCTCGCCATCTTCAACACCGTGCAGGAACTTCTGGGGGTTGTTTTTCTTGATGGCCGTCTGATGGACAAAGACATCATCTTTCGTGTCATTTCTGTTGATGAAGCCATACCCACTTCGGACATTAAACCACTTGACGGTTCCTTGTACTTGTGTAGCCAGAACTTTCCTTCCCGCCTGACTCCACTGGACACAGATGGTGTGTTGCAGAGTTCGTTGCTCAGTCTGTTTTTGGGTGAACAGTTCTTGCTTCAGTGCCGCAATTAGTTCTTCAGGGCAATTTCTTAGGATGTTCATGCCCAGGATGATGGGGGACACCCTTCCTTCCCCACCGGTAGTCACCAAATACCCTTGTTTGGGTAAGTGCGTTTGCCCGATCTTCAGGTTGGCCTCCCAGTATCCGGCGCAGGCGATCTCCCAACCGTTGCTAGCGACCAGTTGCAACTGCGTGGGGGGCGGTGTGATTAATGTTTCTCTCCCCCAGTATTTTTGCAGAGTGGATATCTGTATCGTGGATACTTGCGACCCTGTATCTACCATGGCCAATGTCTCTATCCCGTTGATCAGTACTTTAATCCTCGGGCATCGTCCCACGTATTGGGGCCACCACAACTCTCCCTTCATGTCGGCCATCCCTGCCGTCAATTCTTCTATTTGCTTGCTGAGCGTCTGGAGCCGGTCTTCTAGAAGGTTCTGTCCACCTTGTACAGCTGTGTCTTTGTTTGTTCTGGTCCTGTCAGGGCTGGTGACTGTAGGCCCATAGAGATTCCGCTGTTCTCGATAGCCCAATAATTCGGGGTATTCAACTTCTCGCTCGATCTGGTTGCCAACTACCCTGATGGCGGCTTCTTTGAAGTCGATGAACGATTTCCAGGGCATCTGTCGACGGAGTAACCTCAGTTGCGCACGCATACTTTCCTTTGCCACCCCTTCCGTAAGTTGGGCCATCAGCGTTTCGTCAGCATTTTTCATTTCCTCTGGGTCGACTGCTTGGATTGCTTTCCGCATCTCCTGCAAGCTGAGGGCGTAGTCTCTTAGTGTTTCTCCAACTTGTTGTTTTCTCCCGTACAGCTTTAGTTTCAATTCCGGGAGGCTTTTCGTCTCGAATATTGTCGACAGTCTCTTCCATACCTGCTCTACTTTTTCCTTGTGTTCGGGTGGCCATAACATGACTTCGCGGAGGGCGGGTCCTGTCAGTTGCCCTATCAATATTTGGACTTTCTGTTGTTCCTGTAGGGTGTATAACAGGAACGTCCAATCCATTCTGTTCTTGAATTCCAAGAATGTAGCTCCTGGTGGCTTGTTCGTGTCCCTACTGTAGCTGGGTAACCACAACGCCCCAAAATGATATTGGAGTGTGATTGATGTAGATGGCATTGCGGCGACTTGGTCTTGCTGTCCACTGCCTGGTGCCGCATTTCCTGCTGGTGCTGGTATCGCTTCACCTTGTGCTGGTGCTGCTAGTTGCGCTGGCGATTGTTCCATCTTCCTCTTTCGGTTGCCTCCCCAACCTGACCCGGATCCTGTTCGGTATGACGCCAAATGTGAAGTGCACGGTTAGGTTCAGATCTTTATCCGGGGTAGAAGAGGCAACAGTCGGGTGCGGTTTTAAGAACAGAAATAGATTTATTACTTGCGATTTAGTGTATTAGCATTTACATGACAACCATGCCCTACCAAGCACACTTTGGCATGAATCAGACTTTTAACCTACATTGGACAAAAACTTACACAGTAAAGTAACATCATGGTTACTCTGGACGTCTCCAGGTAAATAACTAACTTACTCTCTAGAACCTTTCAGTTTACTTATTCTTGCTAAACAGGTATGTTAAACCTACTCTATGTGGACCAATGGTAACATTCAAAACTCACAACTGGGTTTTCACTGTAAGGTCGATTTTACAATCTACCAATGACGTCGCTTCACTATATGCTTTATCCTTCAACGGTACTAACAGTACAATTTACTATTTGTATATAATGAACACGATAATAGAGATGATATCGGTACCCTAGTATTGTCCTGGAGCCGAGTCCAGGGTTCGGCCTGTACACAGGCAGGGATGTGCAATTTCCCGGGGAAAAGGGTTCCTAACAGAAGAACCTGGCCTTCCTACGGATCAATAGCCTGGTTTCCGCTTAGGGCAGGCCTTCCTACGGATCAATAGACTGGGTTCCGCTTAGGACAGGCCTTCCTACGGATCAATAGCCTGGATAAGTTCCCTATACTTCCCTTAGAGCAAGGGGCTGTTGACAATGGGGCGGCTGCGCCGGTTCCATGAAAGGGTTACTAACTTCTAACAAAAGGCAAACCATCCCTTTGCTTGGCCACAAGATGGCGCTGTTTCCTCTGGCACAGAGCCAGCCGCCTGGTTGCACAATAAAAGTCAAATTCAACCCCGCGTGGGTGTAGGTGAGGTGGGTACTTTACCCCACTGTCTGGGAAAGGCACTGAGTCAATTCTGACTACCTGCCGGCTGTCCCTTGTGCCCAGTGGCTGCTCCACTTCTGGTGGCGTTAGGTGGGGGTAGGTTCCCTAGTAAGGAGAGTGGGACTTGTGGGTGGTTAGGGGAAGATCCTAGTGGAGAGATCTGGCGGGGTGAATGCCTGCCTCTGGTTGTGGAGACAGGGGGTTCTGCCTGGGGTAGTGGGCAGTGAGAGTGTCTGTTGGGCTGCGGTGGTGGGCAGTAGGGGTACCTGCTTAGCCGGATCACGTTGCAGGCTCCTGCCCGTCCCGACATTGATACCTGGGCCTCAGATCTCCTGGTCCCTTGGCACAGTAGCTCCGTCCGCTTATTCTCTCTCCCTGTGGGGGCACCGTGCACCGCGCACAGAGCTTCTCCCTGTCGGCCGCCTCTCTCCCCGCTGCAGCACTGGATCCGAGTGCCTTCCTCCGGATTGCACTCCCTGCCCAGTCACATTGCTGGCGCCCGCTGACGCTGGCCACTGATGCCACTCAGCGTTCCGGTCCCTGCTCACCCGCTCTCCCTGTTGCAGGCTGCTCGGCGCTCTCCTCTTCCCGCCGCCGCGCACACCAGACCCCCCTCCTTCATGCTTCCCCCATGCATCTTTGCGCGCCAGCCTCCTCCAATCCCGGCCGGACTCCTCGCCCTGTCTCTCAATCAGGGAAGTCCCGCCTCCTGTTCCCTCGGCGCCGGCACCTAGAGAGGGGTTAACCCCTTCTCTGCCTCTCCCTAGTGGGACCCGCTGCGGGGTGCCACACAATGAGTCGGGAGCCTTCCAGGAAGTGCACGGCACAGAAGACTTTTTGCACTGACACTGAGCTACCTAGGCAGATCCCCTATATGCATAGAGGGCGGCTGCCATTGGCTGTCACAGTGAAAAAGGTGAGAATACCTGACCTGGCCCAATCCCCTGTTTGCCTTCAAGCAAGATGGCGGCACTGGTCTCCCGGCGTCTATAGCCTTAGAGCGGGACCACGCTGCAGATTTCCATGCTGTCCTCCAACACTGCCGGACCTCTGCCTGCCGCCTCACCTGACATGGAGGCCGACACACGCCAGCCGGTGGCAGACACGGGCGGGTGAGTACAGTACCCGTCGTGTACTATCGCGGTGGCGTGTGGCAATCCGTGTGGCCAGGGCCGTAACTAATACCTTGTGGGCCCCATAGCAAAATCTTTAAAGGGGCCCCCTCCCCCATTGTTACTACAATACCCCTTAGAGGGGCAGGAGAGTTATGGGAATTAGAAACAAATGGCTCTATGTAATTCAGCTCGCTGTGAATAACGATGGGAATAAGCTCCTGGGGCCATTCAAATCAGTGCACTGTTACAGTAAGTCGGAGAATTCCAGTACTCGCGGGTGTACCGGTATTGTCCGACTAAAGTGCTCTGCTGCAATGCTGTTTGTGCCGCACTGGGGCACAAAACAGCATTACTAAGATACAATAGTTTTGTGGGATTTTTGTTTGCACCCCGCCTGGGATGCAAGCAGAAAGCCACTAGTTGGACTTAGCAATGTGCTTATTTGAATTGCCCCAGGGAGCTCTCTCAAGGCGCTACACACAGTGCGATAAATTGAATCGACCCCAAAGGGTGTCAGAGGGAGGAGCATGTAAGAGAGACAGAGAGGGTTGGCCAATCAAAGAAGGGGGGTGGCTTCATGGAAAAAAGTGATAGAGGGTGTAAGAGAGAAAGGGGGAGGAGCAAGATAGAGAGATATGAGCTGGAGTGAGAGAGAACGTCGGAAGGAGGGGAAAAGAAAGAGGGGAGGAAGAGAGAGTGAGAAAGCGGGAGAGACGGAGTGAGAGAGGATGTCGGAGATACATAGTGAGAGAGCATGTTGGGGAGATAGGGGGAGAGAGAGGGTGGCAGATAGTGAGAGCGGTGCCACGGAGAGAAATAGGAAGAGAAAGGGAGTGAGAGACGATGTCACACAGACAAAGGGCCAGATTCTCTAAGCTTCAAAAGTGATAAAATGGAGAGTGATAAACAGCCAGCCAATCAGCTCCTGTCTGACATTTTTCAAACAAAGTCTGTGACATGGTAGGTAGGAGCTGATTGGCTGGCTGTTTATCACTCTCCATTTTATCACTTTTGAAGTTTAGACAATCTGGCCCAAAGGGTGCCAAGGAAAGGGGGAGAGATGGAGTGAGAGAGGGTATTGGGGAGAGAAAGTGGTAGAGAAGTAGAGGACAAAAGGGGGGGGGGGGGGGGGGCGGTTGGGATTTGAGGATGCCAGGGAGGTTACAGGAGGGGAGGATGGAGAAGATTAGATGAGGAGAGGGGGGGGGAGAAGGGAGGACAGAGGATTGAAAGCTTGTGACAGCCATAACTTTGTCCCTCCTAATCCCCCCAGCTCCCCCAAGTACAGGGGGGACTGTGTATCTGTGTGTACCTCTCATTACAAGCAGGCAGTGCAGGGAATCATGGATCCTTCTCACTGTTGCTAGAGTGCAGGACTTCCTTTCACTGGTTTTGTTTCCTGCATACCGCGCCGGGTCTTCCTCTTCCTGGCGCGGACTTTCCTGCTCCCACTCACCATGCTCCCTTCGCCCCAGTGCTGTGTGACAGTGTCCCCAGTGCTGCTCATGCACCGGGCATTCCTCTCCCGACCCGGATGCATCGTCTCCTCCTGCTTCAGAGAGAAAGACCTGGCGCGGCCTTTCCTGCTCCGAGTCCCGCACGCCCTGCCTCCTCCCTAGTGCAGTCAGTGTCTGTCTCCTCCTGATGCTGCTCATGCTCCGGGGTTTGCTCTCCTGTCCCTGGTACGCTGTCTCCTGCTCCGTCCAGCTCACAGCGGCTCCCTCTCCATGGCACAGTCACCAAGGGCCTTATTCTGATCGGTGCGGATTTCTCCGCATGCGGTCGTCCCGCCGATGGTTATCGTCTGCGCATGTGCAGAGGTCACTCTGCGCATGTGCAGGCGATTTCGCCGCACGTATTCTTTACACGCCGCACAGGGGGCGTAGAGGGGCGTGAGGGGCTACTAAGCCTCATTACCCTATGCATACGCCCCGCGTTTCATGGGCGTTCCCATGCAAACGCGGGGCGTATGCATGGTAATGAAGCCGTGACGCGTGTGTAGGGGGCGGGCATCTGACATCGCCGGATGTCAGCTGCCCGCCCCCATACATGATTTCACACGGACAAGTGTCCGTGTGGTCTTGGGTGGCGGGACCTAGTGGAGCGTGCGGCCCTGCATTCGATGTTCGGCGACCATCGAATGCAGGGGCTGCTCCCAAGACGGAGGAGGCGTATCCCCGTCCACTTTCATGCGGATCGCCACATATCCGCGTACGGACGGAGGTGGCGATCCGTATGGAAGGCGGAATTCGCCTGCATGGTCGTGGCCGCATATTCTGATCGGGCCGCACCGATCAGAATAAGGGCCCAAGTGCTGCTCACCATGCTGGGATTTCCTGTCCCCGTGGCGACGCCCTATCGCCTCTGTTGCTCACATGTTTTAAATGCACAGCTGGGGGAAAAATAATCCAAAGGGTGCAGGAGATTGCCTTGGGGCTCTCCAAGTCGCCGGGCCCCATAGCAATTGCATACCCTGCACCCTCCATAGTTACGCCACTGTGTGTGGCATTATGTGAATTTTGTTTCAATCCTTGTGGCATTATGTGAACTTTGGTTCAATCATTTTGGCATTATGTGAATTTTGGCTCAATCCGTGTGTTATTTTGTGAATATTGGCTCAATCCGCGTGGCATTATGTGAATTTTGACACAATCCATTTGGCATTATGTGTAAGGGGCAAGTATAATGGGGTCTAGTATTTTGTTGCATAATGTGTAGAAGTTGTATATGGTGTTGTACACTACACTCAAGGACACGCCCCCTGTTGAGTGGCCACACCCCCTTTTCCGGAGCGCGCCTTAGGTGCGCGCACAACTGAATACTTCACTTTTGTGTCTATGGTGGGCCTGCGTATTTTAAATGCCAGGGCCTATTTTTAATCCCATTCCCACCCTCTCTCTGCCGCTCTCTTAGCATGTACACTGGCACCACTTACACCGCCCTTCCCCCACATAAACCCTCTTTTATCAAGGTGCCCCCCCTGTAATTTTATCCTGGATCCACCCCTGTGGTCTAGTACTGGGGTAGCCAACTCCAGTCCTCGAGAGCTACCAACAGTTAATGTTTTTTCAGGTCTCCTCACAGAATCACATGTGAAGTAATTAGCTCCACCTGTGGATCTTTTAAAATGTGTCAGGGAGTTAGTGCAGCAGCTAGGTTGTCTGGAAAATGTGAACTCTTGGTAGCTCTCGAGGACTGGAGTTGGCTACCACTGGTCTAGTACAATTAACAATGCAAAACACACATAATTCATACCTCCCAACATGACCCTCTCCAGGAGGGACATAGGGGCCCATTTATCATGATCGCATTTACAATGCGATCTGGGCAGAATATTACCGCCCAGGATCGCATTGTAAAATGCAATCATATCGGGGGGAATGTATCATTTTTAAGGGCGCAGGGACAGGGCTCCGATAGGAGCTCGTCCCTGCGAAGCCCTAACCCGGAAGCCGGGCATGCGCCGGTATGCGCTGACCCCCGCCGACCCCTCTTACCGCACTGCCCGAGCATAGGCTACAATGGGCTATCGCCATCCCAGAATGGTGATAGCCCAAGGGTGCGATGCCGGGCTGCCCGATGTTGATACATCGGGCAGCTTTGCATCCCCCATAGAAACCTACGGGGGATGCGGCCGGCGACGCTGCAGGGAGGATCCCAGCAGGGTTTGGAGATCCCTGCTGCGGTCCCCCTTTGATACATTTAGGAGATACTTAATATTTGCGGCTAAACCCCGAAAACGAGCGTTTTCGGGGATATAGCCGCAAATATTGCTTGATAAATGGGCCCCTAAATGCTCTGTTTCTGGACTTCCCTCATAATGTATGATTGCTATCACCTGTTTCACACAGGTTAATTGATAAGAAAGGTGATTCAACACAGGTAATGGTAATTATTAATTAAGGGAGAAGTCCAGAAACAGAGCAATGTGTCCCTCCTGGAGAGGGTCATGTTGGGAGGTATGCATAATTGATGGGCGCGTCTATCATACAGTTCCAAAAAGCAAAAGTCTTTGGTAAAAGGTATTGCTAGCGGCAGGGAGGTGTTCATAAGGGAGGGGACAGCATTAAAGGGTGCCTGTGCACTGGAATCGGTACATCTGTCAGAATGAACTTAGGTCTACAGTCATTAGGTCGACCCCATTAGGTCGACTGGCTGGAAGGTCGACCTGATTTAAGGTCGACATGGGCCAAGGTCGACATGACTTAAGGTCGAATTTGCATAAAGGTCGACATGAGGAAGGTCGACTGGTCATAAGGTCGACATGGGTTTTTCGCTGTTTTTTTATCCGAATGTCGACACAGTCGACATGGACACAGTTGGCAATGAGAATCGGACCCTCGCATCGCTCGCTTCGCTCGCCATGCATCGGGCACGGTGGCTCGCTTCGCTCGCCACAGCTTTAATAACCTCCTCCGCGCCCTAGTGGATGGTAGGGCATGAAATACCGCCTGTCGGCACATGTCGGCTCAAAAAATAGTGAAAAATCCCACGTCGACCTTATGACCAGTCGACCTTCCCCATGTCGACCTTTATGCAAATTCGACTTTAAGTCATGTCGACCTTGGCCCATGTCGACCTTAAGTCAGGTCGACCTTCCTGCCAGTCGACCTAGTGGGGTCGATCTAATGACTGTAGACCTAAATTCATTCTAACGCTTCCCGTTTAAAACCAGGTGAAATGGAGTCTTGAGGTGTGGCAGTATAAAACCAGGTGAAAGCCAGCCACAGAACCTGTGTAATTAATATGTGTCCCGGATTAAAGGGATGAGTTGGTCACCCTACTGTGCACCCCTAACACTCCATGTGCGCACGCCTATGTCTGACCCTCTACATGAGGGAGACAATGCTCTGTTCCTGGACTTCCCTCGTAATGTAGGATTGCCAGCACCTGTGGTGAAACACCTTTCTTAGATCGTTTAGAAATGGGGCTGACATTGCTCCGTATGCATGTCTTGACCTCTTTTTTTTCACTTTTAATTCGTCCTTTCCTGATAAATTGCCAGCAGCTGCGGATGGGGTGGAGTAGCGTTCCTGTGTCATCAGAGCTGTTATATAAAGGTAATACCAAATAAACATTGACTCACTGGGCACAATCAGAATTTCTGGTAATTGGGAAACTAAGTCACTGGACTGCAGGTAACTTGTTCTATTACTATTTCTCACACCTCACACCTTTCTGACAGTTGGTTAACACACCAGTGTTGCAATATATAGTAGCTTAGTGTGCTGCTATTAATAACTATGTATGGATGTGGTTCGTTTTATCGAATGACATTAGGTCGAATGTCATTTGGTTGACCCCACTAGGTCGAATGTGTAAAAAGGTCGACATGGGTTTATGTCGAACTTCCGACTATGTCGACTGCCATTAGGTCGACTGGGGTTAGGTCGAATTGCTCTTTTTGGTTTTTTTTTGGCCGAAATGTCAACAGTGTCGACATGGACACTGTTGACATAGTGAATCGGACGCTCGCTATGCTTCGGGCAAGGTGGCTCGCTTCGCTCGCCACAGCTTTAATAACCTCCTCCACGCCCTAGTGGATGGTAGGGCATGAACCACCGCCTGTCGGCACATGTCGGCACCAAAAAAAAACCCAAAAGAGCAATTCGACCTAACCCCAGTCGACCTAATGGCAGTCGACATAGTCGGAAGTTCGACATAAACCCATGTCGACCTTTTTACACATTCGACCTAGTGGGGTCAACCAAATGACATTCGACCTAATGTCATTCGATAAAACGACCGTATCCCCTATGTATACCTCCCAACATGACCCTCTCCAGGAGGGACAGAATACTCTGCTTCTGGACTTTCCGTTTAATTTATGATTGCCATCACCTGTGTTGAAACACTTTTTTTTTTTATCAATTAACTAGGTTGAACACAGGTGAAGACAATCATACATTTAGAGGGAAGTCCAGGAACAGAGCATTGTGTCCCTCCTGGAGAGGGTCATGTTGGGCGGTATGAATATGTATTTATTTATTTTTCATTCCAGCAACCTATGTGTGCTGTAACCTCTCCTTTACAGCTTTGAGACCTGTATCATGTAGTACTATGTTCAGCGATTGGGTAAAAACCAGAAAGGATCAAACTGGACCAGAATCCTGCAGCAATCTTAGCCACTGTAAAGATAGTGGTGGTAGATAAGAAGACATCTTACCTAAAACTATATTGAGGAAAAATTGTACAGTATATGAATATTTGGTCAGGTGAGTAAAGCTGGTTACACACCAGTGCATACCCTCCAACATGACCCATTGCATTCGGTACACAATGCTCTGTTCCTGGACGTCCCTGCTAATGTATGATTGTCATCACCGGTGTTGAAACACCCTTCTCATCAATTACCTAGTTCCACACAGGTGCTGGCAATCCTACATTACCAGGGAAGTCCAGGAGCAAAGCATTGTGTACCGAATGCAATGGGTCATGTTGGAGGGTATGCATCTGCAGACTTATCTGTCTAATCCACAGGTTTTTGAACTCCTTGCATGTGCAAGTTTTGCTGGTCTCCTCACAGAATCACAAGTGAAATAATTAGCTACACCTGTAGATCTTTTAAAATGTTGTAAGAGTGCACCTGTCAGATGACCTGGAAAACGTGAACTGTGGTCAGTGGCGTAACTAGATTTTTTTTCTCCCCCCTGCAAAAAAATGTCATACTTGCCTACCTGACCCTCTCCATGAGGGAAAAAATGCTCTGTTCCTGGACTTCCCTGTAATGTAGGATTGCCATCACCTGTGGGGAGCTGGGTAATTGATAAGAAAAGTGTTTCACCACAGGTGATGGCAATCCTACATTACCAGGCAATCATACATCTGTCCAGGGATAGAGCATTTTCTCCCTCATGGAGAGGGTCAGGTAGGCGAGGATGGTTTAAATCAATTGGATAGAACAAATTTATCCAATAAATAGTTTTTGTCTTTTTCCACCATTTGGGAGCAAATGCTGATTTGCATTTGCTCATATACAGTTTCAGGTTTGTGTTTCCACTAAATAGATTGGACAGATACATCTGCAGGTGTGTACCCAGCTTTAGAGACCCTGCTACTGGCGAAAGTACTATTTTTAGACAATGATATCATAGTACAAGAATGATGTGTAGCTGCTAGTAGGTGAAAATATCTAATAAATATGTTTATAGCAGGAAAGATAGTACAAGAATCCATGTATCCTGTGTACTTCAGGTACGCCTGCACTAATTAGTGCAATTCAGCATAATTGGAGTCAATCTGCAAGTAATGTAATAAAATGTTCTGCCATAAATGGTTACCTTGTTATTTGTTATAACCACTTGTTACAGCCTGGAGTAAAAGATACTTTGTTGCAGTTAAGAAATGATGGTGTGTATGTGTATATATATCTCTATCCAGAGGACTAAAGGTCACCATACATCTACAGATCGATTGTCAGATTGGGCTGGTTGGAACAAAAACCTGGTAATATCTGAATGACAGGTTTTGGCAGTTTTCCAGCAATTCTAAGCAAATGGTCAACTGTCATTTGCTCTCATCCATTACCAGGATTTTGTTCCAACCATCCCAATCTGACAATCGATCTGTAGTTGTATGGCCACCTAAACTCTGGGAGGCAATGGAGTCATTTGCCGACAGGCTCCTGCTTCCAAGGGGGCACCTCTCCTCCCCTGTCAGTTCATTGCAAGCCATCAATAATGCTTCTGTGGCTGATTCCCCCTCCTAGAAGGACCATAGATGCAGAGGCGTAGGGAGGGCGGAGCCAGTGGAGCTCACGCTCCAGGCGCAGATTGGTCGAATGGCGCCGCCGGCCCGCCCCCCTCCGCAAATGATCAGTTGTCTGTGGCGTGCACTAGATCATAATCATACTGATAGTACTAGCTCACCCGGTCCAAACGTCACGGACGGTGAGGACGGGCGGCTGACTTACTGGTCTCTAAGTTGCTGCTGCTGCTCGGGTCGGCTTCCAGGCAGCGCAGCGCAGCAGAACTCCACTCCAGACTCTTTCCAGAGTCCCCTGCTCATGCTACCCTCCTCTCTGGCTACAGCAGCGCACATCAGCCATCCCAAGCGCTGGCTGTAGCTTGGCGGAGGAGAAGGTTTTCTGCTGCCGCCCGCGACGCCCTGGCCCTGCTGTAATCATTATACAGCTAATTAATGATGTTATAAACATGGTGTTAGAAATTTGGGGTTTGGGGGATTGGTGGGGCCTGGGGGGGAAGAGGGGGGGGGGGCAGCAGATTCCGTTACAGGGTCTTATATAGCGCAGCAGATTCCCTTAGTGTCTTATATAGCGCAGCAGATTCCGTTACAGTATCATATAGCGCAGCAGATTCCGTTACAGTGTCTTATAGAGCGCAGCAGATTCCGTTACAGCGTCTTATATAGCGCAGCAGATTCCGTTACAGCGTCTTATATAGCGCAGCAGATTCCGTTACAGTGTCTTATATAGCGCAGCAGATTCCGTTACAGCGTCTTATATAGCGCAGCAGATTCCGTTACAGCGTCTTATATAGCGCAGCAGATTCCGTTACAGCGTCTTATATAGCGCAGCAGATTCCGTTACAGCACCTTATATAGCGCAGCAGATTCCGTTACCGCACCTTATATAGCGCAGCAGATTCCGTTACAGCGTCTTATATAGCGCGGCAGATTCCGTTACAGCGTCTTATATAGAGCAGCAGATTCCATTACAGCGTCTTATTTAGCGCAGCAGATTCCGTTACAGCGTCTTATATAGCGCAGCAGATTCCGTTACAGCGTCTTACATAGCGCAGCAGATTCCGTTACAGCGTCTTATATAGCGCAGCAGATTCCGTTACAGCGTCTTATATAGCGCAGCAGATTCCGTTACAGCGTCTTATATAGCGCAGCAGATTCCGTTACAGCGTCTTATATAGCGCAGCAGATTCCGTTACAGCACCTTATATAGTTCAGCAGATTTCGTTACAGTGTCTTATAAAGCGCAGCAGATTCCGTGGGGGGGGGGGGGGGGGGGCGCAAAATATGCCCTTGCTCCAGGCACCATGGCACCTAGCTACACCGTTGCATAGATGCCACACTCTCTTATACATAATCTCCATAACACACACACGCATACAGACTTTCTTCTTGATGCATGATTACCATCCTCTGTGTTGAACAGGTTAATTGATAAGAAATGTGTTTCACCACAGGTGATGGTAATCATACATAAAGAGGGAAGTGCAGGAGCAGAGCAATGTGTCCCTCCTGGAGAGAGTCTTGTTGGGAGGTATGATATATTTATATATAGTGGAGTGTGGTGGGGGAACCAATATTTATCTTGCCTCCGGGCAACTTGGATGAACTTACGCCACTGTATCTATCATCAGGTGAGTGGTATATAGTCAATACATGAAAAAGGTTGACGTGGTTTATGGTCGACACATGGAAAAGGTTGGCATGGCTTTAGGTCAACATGGGCATGGAGAGAGAATAGAACAGTGTGCCTGAAGAATGGTGAGCACAGCAGTACACTTTGACTGTGTCCATTTCGACATTCGGGACAAAAAAAAGTGAGCAAACTCATGTTGACCCTTTTCACTATCGACCTAGCCATTGTCAACATAAAGCTTGTGTCGAACTTGCAACCCTGTCGACTTATTCCATGCTCACCTTCTGTGGTCGACCGAATGCATGTCTACCTAATGACCCATACCCACCCAAATGGCAATATACTGTAATTGGTGCATAAGAGCTGGGTAGCAGACAATTGTGTTTTGCGCAAAGCAGCTTGTTCTAGATTTCCCAGTGACTGGGACTCCAATCTGGTTAGCTGGCATTGCTGGGCATGAAGGAAGCATAACTGTACAGTAATGGGTTATAATCTTAGCGAAACAGATAAAATATTCCCCAGAACACTGAAAATGCACAGCAATAAGATTTGAATACTACAGGTTATAAATGGAGAGATCGGTGTCATATATTTGCAAAGATATGATTAAGCTGTCAGGACACATCAAGGCATCTCCGTTACTGGCCGTCCCTAACACAATGCGATCTTGACACTCACTCTGGATCGGATTCAGTATTAAATCCCGGCGGTCGGCATCCCGGTGTTCAGAATCCCGACCCTGGAATCCCGACCGCCGAAATCCCGACAAGGGGGGGACGTGGATCGCCCCCCCCCCCCCCTTGCGGGCTCGCCACGCAGCGGGCCCGGTGCCTCGCTACGCTCGGCACACTAATTTATTCTCCCTCCCTTTCTGAAGCTTGATACCTGTACATCTCGCCCAATAGCACACACATGAATAGATAGAGGGGGGGGGGGGGGGGGCTGCGGCTGTCCAGCATGGGAATTACCGCTGACTAGCTGGGGTGGGGGCAGCCGCCATCCGCCAATAATAATCCAGGGGCATGCTCCAGAGGGGGTGGGTGTGGGCGCTAGATTGCCGCTGATGACCAGGTTAACGTTGAACCACGGGTGGGGGGGGATTCACTGACTGTGGATGAGTTCCTGGATTGGTACCGCTACCGTACTTGGCAGCTGCTACAGCTTTGTACGGTACCTGGTCTCCTCAGCGGCTCAGTACCGCCCTCCAGTGGCCAGTGCCCTAGGCAAATGCCTAAAGCTGCCCTGTCTAAAGGTGCCCACACACTAGAAAGATTTTTGGGCCGATTGGCCAATTTTCGATAAATTGGACGATATATCATCCGATGTTTACCGATAATCGGTCGAAAATCGGCCGATTTTTGTCCGATGCTCGCTCCCGTGGATCTTTAGCTGAATCTTATGATCTTACGTGCTGCGCAAAAGATCAGAAGATTTATCAAAAGATCCATAGGAACGCACAGGGGATCTTAAGAAAAATCTTTGGTAAAGATGTGCGCTTGCCTGAAATCTTTTGTCCAGGTCAGGCAAAAGATTTGAAGGCTTATTTATGCACACAACTTATGATTGCAGATCTTTCTAGTGTGTGGGCACCTTTAGAGCCAACTCACCTGGAGTAACCCCATGATCCTACAAGTGGCAGCTTCAGCGATATTCACATCATTTGTTTACAAGTGGTAATATAATTATTCCCATGATCCCTGTACAAAGTCTGCATTTGAGAAAGATCAAATTAGTTCAATGAACAATGGAGATAAGTCACAGAATAAATAAACAGTAAGAATTGCACAATACATTAAATAGATTTTTTTTTTTTTTATGAAAAACATTCCCATCAATATGCATGCATTTTATTTATCACTATAGTATTGTCTATGAAATCATTAACCCCTTACTGACGCAGCCTGTTTTTGCCTTCCTGACAGAGGCCTTTTTTTCAAATCTGACATGTATCACTTAAGTGGGGATAACTTTTTTTTGCTTTTACTTATCCCAGTGATTTTGAGATTGTTTTCCCATGACACATTGTACTTTAAATTAGTGGTAAATTTTGGTCGATGCAGTTTTTTTTTTTTTTGTGAAAAATACCAAAATGTCGTAAAAAAATTGAACATTTTGCAAAATGTTAAATTTTCTGCTTGTGAGACAAATAATCATACCACTCAAAATAGTTAATAACTAACATAGACCATATCTAAACTTTATTATTACATCATTATTTCAACCTCCTTTAATTTTTTTGGACACTAGGGGGCAGCAGAGTCAAAATTTTGACACATAACACAGTAAACGCTGCTTTTGGCTGTTCACGTTTGAACAGCCAATCGCAGCGATCGCCGATGGCGGGGGGCATCGCTGCCCCCCCTGGGCAATGAGGGAAGATGTCTGCTGTCAGGGACAGCAGACATCGTCCCTCTGTCACCGCGTCTATAGACGCGGTGACAGTTTAAAGTCATGACGTACATTTACGTCATGTGTCGGGAAGTACATCCCGACCATGACGTAAATGTACGTCAAATGTCGGGAAGGGGTTAATATTTACTCGGGTGAATCAATAGCTTTAAAGACAAAAAAAGTGGTGTTACTCCAATTGTCTTCCGAAATGAATAGCTTTGGCAATATCTGTTGGCAGAATTTTAAGAACGTCAGACCTTGGAACCCACGCAGTATCAATAGTTTTAAAAGTAAATGTGCTATTTTATCTGCAACGCTCTCAAGCAGGTCCCTTCACATTTAGGGCCTCATTTACCATTGATCGCATTTACAATGCGATCTGGGTGGAATATTACCTCCCAGGATTGCATTGTAAAATGTGATTATGGTACTCTTTACCTAGATGGGCGCCCGTCGTGGTGATCGCGGGTACATTTATGTCTGGCCGCGACGCGACCGACGCGATGCCCGCGATTTCCCATTGAAACCCATGTTAAACATGGAAATCGCGTCGGTCGCGTCGCGGCCGGCCATAAATGTACCCGCGATGCCCGCGACGCGATGCTCCCGATTTGCCATAGGAATCAATGTTAAAAGGCCCGATGGACACGATTTTACTGTTAAATGCCTCAATGGACCCGATTTGGCCATAGGAATCAATGTTAAATGGGCCACAGAGCCCAAATAGGCACAATTAACCCTTAAATGTCCCCCCCAATTTTTAACGCCACCCCACGATCCACGCCAACCCGAAGCGTGGCGAGCGGCGGCGGTACGCGTCCTCCGACCTTTTCATGCCCTACTATCCACTAGGGCGTGGAGTGAGAATAGAATAGTGTGGCGAGCGCAGCGAGCCACCGAGCCCGAAGCGTGGCGAGCGGACGCGGATACCTTCACAGGTAGACGCGTCCCCTCGCGGGCTTCACAGGTGTCCGCGTCGCCACGGACACCTGTGAAGCCCGCGAGGGGACAAGTATAACTGTGAAGGTATCCGCGGCCCCTCGCGGGGCTCGCTGCGCTCGCCACGCTTCGGGCTCGGTGGCTCGCTGCGCTCGCCACACTATTCTATTCTCACTCCACGCCCTAGTGGATAGTAGGGCATGAAAAGGTCGGAGGACGCGTACCGCCGCCCCTCGCGGGCTCGCTGCGCTCGCCACGCTTCGGGTTGGCGTGGATCGTGGGGTGGCGTTAAAAATTGGGGGGGACATTTAAGGGTTAATTGTGCCTATTTGGGCTCTGTGGCCCATTTAACATTGATTCCTATGGCCAAATCGGGTCCATTGAGGCATTTAACAGTAAAATCGCGGTCAATCAGCCTTTTTAACATTGTTCCCTATGGGAAAATCGCGGGCATCGCGGGCATCCCGATTTGCCCGCGATGACCGCGATTTTTACCCCCGACGCCCGCGATTTCAATCGCTGGTGCCCATCTAGGTAAAGAGTACCGTGATTATTTCACCCAAATGTATTACCGGCCAGGAGGCAGGGACAGGGCTCCGAAAAGAGCCCGTACCTGAGATGCGCGGTTGTGCACTGCCCCCCCTCCCCACGACCACGCTGACCGCACTGCCTCTTGGCAGTGGGATGTGTAGCCATAGGCTGCAATGGGATATCG